>NW_027445649.1:0-300000 GCF_035582795.1 Mycteria americana
TGCCAGCACTGAAAGCTCTAGCTGGTTTTCACTGTCCCTTGGAACTGCATTCGCTGCCACACAGACATTCGCGCTCTGCTAAAGCATTGCTTCGTTAATGGGGCAACACTCTGTATCTCTCTCTGGCAGAGCCCGGCTGCCAAATTGGAACGTCCAGAGATTGCGCCACAGGAAAGCTGCCAGCACTGAAAGCTCTAGCTGGTTTTCACTGTCCCTTGGAACTGCATTCGCTGCCACACAGACATTCGCGCTCTGCTAAAGCATTGCTTCGTAATGGGGCAACACTCTGTATCTCTCTCTGGCAGAGCCCGGCTGCCAAATTGGAAACGTCCAGAGATTGCGCCCACAGGAAAGCTGCCAGCACTGAAAGCTCTAGCTGTTTTCACTGTCCCTTGGAACTGCATCGCTGCCACACAGACATTCGCGCTCTGCTAAAGCATTGCTTCGTAATGGGGCAACACTCTGTATCTCTCTCTGGCAGAGCCCGGCTGCCAAATTGGAAACGTCCAGAGATTGCGCCCACAGGAAAGCTGCCAGCACTGAAAGCTCTAGCTGGTTTTCACTGTCCCTTGGAACTGCATTCGCTGCCACACAGACATTCGCGCTCTGCTAAAGCATTGCTTCGTAATGGGGCAACACTCTGTATCTCTCTGTGGCAGAGCCCGGCTGCCAAATTGGAAACGTCCAGAGATTGCGCCCACAGGAAAGCTGCCAGCACTGAAAGCTCTAGCTGGTTTTCACTGTCCCTTGGAACTGCATTCGCTGCCACACAGACATTCGCGCTCTGCTAAAGCATTGCTTCGTAATGGGGCAACACTCTGTATCTCTCTCTGGCAGAGCCCGGCTGCCAAATTGGAAACGTCCAGAGATTGCGCCCACAGGAAAGCTGCCAGCACTGAAAGCTCTAGCTGGTTTTCACTGTCCCTTGGAACTGCATTCGCTGCCACACAGACATTCGCGCTCTGCTAAAGCATTGCTTCGTAATGGGGCAACACTCTGTATCTCTCTCTGGCAGAGCCCGGCTGCCAAATTGGAAACGTCCAGAGATTGCGCCCACAGGAAAGCTGCCAGCACTGAAAGCTCTAGCTGGTTTTCACTGTCCCTTGGAACTGCATTCGCTGCCACACAGACATTCGCGCTCTGCTAAAGCATTGCTTCGTAATGGGGCAACACTCTGTATCTCTCTCTGGCAGAGCCCGGCTGCCAAATTGGAAACGTCCAGACATTGCGCCCACAGGAAAGCTGCCAGCACTGAAAGCTCTAGCTGGTTTTCACTGTCCCTTGGAACTGCATTCGCTGCCACACAGACATTCGCGCTCTGCTAAAGCATTGCTTCGTAATGGGCAACACTCTGTATCTCTCTCTGGCAGAGCCCGGCTGCCAAATTGGAAACGTCCAGAGATTGCGCCCACAGGAAAGCTGCCAGCACTGAAAGCTCTAGCTGGTTTTCACTGTCCCTTGGAACTGCATTCGCTGCCACACAGACATTCGCGCTCTGCTAAAGCATTGCTTCGTAATGGGGCAACACTCTGTATCTCTCTCTGGCAGAGCCCGGCTGCCAAATTGGAAACGTCCAGACATTGCGCCCACAGGAAAGCTGCCAGCACTGAAAGCTCTAGCTGGTTTTCACTGTCCCTTGGAACTGCATTCGCTGCCACACAGACATTCGCGCTCTGCTAAAGCATTGCTTCGTAATGGGGCAACACTCTGTATCTCTCTCTGGCAGAGCCCGGCTGCCAAATTGGAAACGTCCAGAGATTGCGCCCACAGGAAAGCTGCCAGCACTGAAAGCTCTAGCTGGTTTTCACTGTCCCTTGGAACTGCATTCGCTGCCACACAGACATTCGCGCTCTGCTAAAGCATTGCTTCGTAATGGGGCAACACTCTGTATCTCTCTCTGGCAGAGCCCGGCTGCCAAATTGGAAACGTCCAGAGATTGCGCCCACAGGAAAGCTGCCAGCACTGAAAGCTCTAGCTGGTTTTCACTGTCCCTTGGAACTGCATTCGCTGCCACACAGACATTCGCGCTCTGCTAAAGCTTTACTTCGTAATGGGGCAACACTCTGTATCTCTCTCTGGCAGAGCCCGGCTGCCAAATTGGAAACGTCCAGAGATTGCGCCCACAGGAAAGCTGCCAGCACTGAAAGCTCTAGCTGGTTTTCACTGTCCCTTGGAACTGCATTCGCTGCCACACAGACATTCGCGCTCTGCTAAAGCATTGCTTCGTAATGGGGCAACACTCTGTATCTCTCTCTGGCAGAGCCCGGCTGCCAAATTGGAAACGTCCAGACATTGCGCCCACAGGAAAGCTGCCAGCACTGAAAGCTCTAGCTGGTTTTCACTGTCCCTTGGAACTGCATTCGCTGCCACACAGACATTCGCGCTCTGCTAAAGCATTGCTTCGTAATGGGGCAACACTCTGTATCTCTCTCTGGCAGAGCCCGGCTGCCAAATTGGAAACGTCCAGAGATTGCGCCCACAGGAAAGCTGCCAGCACTGAAAGCTCTAGCTGGTTTTCACTGTCCCTTGGAACTGCATTCGCTGCCACACAGACATTCGCGCTCTGCTAAAGCATTGCTTCGTAATGGGCAACACTCTGTATCTCTCTCTGGCAGAGCCTGGCTGCCAAATTGGAAACGTCCAGAGATTGCGCCCACAGGAAAGCTGCCAGCACTGAAAGCTCTAGCTGGTTTTCACTGTCCCTTGGAACTGCATTCGCTGCCACACAGACATTCGCGCTCTGCTAAAGCATTGCTTCGTAATGGGGCAACACTCTGTATCTCTCTCTGGCAGAGCCTGGCTGCCAAATTGGAAACGTCCAGAGATTGCGCCCACAGGAAAGCTGCCAGCACTGAAAGCTCTAGCTGGTTTTCACTGTCCCTTGGAACTGCATTCGCTGCCACACAGACATTCGCGCTCTGCTAAAGCATTGCTTCGTAATGGGGCAACACTCTGTATCTCTCTCTGGCAGAGCCCGGCTGCCAAATTGGAAACGTCCAGAGATTGCGCCCACAGGAAAGCTGCCAGCACTGAAAGCTCTAGCTGGTTTTCACTGTCCCTTGGGACTGCATTCGCTGCCACACAGACATTCGCGCTCTGCTAAAGCATTGCTTCGTAATGGGGCAACACTCTGTATCTCTCTCTGGCAGAGCCCGGCTGCCAAATTGGAAACGTCCAGAGATTGCGCCCACAGGAAAGCTGCCAGCACTGAAAGCTCTAGCTGGTTTTCACTGTTCCTTGGAACTGCATTCGCTGCCACACAGACATTCGCGCTCTGCTAAAGCATTGCTTCGTAATGGGGCAACACTCTGTATCTCTCTCTGGCAGAGCCCGGCTGCCAAATTGGAAACGTCCAGAGATTGCGCCCACAGGAAAGCTGCCAGCACTGAAAGCTCTAGCTGGTTTTCACTGTCCCTTGGAACTGCATTCGCTGCCACACAGACATTCGCGCTCTGCTAAAGCATTGCTTCGTAATGGGGCAACACTCTGTATCTCTCTCTGGCAGAGCCCGGCTGCCAAATTGGAAACGTCCAGAGATTGCGCCCACAGGAAAGCTGCCAGCACTGAAAGCTCTAGCTGGTTTTCACTGTCCCTTGGAACTGCATTCGCTGCCACACAGACATTCGCGCTCTGCTAAAGCATTGCTTCGTAATGGGGCAACACTCTGTATCTCTCTCTGGCAGAGCCCGGCTGCCAAATTGGAAACGTCCAGAGATTGCGCCCACAGGAAAGCTGCCAGCACTGAAAGCTCTAGCTGGTTTTCACTGTCCCTTGGAACTGCATTCGCTGCCACACAGACATTCGCGCTCTGCTAAAGCATTGCTTCGTAATGGGGCAACACTCTGTATCTCTCTGTGGCAGAGCCCGGCTGCCAAATTGGAAACGTCCAGACATTGCGCCCACAGGAAAGCTGCCAGCACTGAAAGCTCTAGCTGGTTTTCACTGTCCCTTGGAACTGCATTCGCTGCCACACAGACATTCGCGCTCTGCTAAAGCATTGCTTCGTAATGGGGCAACACTCTGTATCTCTCTCTGGCAGAGCCCGGCTGCCAAATTGGAAACGTCCAGAGATTGCGCCCACAGGAAAGCTGCCAGCACTGAAAGCTCTAGCTGGTTTTCACTGTCCCTTGGAACTGCATTCGCTGCCACACAGACATTCGCGCTCTGCTAAAGCATTGCTTCGTAATGGGGCAACACTCTGTATCTCTCTCTGGCAGAGCCCGGCTGCCAAATTGGAAACGTCCAGAGCATTGCGCCCACAGGAAAGCTGCCAGCACTGAAAGCTCTAGCTGGTTTTCACTGTCCCTTGGAACTGCATTCGCTGCCACACAGACATTCGCGCTCTGCTAAAGCATTGCTTCGTAATGGGGCAACACTCTGTATCTCTCTCTGGCAGAGCCCGGCTGCCAAATTGGAAACGTCCAGACATTGCGCCCACAGGAAAGCTGCCAGCACTGAAAGCTCTAGCTGGTTTTCACTGTCCCTTGGAACTGCATTCGCTGCCACACAGACATTCGCGCTCTGCTAAAGCATTGCTTCGTAATGGGGCAACACTCTGTATCTCTCTCTGGCAGAGCCCGGCTGCCAAATTGGAAACGTCCAGAGATTGCGCCCACAGGAAAGCTGCCAGCACTGAAAGCTCTAGCTGGTTTTCACTGTCCCTTGGAACTGCATTCGCTGCCACACAGACATTCGCGCTCTGCTAAAGCTTTGCTTCGTAATGGGGCAACACTCTGTATCTCTCTCTGGCAGAGCCCGGCTGCCAAATTGGAAACGTCCAGACATTGCGCCCACAGGAAAGCTGCCAGCACTGAAAGCTCTAGCTGGTTTTCACTGTCCCTTGGAACTGCATTCGCTGCCACACAGACATTCGCGCTCTGCTAAAGCATTGCTTCGTAATGGGGCAACACTCTGTATCTCTCTCTGGCAGAGCCCGGCTGCCAAATTGGAAACGTCCAGAGATTGCGCCCACAGGAAAGCTGCCAGCACTGAAAGCTCTAGCTGGTTTTCACTGTCCCTTGGAACTGCATTCGCTGCACACAGACATTCGCGCTCTGCTAAAGCATTGCTTCGTAATGGGGCAACACTCTGTATCTCTCTCTGGCAGAGCCCGGCTGCCAAATTGGAAACGTCCAGAGATTGCGCCCACAGGAAAGCTGCCAGCACTGAAAGCTCTAGCTGGTTTTCACTGTCCCTTGGAACTGCATTCGCTGCCACACAGACATTCGCGCTCTGCTAAAGCTTAACTTGGTAATTGGGCAACACTCTGTATCTCTCTCTGGCAGAGCCCGTCTGCCAAATTGGAAACGTCCAGAGATTGCGCCCACAGGAAAGCTGCCAGCACTGAAAGCTCTAGCTGGTTTTCACTGTCCCTTGGAACTGCATTCGCTGCCACACAGACATTCGCGCTCTGCTAAAGCATTGCTTCGTAATGGGGCAACACTCTGTATCTCTCTCTGGCAGAGCCCGGCTGCCAAATTGGAAACGTCCAGACATTGCGCCCACAGGAAAGCTGCCAGCACTGAAAGCTCTAGCTGGTTTTCACTGTCCCTTGGAACTGCATTCGCTGCCA
Organism: Mycteria americana; assembly: GCF_035582795.1. NCBI lineage: Eukaryota > Metazoa > Chordata > Aves > Ciconiiformes > Ciconiidae > Mycteria > Mycteria americana. The sequence continues at coordinate 5,573 of NW_027445649.1, forward strand.
CACAGACATTCGCGCTCTGCTAAAGCATTGCTTCGTAATGGGGCAACACTCTGTATCTCTCTCTGGCAGAGCCCGGCTGCCAAATTGGAAACGTCCAGAGATTGCGCCCACAGGAAAGCTGCCAGCACTGAAAGCTCTAGCTGGTTTTCACTGTCCCTTGGAACTGCATTCGCTGCCACACAGACATTCGCGCTCTGCTAAAGCATTGCTTCGTAATGGGGCAACACTCTGTATCTCTCTCTGGCAGAGCCTGGCTGCCAAATTGGAAACGTCCAGAGATTGCGCCCACAGGAAAGCTGCCAGCACTGAAAGCTCTAGCTGGTTTTCACTGTCCCTTGGAACTGCATTCGCTGCCACACAGACATTCGCGCTCTGCTAAAGCATTGCTTCGTAATGGGGCAACACTCTGTATCTCTCTCTGGCAGAGCCTGGCTGCCAAATTGGAAACGTCCAGAGATTGCGCCCACAGGAAAGCTGCCAGCACTGAAAGCTCTAGCTGGTTTTCACTGTCCCTTGGAACTGCATTCGCTGCCACACAGACATTCGCGCTCTGCTAAAGCATTGCTTCGTAATGGGGCAACACTCTGTATCTCTCTCTGGCAGAGCCGGCTGCCAAATTGGAAACGTCCAGAGATTGCGCCCACAGGAAAGCTGCCAGCACTGAAAGCTCTAGCTGGTTTTCACTGTCCCTTGGGACTGCATTCGCTGCCACACAGACATTCGCGCTCTGCTAAAGCATTGCTTCGTAATGGGGCAACACTCTGTATCTCTCTGTGGCAGAGCCCGGCTGCCAAATTGGAAACGTCCAGAGATTGCGCCCACAGGAAAGCTGCCAGCACTGAAAGCTCTAGCTGGTTTTCACTGTTCCTTGGAACTGCATTCGCTGCCACACAGACATTCGCGCTCTGCTAAAGCTTTGCTTCGTAATGGGGCAACACTCTGTATCTCTCTCTGGCAGAGCCCGGCTGCCAAATTGGAAACGTCCAGAGATTGCGCCCACAGGAAAGCTGCCAGCACTGAAAGCTCTAGCTGGTTTTCACTGTCCCTTGGAACTGCATTCGCTGCCACACAGACATTCGCGCTCTGCTAAAGCATTGCTTCGTAATGGGGCAACACTCTGTATCTCTCTCTGGCAGAGCCCGGCTGCCAAATTGGAAACGTCCAGAGATTGCGCCCACAGGAAAGCTGCCAGCACTGAAAGCTCTAGCTGGTTTTCACTGTCCCTTGGAACTGCATTCGCTGCCACACAGACATTCGCGCTCTGCTAAAGCATTGCTTCGTAATGGGGCAACACTCTGTATCTCTCTCTGGCAGAGCCTGGCTGCCAAATTGGAAACGTCCAGAGATTGCGCCCACAGGAAAGCTGCCAGCACTGAAAGCTCTAGCTGGTTTTCACTGTCCCTTGGAACTGCATTCGCTGCCACACAGACATTCGCGCTCTGCTAAAGCATTGCTTCGTAATGGGGCAACACTCTGTATCTCTCTCTGGCAGAGCCCGGCTGCCAAATTGGAAACGTCCAGACATTGCGCCCACAGGAAAGCTGCCAGCACTGAAAGCTCTAGCTGGTTTTCACTGTCCCTTGGAACTGCATTCGCTGCCACACAGACATTCGCGCTCTGCTAAAGCATTGCTTCGTAATGGGGCAACACTCTGTATCTCTCTCTGGCAGAGCCCGGCTGCCAAATTGGAAACGTCCAGAGATTGCGCCCACAGGAAAGCTGCCAGCACTGAAAGCTCTAGCTGGTTTTCACTGTCCCTTGGAACTGCATTCGCTGCCACACAGACATTCGCGCTCTGCTAAAGCATTGCTTCGTAATGGGGCAACACTCTGTATCTCTCTCTGGCAGAGCCCGGCTGCCAAATTGGAAACGTCCAGAGATTGCGCCCACAGGAAAGCTGCCAGCACTGAAAGCTCTAGCTGGTTTTCACTGTCCCTTGGAACTGCATTCGCTGCCACACAGACATTCGCGCTCTGCTAAAGCTTAACTTGGTAATTGGGCAACACTCTGTATCTCTCTCTGGCAGAGCCCGGCTGCCAAATTGGAAACGTCCAGAGATTGCGCCCACAGGAAAGCTGCCAGCACTGAAAGCTCTAGCTGGTTTTCACTGTCCCTTGGAACTGCATTCGCTGCCACACAGACATTCGCGCTCTGCTAAAGCATTGCTTCGTAATGGGGCAACACTCTGTATCTCTCTCTGGCAGGGCCCGGCTGCCAAATTGGAAACGTCCAGACATTGCGCCCACAGGAAAGCTGCCAGCACTGAAAGCTCTAGCTGGTTTTCACTGTCCCTTGGAACTGCATTCGCTGCCACACAGACATTCGCGCTCTGCTAAAGCATTGCTTCGTAATGGGGCAACACTCTGTATCTCTCTCTGGCAGAGCCCGGCTGCCAAATTGGAAACGTCCAGAGATTGCGCCCACAGGAAAGCTGCCAGCACTGAAAGCTCTAGCTGGTTTTCACTGTCCCTTGGAACTGCATTCGCTGCCACACAGACATTCGCGCTCTGCTAAAGCATTGCTTCGTAATGGGGCAACACTCTGTATCTCTCTCTGGCAGAGCCTGGCTGCCAAATTGGAAACGTCCAGAGATTGCGCCCACAGGAAAGCTGCCAGCACTGAAAGCTCTAGCTGGTTTTCACTGTCCCTTGGAACTGCATTCGCTGCCACACAGACATTCGCGCTCTGCTAAAGCATTGCTTCGTAATGGGGCAACACTCTGTATCTCTCTCTGGCAGAGCCTGGCTGCCAAATTGGAAACGTCCAGAGATTGCGCCCACAGGAAAGCTGCCAGCACTGAAAGCTCTAGCTGGTTTTCACTGTCCCTTGGAACTGCATTCGCTGCCACACAGACATTCGCGCTCTGCTAAAGCATTGCTTCGTAATGGGGCAACACTCTGTATCTCTCTCTGGCAGAGCCCGGCTGCCAAATTGGAAACGTCCAGAGATTGCGCCCACAGGAAAGCTGCCAGCACTGAAAGCTCTAGCTGGTTTTCACTGTCCCTTGGGACTGCATTCGCTGCCACACAGACATTCGCGCTCTGCTAAAGCATTGCTTCGTAATGGGGCAACACTCTGTATCTCTCTGTGGCAGAGCCCGGCTGCCAAATTGGAAACGTCCAGAGATTGCGCCCACAGGAAAGCTGCCAGCACTGAAAGCTCTAGCTGGTTTTCACTGTTCCTTGGAACTGCATTCGCTGCCACACAGACATTCGCGCTCTGCTAAAGCTTTGCTTCGTAATGGGGCAACACTCTGTATCTCTCTCTGGCAGAGCCCGGCTGCCAAATTGGAAACGTCCAGAGATTGCGCCCACAGGAAAGCTGCCAGCACTGAAAGCTCTAGCTGGTTTTCACTGTCCCTTGGAACTGCATTCGCTGCCACACAGACATTCGCGCTCTGCTAAAGCATTGATTCGTAATGGGGCAACACTCTGTATCTCTCTCTGGCAGAGCCCGGCTGCCAAATTGGAAACGTCCAGAGATTGCGCCCACAGGAAAGCTGCCAGCACTGAAAGCTCTAGCTGGTTTTCACTGTCCCTTGGAACTGCATTCGCTGCCACACAGACATTCGCGCTCTGCTAAAGCATTGCTTCGTAATGGGGCAACACTCTGTATCTCTCTCTGGCAGAGCCTGGCTGCCAAATTGGAAACGTCCAGAGATTGCGCCCACAGGAAAGCTGCCAGCACTGAAAGCTCTAGCTGGTTTTCACTGTCCCTTGGAACTGCATTCGCTGCCACACAGACATTCGCGCTCTGCTAAAGCATTGCTTCGTAATGGGGCAACACTCTGTATCTCTCTCTGGCAGAGCCCGGCTGCCAAATTGGAAACGTCCAGAGATTGCGGCCACAGGAAAGCTGCAGCACTGAAAGCTGTAGCTGGTTTTCACTGTCTCTTGGAACTGCATTCGCTGCCACACAGACATTCGCGCTCTGCTAAAGCATTGCTTCGTAATGGGGCAACACTCTGTATCTCTCTCTGGCAGAGCCCGGCTGCCAAATTGGAAACCTCCAGAGATTGCGCCCACAGGAAAGCTGCCAGCACTGAAAGCTGTAGCTGGTTTTCACTGTCCCTTGGAACTGCATTCGCTGCCACACAGAGATTCGCGCTCTGCTAAAGCATTGCTTCGTAATGGGGCAACACTCTGTATGACTCTCTCCCAGTGCCCGGCAGTGAAATTGGAAACGTCCAGAGATTGCGGCCACAGGAAAGCTGCCAGCACTGAAAGCTGTAGCTGGTTTTCACTGTCCCTTGGAACTGCATTCGCTGCCACACAGACATTCGCGCTCTGCTAAAGCATTGCTTCGTAATGGGGCAACACTCTGTATCGCTCTCTGGCAGAGCCCGGCAGTGAAATTGGAAACGTCCAGAGATTGCGCCCACAGGAAAGCTGCCAGCACTGAAAGCTGTAGCTGGTTTTCACTGTCTCTTGGAACTGCATTCGCTGCCACACAGACATTCGCGCTCTGCTAAAGCATTGCTTCGTAATGGGGCAACACTCTGTATCTCTCTCTGGCAGAGCCCGGCAGTGAAATTGGAAACGTCCAGAGGTTACGGCCACAGGAAAGCTGCCAGCACTGAAAGCTGTAGCTGGTTTTCACTGTCCCTTGGAACTGCATGCGCTGCCACACAGACATTCGCGCTCTGCTAAAGCATTGCTTCGTAATGGGGCAACACTCTGTATCTCTCTCTGGCAGAGCCCGGCTGCCAAATTGGAAACGTCCAGAGATTGCGCCCACAGGAAAGCTGCCAGCACTGAAAGCTGTAGCTGGTTTTCACTGTCCCTTGGAACTGCATTCGCTGCCACACAGACATTCGCGCTCTGCTAAAGCATTGCTTCGTAATGGGGCAACACTCTGTATCTCTCTCTGGCAGAGCCCGTTTGCCAAATTGGAAACGTCCAGAGATTGCGCCCACAGGAAAGCTGCCAGCACTGAAAGCTCTAGCTGGTTTTCACTGTCCCTTGGAACTGCATTCGCTGCCACACAGACATTCGCGCTCTGCTAAAGCATTGCTTCGTAATGGGGCAACACTCAGTATGACTCTCTCCCAGTGCCCGGCAGTGAAATTGGAAACGTCCAGAGATTGCGGCCACAGGAAAGCTGCCAGCACTGAAAGCTGTAGCTGGTTTTCACTGTCCCTTGGAACTGCATTCGCTGCCACACAGACATTCGCGCTCTGCTAAAGCATTGCTTCGTAATGGGGCAACACTCTGTATCGCTCTCTGGCAGAGCCCGGCAGTGAAATTGGAAACGTCCAGAGATTGCGCCCACAGGAAAGCTGCCAGCACTGAAAGCTGTAGCTGGTTTTCACTGTCTCTTGGAACTGCATTCGCTGCCACACAGACATTCGCGCTCTGCTAAAGCATTGCTTCGTAATGGGGCAACACTCTGTATCTCTCTCTGGCAGAGCCCGTTTGCCAAATTGGAAACGTCCAGAGATTGCGCCCACAGGAAAGCTGCCAGCACTGAAAGCTGTAGCTGGTTTTCACTGTCCCTTGGAACTGCATTCGCTGCCACACAGACATTCGCGCTCTGCTAAAGCATTGCTTCGTAATGGGGCAACACTCTGTATCTCTCTCTGGCAGAGCCCGGCAGTGAAATTCGAAACGTCCAGAGATTGCGCCCACAGGAAAGCTGCCAGCACTGAAAGCTGTAGCTGGTTTTCACTGTCCCTTGGAACTGCATTCGCTGCCACACAGACATTCGCGCTCTGCTAAAGCATTGATTCGTAATGGGGCAACACTCTGTATGTCTCTCTGGCAGAGCCCGGCAGTGAAATTGGAAACGTCCAGAGATTGCGCAGACAGGAAAGCTGCCAGCACTGAAAGCTGTAGCTGGTTTTCACTGTCCCTTGGAACTGCATTCGCTGCCACACAGACATTCGCGCTCTGCTAAAGCATTGGTAGGTAATGGGGCAACACTCTGTATGACTCTCTCCCAGTGCCCGGCATTGAAATTGGAAATGTCCAGAGATTGCGGCCACAGGAAAGCTGCCAGCACTGAAAGCTGTAGCTGGTTTTCACTGTCCCTTGGAACTGCATTCGCTGCCACACAGACATTCGCGCTCTGCTAAAGCATTGCTTCGTAATGGGGCAACACTCTGTATCTCTCTCTGGCAGAGCCCGGCAGTGAAATTGGAAACGTCCAGAGATTGCGCCCACAGGAAAGCTGCCAGCACTGAAAGCTGTAGCTGGTTTTCACTGTCCCTTGGAACTGCATTCGCTGCCACACAGACATTCGCGCTCTGCTAAAGCATTGCTTCGTAATGGGGCAACACTCTGTATGACTCACTCCCAGTGCCCGGCAGTGAAATTGGAAACGTCCAGAGATTGCGCCCACAGGAAAGCTGCCAGCACTGAAAGCTGTAGCTGGTTTTCACTGTCCCTTGGAACTGCATTCGCTGCCACACAGACATTCGCGCTCTGCTAAAGCATTGCTTCGTAATGGGGCAACACTCTGTATCTCTCTCTGGCAGAGCCCGTTTGCCAAATTGGAAACGTCCAGAGATTGCGCCCACAGGAAAGCTGCCAGCACTGAAAGCTCTAGCTGGTTTTCACTGTCCCTTGGAACTGCATTCGCTGCCACACAGACATTCGCGCTCTGCTAAAGCATTGCTTCGTAATGGGGCAACACTCAGTATGACTCTCTCCCAGTGCCCGGCAGTGAAATTGGAAACGTCCAGAGATTGCGGCCACAGGAAAGCTGCCAGCACTGAAAGCTGTAGCTGGTTTTCACTGTCCCTTGGAACTGCATTCGCTGCCACACAGACATTCGCGCTCTGCTAAAGCATTGCTTCGTAATGGGGCAACACTCTGTATCGCTCTCTGGCAGAGCCCGGCAGTGAAATTGGAAACGTCCAGAGATTGCGCCCACAGGAAAGCTGCCAGCACTGAAAGCTGTAGCTGGTTTTCACTGTCTCTTGGAACTGCATTCGCTGCCACACAGACATTCGCGCTCTGCTAAAGCATTGCTTCGTAATGGGGCAACACTCTGTATCTCTCTCTGGCAGAGCCCGTTTGCCAAATTGGAAACGTCCAGAGATTGCGCCCACAGGAAAGCTGCCAGCACTGAAAGCTGTAGCTGGTTTTCACTGTCCCTTGGAACTGCATTCGCTGCCACACAGACATTCGCGCTCTGCTAAAGCATTGCTTCGTAATGGGGCAACACTCTGTATCTCTCTCTGGCAGAGCCCGGCAGTGAAATTCGAAACGTCCAGAGATTGCGCCCACAGGAAAGCTGCCAGCACTGAAAGCTGTAGCTGGTTTTCACTGTCCCTTGGAACTGCATTCGCTGCCACACAGACATTCGCGCTCTGCTAAAGCATTGATTCGTAATGGGGCAACACTCTGTATGTCTCTCTGGCAGAGCCCGGCAGTGAAATTGGAAACGTCCAGAGATTGCGCAGACAGGAAAGCTGCCAGCACTGAAAGCTGTAGCTGGTTTTCACTGTCCCTTGGAACTGCATTCGCTGCCACACAGACATTCGCGCTCTGCTAAAGCATTGGTAGGTAATGGGGCAACACTCTGTATGACTCTCTCCCAGTGCCCGGCATTGAAATTGGAAATGTCCAGAGATTGCGGCCACAGGAAAGCTGCCAGCACTGAAAGCTGTAGCTGGTTTTCACTGTCCCTTGGAACTGCATTCGCTGCCACACAGACATTCGCGCTCTGCTAAAGCATTGCTTCGTAATGGGGCAACACTCTGTATCTCTCTCTGGCAGAGCCCGGCAGTGAAATTGGAAACGTCCAGAGATTGCGCCCACAGGAAAGCTGCCAGCACTGAAAGCTGTAGCTGGTTTTCACTGTCCCTTGGAACTGCATTCGCTGCCACACAGACATTCGCGCTCTGCTAAAGCATTGCTTCGTAATGGGGCAACACTCTGTATGACTCACTCCCAGTGCCCGGCAGTGAAATTGGAAACGTCCAGAGATTGCGCCCACAGGAAAGCTGCCAGCACTGAAAGCTGTAGCTGGTTTTCACTGTCCCTTGGAACTGCATTCGCTGCCACACAGACATTCGCGCTCTGCTAAAGCATTGATTCGTAATGGGGCAACACTCTGTATCTCTCTCTGGCAGAGCCCGGCAGTGAAATTGGAAACGTCCAGAGATTGCGGCCACAGGAAAGCTGCCAGCACTGAAAGCTGTAGCTGGTTTTCACTGTCCCTTGGAACTGCATTCGCTGCCACACAGACATTCGCGCTCTGCTAAGGCATTGCTTCGTAATGGGGCAACACTCTGTATCTCTCACTGGCAGAGCCAGGCTGCCAAATTGGAAACGTCCAGAGATTGCGCCCACAGGAAAGCTGCCAGCACTGAAAGCTCTAGCTGGTTTTCACTGTCCCTTGGAACTGCATTCGCTGCCACACAGACATTCGCGCTCTGCTAAAGCATTGCTTCGTAATGGGGCAACACTCTGTATCTCTCTCTTGCAGAGCCCGGCTGCCAAATTGGAAACGTCCAGAGATTGCGCCCACAGGAAAGCTGCCAGCACTGAAAGCTCTAGCTGGTTTTCACTGTCCCTTGGAACTGCATTCGCTGCCACACAGACATTCGCGCTCTGCTAAAGCATTGCTTGGTAATGTGGCAACACTCTGTATCTCTCACTGGCAGAGCCCGGCAGTGAAATTTGAAACGTCCAGAGATTGCGCCCACAGGAAAGCTGCCAGCACTGAAAGCTGTAGCTGGTTTTCACTGTCCCTTGGAACTGCATGCGCTGCCACACAGACATTCGCGCTATGCTAAAGCATTGCTTCGTAATGGGGCAACACTCTGTATGACTCTCTCCCAGTGCCCGGCAGTGAAATTGGAAACGTCCAGAGATTGCGCCCACAGGAAAGCTGCCAGCACTGAAAGCTGTAGCTGGTTTTCACTGTCCCTTGGAACTGCATTCGCTGCCACACAGACATTCGTGCTCTGCTAAAGCATTGCTTCGTAATGGGGCAACACTCAGTATGACTCTCTCCCAGTGCCCGGCAGTGAAATTGGAAACGTCCAGAGATTGCGCCCACAGGAAAGCTGCCAGCGCTGAAAGCTGTAGCTGGTTTTCACTGTCCCTTGGAACTGCATTCGCTGCCACACAGACATTCGTGCTCTGCTAAAGCATTGCTTCGTAATGGGGCAACACTCTGTATCTCTCTCTGGCAGAGCCCGGCAGTGAAATTGGAAACGTCCAGAGATTGCGCCCACAGGAAAGCTGCCAGCAATGAAAGCTGTAGCTGGTTTTCACTGTCCCTTGGAACTGCATTCGCTGCCACACAGACATTCGCGCTCTGCTAAAGCATTGCTTCGTAATGGGGCAACACTCTGTATCTCTCTCTGGCAGAGCCCGGCAGTGAAATTGGAAACGTCCAGAGATTGCGCAGACAGGAGAGCTGCCAGCACTGAAAGCTGTAGCTGGTTTTCACTGTCCCTAGGAACTGCATTCGCTGCCACACAGACATTCGCGCTCTGCTAAAGCATTGCTTCGTAATGGGGCAACACTCTGTATCTCTCACTGGCAGAGCCCGGCAGTGAAATTGGAAACGTCCAGAGATTGCGGCCACAGGAAAGCTGCCAGCACTGAAAGCTGTAGCTGGTTTTCACTGTCCCTTGGAACTGCATTCGCTGCCACACAGACATTCGCGCTCTGCTAAAGCATTGCTTCGTAATGGGGCAACACTCTGTATCTCTCACTGGCAGAGCCCGGCAGTGAAATTCGAAACGTCCAGAGATTGCGCCCACAGGAAAGCTGCCAGCACTGAAAGCTGTAGCTGGTTTTCACTGTCCCTTGGAACTGCATTCGCTGCCACACAGACATTCGCGCTCTGCTAAAGCATTGGTAGGTAATGGGGCAACACTCTGTATGACTCTCTCCCAGTGCCCGGCAGTGAAATTGGAAATGTCCAGAGATTGCCCCCACAGGAAAGCTGCCAGCACTGAAAGCTCTAGCTGGTTTTCACTGTCCCTTGGAACTGCATTCGCTGCCACACAGACATTCGCGCTCTGCTAAAGCATTGCTTCGTAATGGGGCAACACTCTGTATCTCTCTCTGGCAGAGCCCGGCAGTGAAATTCGAAACGTCCAGAGATTGCGCCCACAGGAAAGCTGCCAGCACTGAAAGCTCTAGCTGGTTTTCACTGTCCCTTGGAACTGCATTCGCTGCCACACAGACATTCGCGCTCTGCTAAAGCATTGCTTCGTAATGGGGAAACACTCTGTATGACTCACTCCCAGTGCCCGGCAGTGAAATTGGAAACGTCCAGAGATTGCGGCCACAGGAAAGCTGCCAGCACTGAAAGCTGTAGCTGGTTTTCACTGTCCCTTGGAACTGCATTCGCTGCCACACAGACATTCGCGCTCTGCTAAGGCATTGCTTCGTAATGGGGCAACACTCTGTATCTCTCACTGGCAGAGCCAGGCTGCCAAATTGGAAACGTCCAGAGATTGCGCCCACAGGAAAGCTGCCAGCACTGAAAGCTCTAGCTGGTTTTCACTGTCCCTTGGAACTGCATTCGCTGCCACACAGACATTCGCGCTCTGCTAAAGCATTGCTTGGTAATGTGGCAACACTCTGTATCTCTCTCTGGCAGAGCCCGGCTGCCAAATTGGAAACGTGCAGAGATTGCGCAGACAGGAAAGCTGCCAGCACTGAAAGCTGTAGCTGGTTTTCACTGTCCCTTGGAACTGCATTCGCTGCCACACAGACATTCGCGCTCTGCTAAAGCATTGGTAGGTAATGGGGCAACACTCTGTATCTCTCTCTGGCAGAGCCAGGCTGCCAAATTGGAAACGTCCAGAGATTGCGCCCACAGGAAAGCTGCCAGCACTGAAAGCTCTAGCTGGTTTTCACTGTCCCTTGGAACTGCATTCGCTGCCACACAGACATTCGCGCTCTGCTAAAGCATTGCTTCGTAATGGGGCAACACTCTGTATCTCTCTCTTGCAGAGCCCGGCTGCCAAATTGGAAACGTCCAGAGATTGCGCCCACAGGAAAGCTGCCAGCACTGAAAGCTCTAGCTGGTTTTCACTGTCCCTTGGAACTGCATTCGCTGCCACACAGACATTCGCGCTCTGCTAAAGCATTGCTTGGTAATGTGGCAACACTCTGTATCTCTCACTGGCAGAGCCCGGCAGTGAAATTTGAAACGTCCAGAGATTGCGCCCACAGGAAAGCTGCCAGCACTGAAAGCTGTAGCTGGTTTTCACTGTCCCTTGGAACTGCATGCGCTGCCACACAGACATTCGCGCTATGCTAAAGCATTGCTTCGTAATGGGGCAACACTCTGTATGACTCTCTCCCAGTGCCCGGCAGTGAAATTGGAAACGTCCAGAGATTGCGCCCACAGGAAAGCTGCCAGCACTGAAAGCTGTAGCTGGTTTTCACTGTCCCTTGGAACTGCATTCGCTGCCACACAGACATTCGTGCTCTGCTAAAGCATTGCTTCGTAATGGGGCAACACTCAGTATGACTCTCTCCCAGTGCCCGGCAGTGAAATTGGAAACGTCCAGAGATTGCGCCCACAGGAAAGCTGGCAGCACTGAAAGCTGTAGCTGGTTTTCACTGTCCCTTGGAACTGCATTCGCTGCCACACAGACATTCGTGCTCTGCTAAAGCATTGCTTCGTAATGGGGCAACACTCTGTATCTCTCTCTGGCAGAGCCCGGCAGTGAAATTGGAAACGTCCAGAGATTGCGCCCACAGGAAAGCTGCCAGCAATGAAAGCTGTAGCTGGTTTTCACTGTCCCTTGGAACTGCATTCGCTGCCACACAGACATTCGCGCTCTGCTAAAGCATTGCTTCGTAATGGGGCAACACTCTGTATCTCTCTCTGGCAGAGCCCGGCAGTGAAATTGGAAACGTCCAGAGATTGCGCAGACAGGAGAGCTGCCAGCACTGAAAGCTGTAGCTGGTTTTCACTGTCCCTAGGAACTGCATTCGCTGCCACACAGACATTCGCGCTCTGCTAAAGCATTGCTTCGTAATGGGGCAACACTCTGTATCTCTCACTGGCAGAGCCCGGCAGTGAAATTGGAAACGTCCAGAGATTGCGCCCACAGGAAAGCTGCCAGCACTGAAAGCTCTAGCTGGTTTTCACTGTCCCTTGGAACTGCATTCGCTGCCACACAGACATTCGCGCTCTGCTAAAGCATTGCTTCGTAATGGGGCAACACTCTGTATCTCTCTCTGGCAGAGCCCGGCTGCCAAATTGGAAACGTGCAGAGATTGCGCAGACAGGAAAGCTGCCAGCACTGAAAGCTGTAGCTGGTTTTCACTGTCCCTTGGAACTGCATTCGCTGCCACACAGACATTCGTGCTCTGCTAAAGCATTGGTAGGTAATGGGGCAACACTCTGTATCTCTCTCTGGCAGAGCCCGGCTGCCAAATTGGAAACGTCCAGAGATTGCGCCCACAGGAAAGCTGCCAGCACTGAAAGCTGTAGCTGGTTTTCACTGTCCCTTGGAACTGCATTCGCTGCCACACAGACATTCGTGCTCTGCTAAAGCATTGGTAGGTAATGGGGCAACACTCTGTATGACTCTCTCCCAGTGCCCGGCAGTGAAATTGGAAATGTCCAGAGATTGCGGCCACAGGAAAGCTGCCAGCACTGAAAGCTGTAGCTGGTTTTCACTGTCCCTTGGAACTGCATTCGCTGCCACACAGACATTCGCGCTCTGCTAAAGCATTGCTTCGTAATGGGGCAACACTCTGTATCTCTCTCTGGCAGAGCCCGGCTGCCAAATTGGAAACGTCCAGAGGTTACGGCCACAGGAAAGCTGCCAGCACTGAAAGCTCTAGCTGGTTTTCACTGTCTCTTGGAACTGCATGCGCTGCCACACAGACATTCGCGCTCTGCTAAAGCATTGCTTCGTAATGGGGCAACACTCTGTATCTCTCACTGGCAGAGCCCGTTTGCCAAATTGGAAACGTCCAGAGATTGCGGCCACAGGAAAGCTGCCAGCACTGAAAGCTGTAGCTGGTTTTCACTGTCCCTTGGAACTGCATTCGCTGCCACACAGAGATTCGCGCTCTGCTAAAGCATTGCTTCGTAATGGGGCAACACTCTGTATGACTCTCTCCCAGTGCCCGGCAGTGAAATTGGAAACGTCCAGAGATTGCGGCCACAGGAAAGCTGCCAGCACTGAAAGCTGTAGCTGGTTTTCACTGTCCCTTGGAACTGCATTCACTGCCACACAGACATTCGCGCTCTGCTAAAGCATTGCTTCGTAATGGGGCAACACTCTGTATCGCTCTCTGGCAGAGCCCGGCAGTGAAATTGGAAACGTCCAGAGATTGCGCCCACAGGAAAGCTGCCAGCACTGAAAGCTGTAGCTGGTTTTCACTGTCTCTTGGAACTGCATTCGCTGCCACACAGACATTCGCGCTCTGCTAAAGCATTGCTTCGTAATGGGGCAACACTCTGTATCTCTCTCTGGCAGAGCCCGGCAGTGAAATTGGAAACGTCCAGAGGTTACGGCCACAGGAAAGCTGCCAGCACTGAAAGCTGTAGCTGGTTTTCACTGTCCCTTGGAACTGCATGCGCTGCCACACAGACATTCGCGCTCTGCTAAAGCATTGCTTGGTAATGGGGCAACACTCTGTATCTCTCTCTGGCAGAGCCCGGCAGTGAAATTGGAAACGTCTAGAGATTGCGCCCACAGGAAAGCTGCCAGCACTGAAAGCTGTAGCTGGTTTTCACTGTCCCTTGGAACTGCATTCGCTGCCACACAGACATTCGCGCTCTGCTAAAGCATTGCTTCGTAATGGGGCAACACTCTGTATCTCTCACTGGCAGAGCCCGTTTGCCAAATTGGAAACGTCCAGAGATTGCGCCCACAGGAAAGCTGCCAGCACTGAAAGCTCTAGCTGGTTTTCACTGTCCCTTGGAACTGCATTCGCTGCCACACAGACATTCGCGCTCTGCTAAAGCATTGCTTCGTAATGGGGCAACACTCAGTATGACTCTCTCCCATTGCCCGGCAGTGAAATTGGAAACGTCCAGAGATTGCGGCCACAGGAAAGCTGCCAGCACTGAAAGCTGTAGCTGGTTTTCACTGTCCCTTGGAACTGCATTCGCTGCCACACAGACATTCGCGCTCTGCTAAAGCATTGCTTCGTAATGGGGCAACACTCTGTATCTCTCTCTGGCAGAGCCCGTTTGCCAAATTGGAAACGTCCAGAGATTGCGCCCACAGGAAAGCTGCCAGCACTGAAAGCTGTAGCTGGTTTTCACTGTCCCTTGGAACTGCATTCGCTGCCACACAGACATTCGCGCTCTGCTAAAGCATTGCTTCGTAATGGGGCAACACTCTGTATCTCTCTCTGGCAGAGCCCGGCAGTGAAATTCGAAACGTCCAGAGATTGCGCCCACAGGAAAGCTGCCAGCACTGAAAGCTGTAGCTGGTTTTCACTGTCCCTTGGAACTGCATTCGCTGCCACACAGACATTCCCGCTCTGCTAAAGCATTGCTTCGTAATGGGGCAACACTCTGTATGACTCTCTCCCAGTGCCCGGCAGTGAAATTGGAAACGTCCAGAGATTGCGCCCACAGGAAAGCTGCCAGCACTGAAAGCTGTAGCTGGTTTTCACTGTCCCTTGGAACTGCATTCGCTGCCACACAGACATTCGTGCTCTGCTAAAGCATTGCTTCGTAATGGGGCAACACTCAGTATGACTCTCTCCCAGTGCCCGGCAGTGAAATTGGAAACGTCCAGAGATTGCGCCCACAGGAAAGCTGCCAGCACTGAAAGCTGTAGCTGGTTTTCACTGTCCCTTGGAACTGCATTCGCTGCCACACAGACATTCGTGCTCTGCTAAAGCATTGCTTCGTAATGGGGCAACACTCTGTATCTCTCTCTGGCAGAGCCCGGCAGTGAAATTGGAAACGTCCAGAGATTGCGCCCACAGGAAAGCTGCCAGCAATGAAAGCTGTAGCTGGTTTTCACTGTCCCTTGGAACTGCATTCGCTGCCACACAGACATTCGCGCTCTGCTAAAGCATTGCTTCGTAATGGGGCAACACTCTGTATCTCTCTCTGGCAGAGCCCGGCAGTGAAATTGGAAACGTCCAGAGATTGCGCAGACAGGAGAGCTGCCAGCACTGAAAGCTGTAGCTGGTTTTCACTGTCCCTAGGAACTGCATTCGCTGCCACACAGACATTCGCGCTCTGCTAAAGCATTGCTTCGTAATGGGGCAACACTCTGTATCTCTCACTGGCAGAGCCCGGCAGTGAAATTGGAAACGTCCAGAGATTGCGCCCACAGGAAAGCTGCCAGCACTGAAAGCTCTAGCTGGTTTTCACTGTCCCTTGGAACTGCATTCGCTGCCACACAGACATTCGCGCTCTGCTAAAGCATTGCTTCGTAATGGGGCAACACTCTGTATCTCTCTCTGGCAGAGCCCGGCTGCCAAATTGGAAACGTGCAGAGATTGCGCAGACAGGAAAGCTGCCAGCACTGAAAGCTGTAGCTGGTTTTCACTGTCCCTTGGAACTGCATTCGCTGCCACACAGACATTCGTGCTCTGCTAAAGCATTGGTAGGTAATGGGGCAACACTCTGTATGACTCTCTCCCAGTGCCCGGCAGTGAAATTGGAAATGTCCAGAGATTGCGGCCACAGGAAAGCTGCCAGCACTGAAAGCTGTAGCTGGTTTTCACTGTCCCTTGGAACTGCATGCGCTGCCACACAGACATTCGCGCTCTGCTAAAGCATTGCTTCGTAATGGGGCAACACTCTGTATCTCTCTCTGGCAGAGCCCGGCAGTGAAATTGGAAACGTCCAGAGGTTACGGCCACAGGAAAGCTGCCAGCACTGAAAGCTCTAGCTGGTTTTCACTGTCTCTTGGAACTGCATGCGCTGCCACACAGACATTCGCGCTCTGCTAAAGCATTGCTTCGTAATGGGGCAACACTCTGTATCTCTCACTGGCAGAGCCCGTTTGCCAAATTGGAAACGTCCAGAGATTGCGGCCACAGGAAAGCTGCCAGCACTGAAAGCTGTAGCTGGTTTTCACTGTCCCTTGGAACTGCATTCGCTGCCACACAGAGATTCGCGCTCTGCTAAAGCATTGCTTCGTAATGGGGCAACACTCTGTATGACTCTCTCCCAGTGCCCGGCAGTGAAATTGGAAACGTCCAGAGATTGCGGCCACAGGAAAGCTGCCAGCACTGAAAGCTGTAGCTGGTTTTCACTGTCCCTTGGAACTGCATTCACTGCCACACAGACATTCGCGCTCTGCTAAAGCATTGCTTCGTAATGGGGCAACACTCTGTGTCGCTCTCTGGCAGAGCCCGGCAGTGAAATTGGAAACGTCCAGAGATTGCGCCCACAGGAAAGCTGCCAGCACTGAAAGCTGTAGCTGGTTTTCACTGTCTCTTGGAACTGCATTCGCTGCCACACAGACATTCGCGCTCTGCTAAAGCATTGCTTCGTAATGGGGCAACACTCTGTATCTCTCTCTGGCAGAGCCCGGCAGTGAAATTGGAAACGTCCAGAGGTTACGGCCACAGGAAAGCTGCCAGCACTGAAAGCTGTAGCTGGTTTTCACTGTCCCTTGGAACTGCATGCGCTGCCACACAGACATTCGCGCTCTGCTAAAGCATTGCTTGGTAATGGGGCAACACTCTGTATCTCTCTCTGGCAGAGCCCGGCAGTGAAATTGGAAACGTCCAGAGATTGCGCCCACAGGAAAGCTGCCAGCACTGAAAGCTGTAGCTGGTTTTCACTGTCCCTTGGAACTGCATTCGCTGCCACACAGACATTCGCGCTCTGCTAAAGCATTGCTTCGTAATGGGGCAACACTCTGTATCTCTCACTGGCAGAGCCCGTTTGCCAAATTGGAAACGTCCAGAGATTGCGCCCACAGGAAAGCTGCCAGCACTGAAAGCTCTAGCTGGTTTTCACTGTCCCTTGGAACTGCATTCGCTGCCACACAGACATTCGCGCTCTGCTAAAGCATTGCTTCGTAATGGGGCAACACTCAGTATGACTCTCTCCCATTGCCCGGCAGTGAAATTGGAAACGTCCAGAGATTGCGGCCACAGGAAAGCTGCCAGCACTGAAAGCTGTAGCTGGTTTTCACTGTCCCTTGGAACTGCATTCGCTGCCACACAGACATTCGCGCTCTGCTAAAGCATTGCTTCGTAATGGGGCAACACTCTGTATCGCTCTCTGGCAGAGCCCGGCAGTGAAATTGGAAACGTCCAGAGATTGCGCCCACAGGAAAGCTGCCAGCACTGAAAGCTGTAGCTGGTTTTCACTGTCTCTTGGAACTGCATTCGCTGCCACACAGACATTCGCGCTCTGCTAAAGCATTGCTTCGTAATGGGGCAACACTCTGTATCTCTCTCTGGCAGAGCCCGTTTGCCAAATTGGAAACGTCCAGAGATTGCGCCCACAGGAAAGCTGCCAGCACTGAAAGCTGTAGCTGGTTTTCACTGTCCCTTGGAACTGCATTCGCTGCCACACAGACATTCGCGCTCTGCTAAAGCATTGCTTCGTAATGGGGCAACACTCTGTATCTCTCTCTGGCAGAGCCCGGCAGTGAAATTCGAAACGTCCAGAGATTGCGCCCACAGGAAAGCTGCCAGCACTGAAAGCTGTAGCTGGTTTTCACTGTCCCTTGGAACTGCATTCGCTGCCACACAGACATTCCCGCTCTGCTAAAGCATTGCTTCGTAATGGGGCAACACTCTGTATGACTCACTCCCAGTGCCCGGCAGTGAAATTGGAAACGTCCAGAGATTGCGGCCACAGGAAAGCTGCCAGCACTGAAAGCTGTAGCTGGTTTTCACTGTCCCTTGGAACTGCATTCGCTGCCACACAGACATTCGCGCTCTGCTAAGGCATTGCTTCGTAATGGGGCAACACTCTGTATCTCTCACTGGCAGAGCCAGGCTGCCAAATTGGAAACGTCCAGAGATTGCGCCCACAGGAAAGCTGCCAGCACTGAAAGCTCTAGCTGGTTTTCACTGTCCCTTGGAACTGCATTCGCTGCCACACAGACATTCGCGCTCTGCTAAAGCATTGCTTCGTAATGGGGCAACACTCTGTATCTCTCTCTGGCAGAGCCCGGCTGCCAAATTGGAAACGTCCAGAGATTGCGCCCACAGGAAAGCTGCCAGCACTGAAAGCTGTAGCTGGTTTTCACTGTCCCTTGGAACTGCATTCGCTGCCACACAGACATTCGCGCTCTGCTAAAGCATTGGTAGGTAATGGGGCAACACTCTGTATCTCTCTCTGGCAGAGCCCGGCTGCCAAATTGGAAACGTCCAGAGATTGCGCCCACAGGAAAGCTGCCAGCACTGAAAGCTGTAGCTGGTTTTCACTGTCCCTTGGAACTGCATTCGCTGCCACACAGACATTCGTGCTCTGCTAAAGCATTGGTAGGTAATGGGGCAACACTCTGTATGACTCTCTCCCAGTGCCCGGCAGTGAAATTGGAAATGTCCAGAGATTGCGGCCACAGGAAAGCTGCCAGCACTGAAAGCTGTAGCTGGTTTTCACTGTCCCTTGGAACTGCATGCGCTGCCACACAGACATTCGCGCTCTGCTAAAGCATTGCTTCGTAATGGGGCAACACTCTGTATCTCTCTCTGGCAGAGCCCGGCAGTGAAATTGGAAACGTCCAGAGGTTACGGCCACAGGAAAGCTGCCAGCACTGAAAGCTGTAGCTGGTTTTCACTGTCTCTTGGAACTGCATGCGCTGCCACACAGACATTCGCGCTCTGCTAAAGCATTGCTTCGTAATGGGGCAACACTCTGTATCTCTCACTGGCAGAGCCCGGCAGTGAAATTGGAAACGTCCAGAGGTTACGGCCACAGGAAAGCTGCCAGCACTGAAAGCTGTAGCTGGTTTTCACTGTCCCTTGGAACTGCATGCGCTGCCACACAGACATTCGCGCTCTGCTAAAGCATTGCTTGGTAATGGGGCAACACTCTGTATCTCTCTCTGGCAGAGCCCGGCAGTGAAATTGGAAACGTCCAGAGATTGCGCCCACAGGAAAGCTGCCAGCACTGAAAGCTCTAGCTGGTTTTCACTGTCCCTTGGAACTGCATTCGCTGCCACACAGACATTCGCGCTCTGCTAAAGCATTGCTTCGTAATGGGGCAACACTCTGTATCTCTCACTGGCAGAGCCCGTTTGCCAAATTGGAAACGTCCAGAGATTGCGCCCACAGGAAAGCTGCCAGCACTGAAAGCTGTAGCTGGTTTTCACTGTCCCTTGGAACTGCATTCGCTGCCACACAGAGATTCGCGCTCTGCTAAAGCATTGCTTCGTAATGGGGCAACATTCTGTATGACTCTCTCCCAGTGCCCGGCAGTGAAATTGGAAACGTCCAGAGATTGCGCCCACAGGAAAGCTGCCAGCACTGAAAGCTCTAGCTGGTTTTCACTGTCCCTTGGAACTGCATTCGCTGCCACACAGACATTCCCGCTCTGCTAAAGCATTGCTTCGTAATGGGGCAACACTCTGTATGACTCACTCCCAGTGCCCGGCAGTGAAATTGGAAACGTCCAGAGATTGCGGCCACAGGAAAGCTGCCAGCACTGAAAGCTGTAGCTGGTTTTCACTGTCCCTTGGAACTGCATTCGCTGCCACACAGACATTCGCGCTCTGCTAAGGCATTGCTTCGTAATGGGGCAACACTCTGTATCTCTCACTGGCAGAGCCAGGCTGCCAAATTGGAAACGTCCAGAGATTGCGCCCACAGGAAAGCTGCCAGCACTGAAAGCTCTAGCTGGTTTTCACTGTCCCTTGGAACTGCATTCGCTGCCACACAGACATTCGCGCTCTGCTAAAGCATTGCTTCGTAATGGGGCAACACTCTGTATCTCTCTCTGGCAGAGCCCGGCTGCCAAATTGGAAACGTGCAGAGATTGCGCCCACAGGAAAGCTGCCAGCACTGAAAGCTGTAGCTGGTTTTCACTGTCCCTTGGAACTGCATTCGCTGCCACACAGACATTCGCGCTCTGCTAAAGCATTGCTTCGTAATGGGGCAACACTCTGTATCTCTCTCTGGCAGAGCCCGGCTGCCAAATTGGAAACGTCCAGACATTGCGCCCACAGGAAAGCTGCCAGCACTGAAAGCTGTAGCTGGTTTTCACTGTCCCTTGGAACTGCATTCGCTGCCACACAGACATTCGTGCTCTGCTAAAGCATTGGTAGGTAATGGGGCAACACTCTGTATGACTCTCTCCCAGTGCCCGGCAGTGAAATTGGAAATGTCCAGAGATTGCGGCCACAGGAAAGCTGCCAGCACTGAAAGCTCTAGCTGGTTTTCACTGTCCCTTGGAACTGCATGCGCTGCCACACAGACATTCGCGCTCTGCTAAAGCATTGCTTCGTAATGGGGCAACACTCTGTATCTCTCTCTGGCAGAGCCCGGCAGTGAAATTGGAAACGTCCAGAGGTTACGGCCACAGGAAAGCTGCCAGCACTGAAAGCTGTAGCTGGTTTTCACTGTCTCTTGGAACTGCATGCGCTGCCACACAGACATTCGCGCTCTGCTAAAGCATTGCTTCGTAATGGGGCAACACTCTGTATCTCTCTCTGGCAGAGCCCGGCAGTGAAATTGGAAACGTCCAGAGGTTACGGCCACAGGAAAGCTGCCAGCACTGAAAGCTGTAGCTGGTTTTCACTGTCCCTTGGAACTGCATGCGCTGCCACACAGACATTCGCGCTCTGCTAAAGCATTGCTTGGTAATGGGGCAACACTCTGTATCTCTCTCTGGCAGAGCCCGGCAGTGAAATTGGAAACGTCCAGAGATTGCGCCCACAGGAAAGCTGCCAGCACTGAAAGCTCTAGCTGGTTTTCACTGTCCCTTGGAACTGCATTCGCTGCCACACAGAGATTCGCGCTCTGCTAAAGCATTGCTTCGTAATGGGGCAACACTCTGTATGACTCTCTCCCAGTGCCCGGCAGTGAAATTGGAAACGTCCAGAGATTGCGGCCACAGGAAAGCTGCCAGCACTGAAAGCTGTAGCTGGTTTTCACTGTCCCTTGGAACTGCATTCGCTGCCACACAGACATTCGCGCTCTGCTAAAGCATTGCTTCGTAATGGGGCAACACTCTGTATCGCTCTCTGGCAGAGCCCGGCAGTGAAATTGGAAACGTCCAGAGATTGCGCCCACAGGAAAGCTGCCAGCACTGAAAGCTGTAGCTGGTTTTCACTGTCTCTTGGAACTGCATTCGCTGCCACACAGACATTCGCGCTCTGCTAAAGCATTGCTTCGTAATGGGGCAACACTCTGTATCTCTCTCTGGCTGAGCCCGGCTGCCAAATTGGAAACGTCCAGAGATTGCACCCACAGGAAAGCTGCCAGCACTGAAAGCTGTAGCTGGTTTTCACTGTCCCTTGGAACTGCATTCGCTGCCACACAGACATTCGCGCTCTGCTAAAGCATTGCTTCGTAATGGGGCAACACTCTGTATGGCTCACTCCCAGTGCCCGGCAGTGAAATTGGAAACGTCCAGAGATTGCGCCCACAGGAAAGCTGCCAGCACTGAAAGCTGTAGCTGGTTTTCACTGTCCCTTGGAACTGCATTCGCTGCCACACAGACATTCGCGCTCTGCTAAAGCATTGATTCGTAATGGGGCAACACTCTGTATCTCTCTCTGGCAGAGCCCGGCAGTGAAATTGGAAACGTCCAGAGATTGCGGCCACAGGAAAGCTGCCAGCACTGAAAGCTGTAGCTGGTTTTCACTGTCCCTTGGAACTGCATTCGCTGCCACACATTCATTCGCGCTCTGCTAAGGCATTGCTTCGTAATGGGGCAACACTCTGTATCTCTCACTGGCAGAGCCAGGCTGCCAAATTGGAAACGTCCAGAGATTGCGCCCACAGGAAAGCTGCCAGCACTGAAAGCTCTAGCTGGTTTTCACTGTCCCTTGGAACTGCATTCGCTGCCACACAGACATTCGCGCTCTGCTAAAGCATTGCTTCGTAATGGGGCAACACTCTGTATCTCTCTCTGGCAGAGCCCGGCTGCCAAATTGGAAACGTCCAGACATTGCGCCCACAGGAAAGCTGCCAGCACTGAAAGCTGTAGCTGGTTTTCACTGTCCCTTGGAACTGCATTCGCTGCCACACAGACATTCGCGCTCTGCTAAAGCATTGCTTGGTAATGTGGCAACACTCTGTATCTCTCACTGGCAGAGCCCGGCAGTGAAATTGGAAACGTCCAGAGATTGCGCCCACAGGAAAGCTGCCAGCACTGAAAGCTGTAGCTGGTTTTCACTGTCCCTTGGAACTGCATGCGCTGCCACACAGACATTCGCGCTCTGCTAAAGCATTGCTTCGTAATGGGGCAACACTCAGTATGACTCTCTCCCAGTGCCCGGCAGTGAAATTGGAAACGTCCAGAGATTGCGCCCACAGGAAAGCTGCCAGCACTGAAAGCTGTAGCTGGTTTTCACTGTCCCTTGGAACTGCATTCGCTGCCACACAGACATTCGTGCTCTGCTAAAGCATTGCTTCGTAATGGGGCAACACTCAGTATGACTCTCTCCCAGTGCCCGGCAGTGAAATTGGAAACGTCCAGAGATTGCGGCCACAGGAAAGCTGCCAGCACTGAAAGCTGTAGCTGGTTTTCACTGTCCCTTGGAACTGCATTCGCTGCCACACAGACATTCGTGCTCTGCTAAAGCATTGCTTCGTAATGGGGCAACACTCTGTATCTCTCTCTGGCAGAGCCCGGCAGTGAAATTGGAAACGTCCAGAGATTGCGCCCACAGGAAAGCTGCCAGCAATGAAAGCTGTAGCTGGTTTTCACTGTCCCTTGGAACTGCATTCGCTGCCACACAGACATTCGCGCTCTGCTAAAGCATTGCTTCGTAATGGGGCAACACTCTGTATCTCTCTCTGGCAGAGCCCGGCAGTGAAATTGGAAATGTCCAGAGATTGCGCCCACAGGAAAGCTGCCAGCACTGAAAGCTGTAGCTGGTTTTCACTGTCCCTTGGAACTGCATTCGCTGCCACACAGACATTCGCGCTCTGCTAAAGCATTGCTTCGTAATGGGGCAACACTCTGTATCTCTCTCTGGCAGAGCCCGGCAGTGAAATTGGAAACGTCCAGAGATTGCGCAGACAGGAGAGCTGCCAGCACTGAAAGCTGTAGCTGGTTTTCACTGTCCCTAGGAACTGCATTCGCTGCCACACAGACATTCGCGCTTGCTAAAGCATTGCTTCGTAATGGGGCAACACTCTGTATCTCTCTCTGGCAGAGCCCGGCTGCCAAATTGGAAACGTCCAGAGATTGCGCCCACAGGAAAGCTGCCAGCACTGAAAGCTGTAGCTGGTTTTCACTGTCCCTTGGAACTGCATTCGCTGCCACACAGACATTCGCGCTCTGCTAAAGCATTGCTTCGTAATGGGGCAACACTCTGTATCTCTCACTGGCAGAGCCCGGCAGTGAAATTCGAAACGTCCAGAGATTGCGCCCACAGGAAAGCTGCCAGCACTGAAAGCTGTAGCTGGTTTCACTGTCCCTTGGAACTGCATTCGCTGCCACACAGACATTCGCGCTCTGCTAAAGCATTGGTAGGTAATGGGGCAACACTCTGTATGACTCTCTCCCAGTGCCCGGCAGTGAAATTGGAAATGTCCAGAGATTGCCCCCACAGGAAAGCTGCCAGCACTGAAAGCTGTAGCTGGTTTTCACTGTCCCTTGGAACTGCATGCGCTGCCACACAGACATTCGTGCTCTGCTAAAGCATTGCTTCGTAATGGGGCAACACTCAGTATGACTCTCTCCCAGTGCCCGGCAGTGAAATTGGAAACGTCCAGAGATTGCCCCCACAGGAAAGCTGCCAGCACTGAAAGCTCTAGCTGGTTTTCACTGTCCCTTGGAACTGCATTCGCTGCCACACAGACATTCGCGCTCTGCTAAAGCATTGCTTCGTAATGGGGCAACACTCTGTATCTCTCTCTGGCTGAGCCCGGCAGTGAAATTGGAAACGTCCAGAGATTGCGCCCACAGGAAAGCTGCCAGCACTGAAAGCTGTAGCTGGTTTTCACTGTCCCTTGGAACTGCATTCGCTGCCACACAGACATTCGCGCTCTGCTAAAGCATTGATTCGTAATGGGGCAACACTCTGTATCTCTCTCTGGCAGAGCCCGTCAGTGAAATTGGAAACGTCCAGATATTGCGCCCACAGGAAAGCTGCCAGCACTTAAAGCTGTAGCTGGTTTTCACTGTCCCTTGGAACTGCATTCGCTGCCACACAGACATTCGCGCTCTGCTAAAGCATTGCTTCGTAATGGGGCAACACTCTGTATCTCTCTCTGGCAGAGCCCGGCTGCCAAATTGGAAACGTCCAGAGATTGCGCCCACAGGAAAGCTGCCAGCACTGAAAGCTGTAGCTGGTTTTCACTGTCCCTAGGAACTGCATTCGCTGTCACACAGACATTTGCGCTCTGCTAAAGCATTGCTTCGTAATGGGGCAACACTCTGTATCTCTCACTGGCAGAGCCCGGCAGTGAAATTCGAAACGTCCAGAGATTGCGCCCACAGGAAAGCTGCCAGCACTGAAAGCTGTAGCTGGTTTTCACTGTCCCTTGGAACTGCATTCGCTGCCACACAGACATTCGCGCTCTGCTAAAGCATTGGTAGGTAATGGGGCAACACTCTGTATGACTCTCTCCCAGTGCCCGGCAGTGAAATTGGAAATGTCCAGAGATTGCGCCCACAGGAAAGCTGCCAGCACTGAAAGCTCTAGCTGGTTTTCACTGTCCCTTGGAACTGCATGCGCTGCCACACAGACATTCGCGCTCTGCTAAAGCATTGCTTGGTAATGGGGCAACACTCTGTATCTCTCTCTGGCAGAGCCCGTCAGTGAAATTGGAAACGTCCAGAGATTGCGCCCACAGGAAAGCTGCCAGCACTGAAAGCTGTAGCTGGTTTTCACTGTCCCTTGGAACTGCATTCGCTGCCACACAGACATTCGCGCTCTGCTAAAGCATTGCTTCGTAATGGGGCAACACTCTGTATCTCTCACTGGTAGAGCCCGGCTGCCAAATTGGAAACGTCCAGAGATTGCGCCCACAGGAAAGCTGCCAGCACTGAAAGCTGTAGCTGGTTTTCACTGTCCCTTGGAACTGCATTCGCTGCCACACAGACATTCGCGCTCTGCTAAAGCATTTGTAGGTAATGGGGCAACACTGTATGACTCTCTCCCAGTGCCCGGCAGTGAAATTGGAAACGTCCAGAGATTGCGCCCACAGGAAAGCTGCCAGCACTGAAAGCTCTAGCTGGTTTTCACTGTCCCTTGGAACTGCATGCGCTGCCACACAGACATTCGCGCTCTGCTAAAGCATTGCTTGGTAATGGGGCAACACTCTGTATCTCTCTCTGGCAGAGCCCGGCAGTGAAATTGGAAACGTCCAGAGATTGCGCCCACAGGAAAGCTGCCAGCACTGAAAGCTGTAGCTGGTTTTCACTGTCCCTTGGAACTGCATTCGCTGCCACACAGACATTCGCGCTCTGCTAAAGCATTGCTTCGTAATGGGGCAACACTCTGTATCTCTCACTGGCAGAGCCCGTTTGCCAAATTGGAAACGTCCAGAGATTGCGCCCACAGGAAAGCTGCCAGCACTGAAAGCTGTAGCTGGTTTTCACTGTCCCTTGGAACTGCATTCGCTGCCACACAGACATTCGCGCTCTGCTAAAGCATTGCTTCGTAATGGGGCAACACTCTGTATCTCTCTCTGGCAGAGCCCGGCTGCCAAATTGGAAACGTCCAGACATTGCGCCCACAGGAAAGCTGCCAGCACTGAAAGCTGTAGCTGGTTTTCACTGTCCCTTGGAACTGCATTCGCTGCCACACAGACATTCGCGCTCTGCTAAAGCATTGGTAGGTAATGGGGCAACACTGTATGACTCTCTCCCAGTGCCCGGCAGTGAAATTGGAAACGTCCAGAGATTGCGCCCATAGGACAGCTGCCAGCACTGAAAGCTCTAGCTGGTTTTCACTGTCCCTTGGAACTGCATGCGCTGCCACACAGACATTCGCGCTCTGCTAAAGCATTGCTTGGTAATGGGGCAACACTCTGTATCTCTCTCTGGCAGAGCCCGGCAGTGAAATTGGAAACGTCCAGAGATTGCGCCCACAGGAAAGCTGCCAGCACTGAAAGCTGTAGCTGGTTTTCACTGTCCCTTGGAACTGCATTCGCTGCCACACAGACATTCGCGCTCTGCTAAAGCATTGCTTCGTAATGGGGCAACACTCTGTATCTCTCTCTGGCAGAGCCTGTTTGCCAAATTGGAAACGTCCAGAGATTGCGCCCACAGGAAAGCTGCCAGCACTGAAAGCTGTAGCTGGTTTTCACTGTCCCTTGGAACTGCATGCGCTGCCACACAGACATTCGCGCTCTGCTAAAGCATTGGTAGGTAATGGGGCAACACTCTGTATGACTCTCTCCCAGTGCCCGGCAGTGAAATTGGAAACGTCCAGAGATTGCGCCCACAGGAAAGCTGCCAGCACTGAAAGCTGTAGCTGGTTTTCACTGTCCCTTGGAACTGCATGCGCTGCCACACAGACATTCGCGCTCTGCTAAAGCATTGCTTCGTAATGGGGCAACACTCTGTATCTCTCTCTGGCAGAGCCCGGCAGTGAAATTGGAAACGTCCAGAGATTGCGCCCACAGGAAAGCTGCCAGCACTGAAAGCTCTAGCTGGTTTTCACTGTCCCTTGGAACTGCATGCGCTGCCACACAGACATTCGCGCTCTGCTAAAGCATTGCTTCGTAATGGGGCAACACTCAGTATGACTCTCTCGCAGTGCCCGGCAGTGAAATTGGAAACGTCCAGAGATTGCGCCCACAGGAAAGCGTCCAGCACTGAAAGCTGTAGCTGGTTTTCACTGTCCCTTGGAACTGCATTCGCTGCCACACAGACATTCGCGCTCTGCTAAAGCATTGCTTCGTAATGGGGCAACACTCTGTATCTCTCTCTGGCAGAGCCCGGCAGTGAAATTGGAAACGTCCAGAGATTGCGCAGACAGGAAAGCTGCCAGCACTGAAAGCTCTAGCTGGTTTTCACTGTCCCTTGGAACTGCATTCGCTGCCACACAGACATTCGCGCTCTGCTAAAGCATTGCTTCGTAATGGGGCAACACTCTGTATCTCTCTCTGGCAGAGCCCGGCTGCCAAATTGGAAACGTCCAGAGATTGCGCCCACAGGAAAGCTGCCAGCACTGAAAGCTGTAGCTGGTTTTCACTGTCCCTAGGAACTGCATTCGCTGCCACACAGACATTCGCGCTCTGCTAAAGCATTGCTTGGTAATGGGGCAACACTCTGTATCTCTCACTGGCAGAGCCCGGAAGTGAAATTCGAAACGTCCAGAGATTGCGCCCACAGGAAAGCTGCCAGCACTGAAAGCTGTAGCTGGTTTTCACTGTCCCTTGGAACTGCATGCGCTGCCACACAGACATTCGCGCTCTGCTAAAGCATTGCTTCGTAATGGGGCAACACTCTGTATCTCTCACTGGCAGAGCCCGGAAGTGAAATTCGAAACGTCCAGAGATTGCGCCCACAGGAAAGCTGCCAGCACTGAAAGCTGTAGCTGGTTTTCACTGTCCCTTGGAACTGCATGCGCTGCCACACAGACATTCGCGCTCTGCTAAAGCATTGCTTCGTAATGGGGCAACACTCTGTATGACTCTCTCCCAGTGCCCGGCAGTGAAAGTGGAAATGTCCAGAGATTGCGCCCACAGGAAAGCTGCCAGCACTGAAAGCTGTAGCTGGTTTTCACTGTCCCTTGGAACTGCATGCGCTGCCACACAGACATTCGCGCTCTGCTAAAGCATTGCTTCGTAATGGGGCAACACTCTGTATCTCTCTCTGGCTGAGCCCGGCTGCCAAATTGGAAATGTCCAGAGATTGCGGCCACAGGAAAGCTGCCAGCACTGAAAGCTGTAGCTGGTTTTCACTGTCCCTTGGAACTGCATTCGCTGCCACACAGACATTCGCGCTCTGCTATAGCATTGCTTCGTAATGTGGCAACACTCTGTATCTCTCTCTGGCAGAGCCCGGCTGCCAAATTGGAAACGTCCAGAGATTGCGCAGACAGGAAAGCTGCCAGCACTGAAAGCTGTAGCTGGTTTTCACTGTCCCTTGGAACTGCATTCGCTGCCACACAGACATTCGCGCTCTGCTAAAGCATTGCTTTGTAATGGGGCAACACTCTGTATCTCTCTCTGGCAGAGCCCGGCAGTGAAATTGGAAACGTCCAGAGATTGCGCCCACAGGAAAGCTGCCAGCACTGAAAGCTGTAGCTGGTTTTCACTGTCCCTTGGAACTGCATTCGCTGCCACACAGACATTCGCGCTCTGCTAAAGCATTGCTTCGTAATGGGGCAACACTCTGTATCTCTCACTGGCAGAGCCCGTTTGCCAAATTGGAAACGTCCAGAGATTGCACCCACAGGAAAGCTGCCAGCACTGAAAGCTGTAGCTGGTTTTCACTGTCCCTTGGAACTGCATTCGCTGCCACACAGACATTCGCGCTCTGCTAAAGCATTGCTTCGTAATGGGGCAACACTCTGTATGGCTCACTCCCAGTGCCCGGCAGTGAAATTGGAAACGTCCAGAGATTGCGCCCACAGGAAAGCTGCCAGCACTGAAAGCTGTAGCTGGTTTTCACTGTCCCTTGGAACTGCATTCGCTGCCACACAGACATTCGCGCTCTGCTAAAGCATTGATTCGTAATGGGGCAACACTCTGTATCTCTCTCTGGCAGAGCCCGGCAGTGAAATTGGAAACGTCCAGAGATTGCGGCCACAGGAAAGCTGCCAGCACTGAAAGCTGTAGCTGGTTTTCACTGTCCCTTGGAACTGCATTCGCTGCCACACATTCATTCGCGCTCTGCTAAGGCATTGCTTCGTAATGGGGCAACACTCTGTATCTCTCTCTGGCAGAGCCCGGCTGCCAAATTGGAAACGTCCAGAGATTGCGCCCACAGGAAAGCTGCCAGCACTGAAAGCTCTAGCTGGTTTTCACTGTCCCTTGGAACTGCATTCGCTGCCACACAGACATTCGCGCTCTGCTAAAGCATTGCTTCGTAATGGGGCAACACTCTGTATCTCTCTCTGGCAGAGCCCGGCTGCCAAATTGGAAACGTCCAGACATTGCGCCCACAGGAAAGCTGCCAGCACTGAAAGCTGTAGCTGGTTTTCACTGTCCCTTGGAACTGCATTCGCTGCCACACAGACATTCGCGCTCTGCTAAAGCATTGCTTGGTAATGTGGCAACACTCTGTATCTCTCACTGGCAGAGCCCGGCAGTGAAATTGGAAACGTCCAGAGATTGCGCCCACAGGAAAGCTGCCAGCACTGAAAGCTGTAGCTGGTTTTCACTGTCCCTTGGAACTGCATGCGCTGCCACACAGACATTCGCGCTCTGCTAAAGCATTGCTTCGTAATGGGGCAACACTCAGTATGACTCTCTCCCAGTGCCCGGCAGTGAAATTGGAAACGTCCAGAGATTGCGCCCACAGGAAAGCTGCCAGCACTGAAAGCTGTAGCTGGTTTTCACTGTCCCTTGGAACTGCATTCGCTGCCACACAGACATTCGTGCTCTGCTAAAGCATTGCTTCGTAATGGGGCAACACTCAGTATGACTCTCTCCCAGTGCCCGGCAGTGAAATTGGAAACGTCCAGAGATTGCGGCCACAGGAAAGCTGCCAGCACTGAAAGCTGTAGCTGGTTTTCACTGTCCCTTGGAACTGCATTCGCTGCCACACAGACATTCGTGCTCTGCTAAAGCATTGCTTCGTAATGGGGCAACACTCTGTATCTCTCTCTGGCAGAGCCCGGCAGTGAAATTGGAAACGTCCAGAGATTGCGCCCACAGGAAAGCTGCCAGCAATGAAAGCTGTAGCTGGTTTTCACTGTCCCTTGGAACTGCATTCGCTGCCACACAGACATTCGCGCTCTGCTAAAGCATTGCTTCGTAATGGGGCAACACTCTGTATCTCTCTCTGGCAGAGCCCGGCAGTGAAATTGGAAATGTCCAGAGATTGCGCCCACAGGAAAGCTGCCAGCACTGAAAGCTGTAGCTGGTTTTCACTGTCCCTTGGAACTGCATTCGCTGCCACACAGACATTCGCGCTCTGCTAAAGCATTGCTTCGTAATGGGGCAACACTCTGTATCTCTCTCTGGCAGAGCCCGGCAGTGAAATTGGAAACGTCCAGAGATTGCGCAGACAGGAGAGCTGCCAGCACTGAAAGCTGTAGCTGGTTTTCACTGTCCCTAGGAACTGCATTCGCTGCCACACAGACATTCGCGCTCTGCTAAAGCATTGCTTCGTAATGGGGCAACACTCTGTATCTCTCTCTGGCAGAGCCCGGCTGCCAAATTGGAAACGTCCAGAGATTGCGCCCACAGGAAAGCTGCCAGCACTGAAAGCTGTAGCTGGTTTTCACTGTCCCTTGGAACTGCATTCGCTGCCACACAGACATTCGCGCTCTGCTAAAGCATTGCTTCGTAATGGGGCAACACTCTGTATCTCTCACTGGCAGAGCCCGGCAGTGAAATTCGAAACGTCCAGAGATTGCGCCCACAGGAAAGCTGCCAGCACTGAAAGCTGTAGCTGGTTTCACTGTCCCTTGGAACTGCATTCGCTGCCACACAGACATTCGCGCTCTGCTAAAGCATTGGTAGGTAATGGGGCAACACTCTGTATGACTCTCTCCCAGTGCCCGGCAGTGAAATTGGAAATGTCCAGAGATTGCCCCCACAGGAAAGCTGCCAGCACTGAAAGCTGTAGCTGGTTTTCACTGTCCCTTGGAACTGCATGCGCTGCCACACAGACATTCGTGCTCTGCTAAAGCATTGCTTCGTAATGGGGCAACACTCAGTATGACTCTCTCCCAGTGCCCGGCAGTGAAATTGGAAACGTCCAGAGATTGCCCCCACAGGAAAGCTGCCAGCACTGAAAGCTCTAGCTGGTTTTCACTGTCCCTTGGAACTGCATTCGCTGCCACACAGACATTCGCGCTCTGCTAAAGCATTGCTTCGTAATGGGGCAACACTCTGTATCTCTCTCTGGCTGAGCCCGGCAGTGAAATTGGAAACGTCCAGAGATTGCGCCCACAGGAAAGCTGCCAGCACTGAAAGCTGTAGCTGGTTTTCACTGTCCCTTGGAACTGCATTCGCTGCCACACAGACATTCGCGCTCTGCTAAAGCATTGATTCGTAATGGGGCAACACTCTGTATCTCTCTCTGGCAGAGCCCGTCAGTGAAATTGGAAACGTCCAGATATTGCGCCCACAGGAAAGCTGCCAGCACTTAAAGCTGTAGCTGGTTTTCACTGTCCCTTGGAACTGCATTCGCTGCCACACAGACATTCGCGCTCTGCTAAAGCATTGCTTCGTAATGGGGCAACACTCTGTATCTCTCTCTGGCAGAGCCCGGCTGCCAAATTGGAAACGTCCAGAGATTGCGCCCACAGGAAAGCTGCCAGCACTGAAAGCTGTAGCTGGTTTTCACTGTCCCTAGGAACTGCATTCGCTGTCACACAGACATTTGCGCTCTGCTAAAGCATTGCTTCGTAATGGGGCAACACTCTGTATCTCTCACTGGCAGAGCCCGGCAGTGAAATTCGAAACGTCCAGAGATTGCGCCCACAGGAAAGCTGCCAGCACTGAAAGCTGTAGCTGGTTTTCACTGTCCCTTGGAACTGCATTCGCTGCCACACAGACATTCGCGCTCTGCTAAAGCATTGGTAGGTAATGGGGCAACACTCTGTATGACTCTCTCCCAGTGCCCGGCAGTGAAATTGGAAATGTCCAGAGATTGCGCCCACAGGAAAGCTGCCAGCACTGAAAGCTCTAGCTGGTTTTCACTGTCCCTTGGAACTGCATGCGCTGCCACACAGACATTCGCGCTCTGCTAAAGCATTGCTTGGTAATGGGGCAACACTCTGTATCTCTCTCTGGCAGAGCCCGTCAGTGAAATTGGAAACGTCCAGAGATTGCGCCCACAGGAAAGCTGCCAGCACTGAAAGCTGTAGCTGGTTTTCACTGTCCCTTGGAACTGCATTCGCTGCCACACAGACATTCGCGCTCTGCTAAAGCATTGCTTCGTAATGGGGCAACACTCTGTATCTCTCACTGGTAGAGCCCGGCTGCCAAATTGGAAACGTCCAGAGATTGCGCCCACAGGAAAGCTGCCAGCACTGAAAGCTGTAGCTGGTTTTCACTGTCCCTTGGAACTGCATTCGCTGCCACACAGACATTCGCGCTCTGCTAAAGCATTTGTAGGTAATGGGGCAACACTGTATGACTCTCTCCCAGTGCCCGGCAGTGAAATTGGAAACGTCCAGAGATTGCGCCCACAGGAAAGCTGCCAGCACTGAAAGCTCTAGCTGGTTTTCACTGTCCCTTGGAACTGCATGCGCTGCCACACAGACATTCGCGCTCTGCTAAAGCATTGCTTGGTAATGGGGCAACACTCTGTATCTCTCTCTGGCAGAGCCCGGCAGTGAAATTGGAAACGTCCAGAGATTGCGCCCACAGGAAAGCTGCCAGCACTGAAAGCTGTAGCTGGTTTTCACTGTCCCTTGGAACTGCATTCGCTGCCACACAGACATTCGCGCTCTGCTAAAGCATTGCTTCGTAATGGGGCAACACTCTGTATCTCTCACTGGCAGAGCCCGTTTGCCAAATTGGAAACGTCCAGAGATTGCGCCCACAGGAAAGCTGCCAGCACTGAAAGCTGTAGCTGGTTTTCACTGTCCCTTGGAACTGCATTCGCTGCCACACAGACATTCGCGCTCTGCTAAAGCATTGCTTGGTAATGGGGCAACACTCTGTATCTCTCTCTGGCAGAGCCCGGCTGCCAAATTGGAAACGTCCAGACATTGCGCCCACAGGAAAGCTGCCAGCACTGAAAGCTGTAGCTGGTTTTCACTGTCCCTTGGAACTGCATTCGCTGCCACACAGACATTCGCGCTCTGCTAAAGCATTGGTAGGTAATGGGGCAACACTGTATGACTCTCTCCCAGTGCCCGGCAGTGAAATTGGAAACGTCCAGAGATTGCGCCCATAGGACAGCTGCCAGCACTGAAAGCTCTAGCTGGTTTTCACTGTCCCTTGGAACTGCATGCGCTGCCACACAGACATTCGCGCTCTGCTAAAGCATTGCTTGGTAATGGGGCAACACTCTGTATCTCTCTCTGGCAGAGCCCGGCAGTGAAATTGGAAACGTCCAGAGATTGCGCCCACAGGAAAGCTGCCAGCACTGAAAGCTGTAGCTGGTTTTCACTGTCCCTTGGAACTGCATTCGCTGCCACACAGACATTCGCGCTCTGCTAAAGCATTGCTTCGTAATGGGGCAACACTCTGTATCTCTCTCTGGCAGAGCCTGTTTGCCAAATTGGAAACGTCCAGAGATTGCGCCCACAGGAAAGCTGCCAGCACTGAAAGCTGTAGCTGGTTTTCACTGTCCCTTGGAACTGCATGCGCTGCCACACAGACATTCGCGCTCTGCTAAAGCATTGGTAGGTAATGGGGCAACACTCTGTATGACTCTCTCCCAGTGCCCGGCAGTGAAATTGGAAACGTCCAGAGATTGCGCCCACAGGAAAGCTGCCAGCACTGAAAGCTGTAGCTGGTTTTCACTGTCCCTTGGAACTGCATGCGCTGCCACACAGACATTCGCGCTCTGCTAAAGCATTGCTTCGTAATGGGGCAACACTCTGTATCTCTCTCTGGCAGAGCCCGGCAGTGAAATTGGAAATGTCCAGAGATTGCGCCCACAGGAAAGCTGCCAGCACTGAAAGCTGTAGCTGGTTTTCACTGTCCCTTGGAACTGCATTCGCTGCCACACAGACATTCGCGCTCTGCTAAAGCATTGCTTCGTAATGGGGCAACACTCTGTATCTCTCTCTGGCAGAGCCCGGCAGTGAAATTGGAAACGTCCAGAGATTGCGCAGACAGGAGAGCTGCCAGCACTGAAAGCTGTAGCTGGTTTTCACTGTCCCTAGGAACTGCATTCGCTGCCACACAGACATTCGCGCTTGCTAAAGCATTGCTTCGTAATGGGGCAACACTCTGTATCTCTCTCTGGCAGAGCCCGGCTGCCAAATTGGAAACGTCCAGAGATTGCGCCCACAGGAAAGCTGCCAGCACTGAAAGCTGTAGCTGGTTTTCACTGTCCCTTGGAACTGCATTCGCTGCCACACAGACATTCGCGCTCTGCTAAAGCATTGCTTCGTAATGGGGCAACACTCTGTATCTCTCACTGGCAGAGCCCGGCAGTGAAATTCGAAACGTCCAGAGATTGCGCCCACAGGAAAGCTGCCAGCACTGAAAGCTGTAGCTGGTTTCACTGTCCCTTGGAACTGCATTCGCTGCCACACAGACATTCGCGCTCTGCTAAAGCATTGGTAGGTAATGGGGCAACACTCTGTATGACTCTCTCCCAGTGCCCGGCAGTGAAATTGGAAATGTCCAGAGATTGCCCCCACAGGAAAGCTGCCAGCACTGAAAGCTGTAGCTGGTTTTCACTGTCCCTTGGAACTGCATGCGCTGCCACACAGACATTCGTGCTCTGCTAAAGCATTGCTTCGTAATGGGGCAACACTCAGTATGACTCTCTCCCAGTGCCCGGCAGTGAAATTGGAAACGTCCAGAGATTGCCCCCACAGGAAAGCTGCCAGCACTGAAAGCTCTAGCTGGTTTTCACTGTCCCTTGGAACTGCATTCGCTGCCACACAGACATTCGCGCTCTGCTAAAGCATTGCTTCGTAATGGGGCAACACTCTGTATCTCTCTCTGGCTGAGCCCGGCAGTGAAATTGGAAACGTCCAGAGATTGCGCCCACAGGAAAGCTGCCAGCACTGAAAGCTGTAGCTGGTTTTCACTGTCCCTTGGAACTGCATTCGCTGCCACACAGACATTCGCGCTCTGCTAAAGCATTGATTCGTAATGGGGCAACACTCTGTATCTCTCTCTGGCAGAGCCCGTCAGTGAAATTGGAAACGTCCAGATATTGCGCCCACAGGAAAGCTGCCAGCACTTAAAGCTGTAGCTGGTTTTCACTGTCCCTTGGAACTGCATTCGCTGCCACACAGACATTCGCGCTCTGCTAAAGCATTGCTTCGTAATGGGGCAACACTCTGTATCTCTCTCTGGCAGAGCCCGGCTGCCAAATTGGAAACGTCCAGAGATTGCGCCCACAGGAAAGCTGCCAGCACTGAAAGCTGTAGCTGGTTTTCACTGTCCCTAGGAACTGCATTCGCTGTCACACAGACATTTGCGCTCTGCTAAAGCATTGCTTCGTAATGGGGCAACACTCTGTATCTCTCACTGGCAGAGCCCGGCAGTGAAATTCGAAACGTCCAGAGATTGCGCCCACAGGAAAGCTGCCAGCACTGAAAGCTGTAGCTGGTTTTCACTGTCCCTTGGAACTGCATTCGCTGCCACACAGACATTCGCGCTCTGCTAAAGCATTGGTAGGTAATGGGGCAACACTCTGTATGACTCTCTCCCAGTGCCCGGCAGTGAAATTGGAAATGTCCAGAGATTGCGCCCACAGGAAAGCTGCCAGCACTGAAAGCTCTAGCTGGTTTTCACTGTCCCTTGGAACTGCATGCGCTGCCACACAGACATTCGCGCTCTGCTAAAGCATTGCTTGGTAATGGGGCAACACTCTGTATCTCTCTCTGGCAGAGCCCGTCAGTGAAATTGGAAACGTCCAGAGATTGCGCCCACAGGAAAGCTGCCAGCACTGAAAGCTGTAGCTGGTTTTCACTGTCCCTTGGAACTGCATTCGCTGCCACACAGACATTCGCGCTCTGCTAAAGCATTGCTTCGTAATGGGGCAACACTCTGTATCTCTCACTGGTAGAGCCCGGCTGCCAAATTGGAAACGTCCAGAGATTGCGCCCACAGGAAAGCTGCCAGCACTGAAAGCTGTAGCTGGTTTTCACTGTCCCTTGGAACTGCATTCGCTGCCACACAGACATTCGCGCTCTGCTAAAGCATTTGTAGGTAATGGGGCAACACTGTATGACTCTCTCCCAGTGCCCGGCAGTGAAATTGGAAACGTCCAGAGATTGCGCCCACAGGAAAGCTGCCAGCACTGAAAGCTCTAGCTGGTTTTCACTGTCCCTTGGAACTGCATGCGCTGCCACACAGACATTCGCGCTCTGCTAAAGCATTGCTTGGTAATGGGGCAACACTCTGTATCTCTCTCTGGCAGAGCCCGGCAGTGAAATTGGAAACGTCCAGAGATTGCGCCCACAGGAAAGCTGCCAGCACTGAAAGCTGTAGCTGGTTTTCACTGTCCCTTGGAACTGCATTCGCTGCCACACAGACATTCGCGCTCTGCTAAAGCATTGCTTCGTAATGGGGCAACACTCTGTATCTCTCACTGGCAGAGCCCGTTTGCCAAATTGGAAACGTCCAGAGATTGCGCCCACAGGAAAGCTGCCAGCACTGAAAGCTGTAGCTGGTTTTCACTGTCCCTTGGAACTGCATTCGCTGCCACACAGACATTCGCGCTCTGCTAAAGCATTGCTTCGTAATGGGGCAACACTCTGTATCTCTCTCTGGCAGAGCCCGGCTGCCAAATTGGAAACGTCCAGAGATTGCGCCCACAGGAAAGCTGCCAGCACTGAAAGCTGTAGCTGGTTTTCACTGTCCCTTGGAACTGCATTCGCTGCCACACAGACATTCGCGCTCTGCTAAAGCATTGGTAGGTAATGGGGCAACACTGTATGACTCTCTCCCAGTGCCCGGCAGTGAAATTGGAAACGTCCAGAGATTGCGCCCATAGGACAGCTGCCAGCACTGAAAGCTCTAGCTGGTTTTCACTGTCCCTTGGAACTGCATGCGCTGCCACACAGACATTCGCGCTCTGCTAAAGCATTGCTTGGTAATGGGGCAACACTCTGTATCTCTCTCTGGCAGAGCCCGGCAGTGAAATTGGAAACGTCCAGAGATTGCGCCCACAGGAAAGCTGCCAGCACTGAAAGCTGTAGCTGGTTTTCACTGTCCCTTGGAACTGCATTCGCTGCCACACAGACATTCGCGCTCTGCTAAAGCATTGCTTCGTAATGGGGCAACACTCTGTATCTCTCTCTGGCAGAGCCTGTTTGCCAAATTGGAAACGTCCAGAGATTGCGCCCACAGGAAAGCTGCCAGCACTGAAAGCTGTAGCTGGTTTTCACTGTCCCTTGGAACTGCATGCGCTGCCACACAGACATTCGCGCTCTGCTAAAGCATTGGTAGGTAATGGGGCAACACTCTGTATGACTCTCTCCCAGTGCCCGGCAGTGAAATTGGAAACGTCCAGAGATTGCGCCCACAGGAAAGCTGCCAGCACTGAAAGCTGTAGCTGGTTTTCACTGTCCCTTGGAACTGCATGCGCTGCCACACAGACATTCGCGCTCTGCTAAAGCATTGCTTCGTAATGGGGCAACACTCTGTATCTCTCTCTGGCAGAGCCCGGCAGTGAAATTGGAAACGTCCAGAGATTGCGCCCACAGGAAAGCTGCCAGCACTGAAAGCTCTAGCTGGTTTTCACTGTCCCTTGGAACTGCATGCGCTGCCACACAGACATTCGCGCTCTGCTAAAGCATTGCTTCGTAATGGGGCAACACTCAGTATGACTCTCTCGCAGTGCCCGGCAGTGAAATTGGAAACGTCCAGAGATTGCGCCCACAGGAAAGCGTCCAGCACTGAAAGCTGTAGCTGGTTTTCACTGTCCCTTGGAACTGCATTCGCTGCCACACAGACATTCGCGCTCTGCTAAAGCATTGCTTCGTAATGGGGCAACACTCTGTATCTCTCTCTGGCAGAGCCCGGCAGTGAAATTGGAAACGTCCAGAGATTGCGCAGACAGGAAAGCTGCCAGCACTGAAAGCTCTAGCTGGTTTTCACTGTCCCTTGGAACTGCATTCGCTGCCACACAGACATTCGCGCTCTGCTAAAGCATTGCTTCGTAATGGGGCAACACTCTGTATCTCTCTCTGGCAGAGCCCGGCTGCCAAATTGGAAACGTCCAGAGATTGCGCCCACAGGAAAGCTGCCAGCACTGAAAGCTGTAGCTGGTTTTCACTGTCCCTTGGAACTGCATGCGCTGCCACACAGACATTCGCGCTCTGCTAAAGCATTGCTTCGTAATGGGGCAACACTCTGTATCTCTCACTGGCAGAGCCCGGAAGTGAAATTCGAAACGTCCAGAGATTGCGCCCACAGGAAAGCTGCCAGCACTGAAAGCTGTAGCTGGTTTTCACTGTCCCTTGGAACTGCATGCGCTGCCACACAGACATTCGCGCTCTGCTAAAGCATTGCTTCGTAATGGGGCAACACTCTGTATGACTCTCTCCCAGTGCCCGGCAGTGAAAGTGGAAATGTCCAGAGATTGCGCCCACAGGAAAGCTGCCAGCACTGAAAGCTGTAGCTGGTTTTCACTGTCCCTTGGAACTGCATGCGCTGCCACACAGACATTCGCGCTCTGCTAAAGCATTGCTTCGTAATGGGGCAACACTCTGTATCTCTCTCTGGCTGAGCCCGGCTGCCAAATTGGAAATGTCCAGAGATTGCGGCCACAGGAAAGCTGCCAGCACTGAAAGCTGTAGCTGGTTTTCACTGTCCCTTGGAACTGCATTCGCTGCCACACAGACATTCGCGCTCTGCTATAGCATTGCTTCGTAATGTGGCAACACTCTGTATCTCTCTCTGGCAGAGCCCGGCTGCCAAATTGGAAACGTCCAGAGATTGCGCAGACAGGAAAGCTGCCAGCACTGAAAGCTGTAGCTGGTTTTCACTGTCCCTTGGAACTGCATTCGCTGCCACACAGACATTCGCGCTCTGCTAAAGCATTGCTTCGTAATGGGGCAACACTCTGTATCTCTCTCTGGCAGAGCCCGGCAGTGAAATTGGAAACGTCCAGAGATTGCGCCCACAGGAAAGCTGCCAGCACTGAAAGCTGTAGCTGGTTTTCACTGTCCCTTGGAACTGCATTCGCTGCCACACAGACATTCGCGCTCTGCTAAAGCATTGCTTCGTAATGGGGCAACACTCTGTATCTCTCACTGGCAGAGCCCGTTTGCCAAATTGGAAACGTCCAGAGATTGCGGCCACAGGAAAGCTGCCAGCACTGAAAGCTGTAGCTGGTTTTCACTGTCTCTTGGAACTGCATTCGCTGCCACACAGACATTCGCGCTCTGCTAAAGCATTGCTTCCTAATGGGGCAACACTCTGTATCTCTCTCTGGCTGAGCCCGGCTGCCAAATTGGAAACGTCCAGAGATTGCACCCACAGGAAAGCTGCCAGCACTGAAAGCTGTAGCTGGTTTTCACTGTCCCTTGGAACTGCATTCGCTGCCACACAGACATTCGCGCTCTGCTAAAGCATTGATTCGTAATGGGGCAACACTCTGTATGTCTCTCTGGCAGAGCCCGGCAGTGAAATTGGAAACGTCCAGAGATTGCGCAGACAGGAAAGCTGCCAGCACTGAAAGCTGTAGCTGGTTTTCACTGTCCCTTGGAACTGCATTCGCTGCCACACAGACATTCGCGCTCTGCTAAAGCATTGCTTCGTAATGGGGCAACACTCTGTATCTCTCTCTGGCAGAGCCCGGCTGCCAAATTGGAAACGTCCAGAGATTGTGCCCACAGGAAAGCTGCCAGCACTGAAAGCTGTAGCTGGTTTTCACTGTCCCTTGGAACTGCATTCGCTGCCACACAGACATTCGCGCTCTGCTAAAGCATTGGTAGGTAATGGGGCAACACTCTGTATGACTCTCTCCCAGTGCCCGGCATTGAAATTGGAAATGTCCAGAGATTGCGGCCACAGGAAAGCTGCCAGCACTGAAAGCTGTAGCTGGTTTTCACTGTCCCTTGGAACTGCATGCGCTGCCACACAGACATTCGTGCTCTGCTAAAGCATTGCTTCGTAATGGGGCAACACTCTGTATCTCTCTCTGGCAGAGCCCGGCAGTGAAATTCGAAACGTCCAGAGATTGAGCCCACAGGAAAGCTGCCAGCACTGAAAGCTGTAGCTGGTTTTCACTGTCCCTTGGAACTGCATTCGCTGCCACACAGACATTCGCGCTCTGCTAAAGCATTGCTTCGTAATGGGGCAACACTCTGTATGACTCACTCCCAGTGCCCGGCAGTGAAATTGGAAACGTCCAGAGATTGCGCCCACAGGAAAGCTGCCAGCACTGAAAGCTGTAGCTGGTTTTCACTGTCCCTTGGAACTGCATTCGCTGCCACACAGACATTCGCGCTCTGCTAAAGCATTGATTCGTAATGGGGCAACACTCTGTATCTCTCTCTGGCAGAGCCCGGCAGTGAAATTGGAAACGTCCAGAGATTGCGCCCACAGGAAAGCTGCCAGCACTGAAAGCTGTAGCTGGTTTTCACTGTCCCTTGGAACTGCATTCGCTGCCACACAGACATTCGCGCTGTGCTATAGCATTGCTTCGTAATGTGGCAACACTCTGTATCTCTCTCTGGCAGAGCCCGGCTGCCAAATTGGAAACGTCCAGAGATTGCGCAGACAGGAAAGCTGCCAGCACTGAAAGCTGTAGCTGGTTTTCACTGTCCCTTGGAACTGCATTCGCTGCCACACAGACATTCGCGCTCTGCTAAAGCATTGCTTCGTAATGGGGCAACACTCTGTATCTCTCTCTGGCAGAGCCCGGCAGTGAAATTGGAAACGTCCAGAGATTGCGCCCACAGGAAAGCTGCCAGCACTGAAAGCTGTAGCTGGTTTTCACTGTCCCTTGGAACTGCATTCGCTGCCACACAGACATTCGCGCTCTGCTAAAGCATTGCTTCGTAATGGGGCAACACTCTGTATCTCTCACTGGCAGAGCCCGTTTGCCAAATTGGAAACGTCCAGAGATTGCGGCCACAGGAAAGCTGCCAGCACTGAAAGCTGTAGCTGGTTTTCACTGTCCCTTGGAACTGCATTCGCTGCCACACAGAGATTCGCGCTCTGCTAAAGCATTGCTTCGTAATGGGGCAACACTCTGTATGACTCTCTCCCAGTGCCCGGCAGTGAAATTGGAAACGTCCAGAGATTGCGGCCACAGGAAAGCTGCCAGCACTGAAAGCTGTAGCTGGTTTTCACTGTCCCTTGGAACTGCATTCGCTGCCACACAGACATTCGCGCTCTGCTAAAGCATTGCTTCGTAATGGGGCAACACTCTGTATCGCTCTCTGGCAGAGCCCGGCAGTGAAATTGGAAACGTCCAGAGATTGCGCCCACAGGAAAGCTGCCAGCACTGAAAGCTGTAGCTGGTTTTCACTGTCTCTTGGAACTGCATTCGCTGCCACACAGACATTCGCGCTCTGCTAAAGCATTGCTTCCTAATGGGGCAACACTCTGTATCTCTCTCTGGCTGAGCCCGGCTGCCAAATTGGAAACGTCCAGAGATTGCACCCACAGGAAAGCTGCCAGCACTGAAAGCTGTAGCTGGTTTTCACTGTCCCTTGGAACTGCATTCGCTGCCACACAGACATTCGCGCTCTGCTAAAGCATTGATTCGTAATGGGGCAACACTCTGTATGTCTCTCTGGGAGAGCCCGGCAGTGAAATTGGAAAC
This sequence comes from Mycteria americana, assembly GCF_035582795.1. Taxonomy (NCBI): domain Eukaryota; kingdom Metazoa; phylum Chordata; class Aves; order Ciconiiformes; family Ciconiidae; genus Mycteria; species Mycteria americana. The sequence continues at coordinate 47,120 of NW_027445649.1, forward strand.
GTCCAGAGATTGCGCAGACAGGAAAGCTGCCAGCACTGAAAGCTGTAGCTGGTTTTCACTGTCCCTTGGAACTGCATTCGCTGCCACACAGACATTCGCGCTCTGCTAAAGCATTGCTTCGTAATGGGGCAACACTCTGTATCTCTCTCTGGCAGAGCCCGGCTGCCAAATTGGAAACGTCCAGAGATTGCGCCCACAGGAAAGCTGCCAGCACTGAAAGCTGTAGCTGGTTTTCACTGTCCCTTGGAACTGCATTCGCTGCCACACAGACATTCGCGCTCTGCTAAAGCATTGGTAGGTAATGGGGCAACACTCTGTATGACTCTCTCCCAGTGCCCGGCATTGAAATTGGAAATGTCCAGAGATTGCGGCCACAGGAAAGCTGCCAGCACTGAAAGCTGTAGCTGGTTTTCACTGTCCCTTGGAACTGCATGCGCTGCCACACAGACATTCGCGCTCTGCTAAAGCATTGCTTCGTAATGGGGCAACACTCTGTATCTCTCTCTGGCAGAGCCCGGCAGTGAAATTCGAAACGTCCAGAGATTGCGCCCACAGGAAAGCTGCCAGCACTGAAAGCTGTAGCTGGTTTTCACTGTCCCTTGGAACTGCATTCGCTGCCACACAGACATTCGCGCTCTGCTAAAGCATTGCTTCGTAATGGGGCAACACTCTGTATCTCTCTCTGGCAGAGCCCGGCAGTGAAATTGGAAACGTCCAGAGATTGCGCAGACAGGAGAGCTGCCAGCACTGAAAGCTGTAGCTGGTTTTCACTGTCCCTAGGAACTGCATTCGCTGCCACACAGACATTCGCGCTTGCTAAAGCATTGCTTCGTAATGGGGCAACACTCTGTATCTCTCTCTGGCAGAGCCCGGCTGCCAAATTGGAAACGTCCAGAGATTGCGCCCACAGGAAAGCTGCCAGCACTGAAAGCTGTAGCTGGTTTTCACTGTCCCTTGGAACTGCATTCGCTGCCACACAGACATTCGCGCTCTGCTAAAGCATTGCTTCGTAATGGGGCAACACTCTGTATCTCTCACTGGCAGAGCCCGGCAGTGAAATTCGAAACGTCCAGAGATTGCGCCCACAGGAAAGCTGCCAGCACTGAAAGCTGTAGCTGGTTTCACTGTCCCTTGGAACTGCATTCGCTGCCACACAGACATTCGCGCTCTGCTAAAGCATTGGTAGGTAATGGGGCAACACTCTGTATGACTCTCTCCCAGTGCCCGGCAGTGAAATTGGAAATGTCCAGAGATTGCCCCCACAGGAAAGCTGCCAGCACTGAAAGCTGTAGCTGGTTTTCACTGTCCCTTGGAACTGCATGCGCTGCCACACAGACATTCGTGCTCTGCTAAAGCATTGCTTCGTAATGGGGCAACACTCAGTATGACTCTCTCCCAGTGCCCGGCAGTGAAATTGGAAACGTCCAGAGATTGCCCCCACAGGAAAGCTGCCAGCACTGAAAGCTCTAGCTGGTTTTCACTGTCCCTTGGAACTGCATTCGCTGCCACACAGACATTCGCGCTCTGCTAAAGCATTGCTTCGTAATGGGGCAACACTCTGTATCTCTCTCTGGCTGAGCCCGGCAGTGAAATTGGAAACGTCCAGAGATTGCGCCCACAGGAAAGCTGCCAGCACTGAAAGCTGTAGCTGGTTTTCACTGTCCCTTGGAACTGCATTCGCTGCCACACAGACATTCGCGCTCTGCTAAAGCATTGATTCGTAATGGGGCAACACTCTGTATCTCTCTCTGGCAGAGCCCGTCAGTGAAATTGGAAACGTCCAGATATTGCGCCCACAGGAAAGCTGCCAGCACTTAAAGCTGTAGCTGGTTTTCACTGTCCCTTGGAACTGCATTCGCTGCCACACAGACATTCGCGCTCTGCTAAAGCATTGCTTCGTAATGGGGCAACACTCTGTATCTCTCTCTGGCAGAGCCCGGCTGCCAAATTGGAAACGTCCAGAGATTGCGCCCACAGGAAAGCTGCCAGCACTGAAAGCTGTAGCTGGTTTTCACTGTCCCTAGGAACTGCATTCGCTGTCACACAGACATTTGCGCTCTGCTAAAGCATTGCTTCGTAATGGGGCAACACTCTGTATCTCTCACTGGCAGAGCCCGGCAGTGAAATTCGAAACGTCCAGAGATTGCGCCCACAGGAAAGCTGCCAGCACTGAAAGCTGTAGCTGGTTTTCACTGTCCCTTGGAACTGCATTCGCTGCCACACAGACATTCGCGCTCTGCTAAAGCATTGGTAGGTAATGGGGCAACACTCTGTATGACTCTCTCCCAGTGCCCGGCAGTGAAATTGGAAATGTCCAGAGATTGCGCCCACAGGAAAGCTGCCAGCACTGAAAGCTCTAGCTGGTTTTCACTGTCCCTTGGAACTGCATGCGCTGCCACACAGACATTCGCGCTCTGCTAAAGCATTGCTTGGTAATGGGGCAACACTCTGTATCTCTCTCTGGCAGAGCCCGTCAGTGAAATTGGAAACGTCCAGAGATTGCGCCCACAGGAAAGCTGCCAGCACTGAAAGCTGTAGCTGGTTTTCACTGTCCCTTGGAACTGCATTCGCTGCCACACAGACATTCGCGCTCTGCTAAAGCATTGCTTCGTAATGGGGCAACACTCTGTATCTCTCACTGGTAGAGCCCGGCTGCCAAATTGGAAACGTCCAGAGATTGCGCCCACAGGAAAGCTGCCAGCACTGAAAGCTGTAGCTGGTTTTCACTGTCCCTTGGAACTGCATTCGCTGCCACACAGACATTCGCGCTCTGCTAAAGCATTTGTAGGTAATGGGGCAACACTGTATGACTCTCTCCCAGTGCCCGGCAGTGAAATTGGAAACGTCCAGAGATTGCGCCCACAGGAAAGCTGCCAGCACTGAAAGCTGTAGCTGGTTTTCACTGTCCCTTGGAACTGCATGCGCTGCCACACAGACATTCGCGCTCTGCTAAAGCATTGCTTGGTAATGGGGCAACACTCTGTATCTCTCTCTGGCAGAGCCCGGCAGTGAAATTGGAAACGTCCAGAGATTGCGCCCACAGGAAAGCTGCCAGCACTGAAAGCTGTAGCTGGTTTTCACTGTCCCTTGGAACTGCATTCGCTGCCACACAGACATTCGCGCTCTGCTAAAGCATTGCTTCGTAATGGGGCAACACTCTGTATCTCTCTCTGGCAGAGCCTGTTTGCCAAATTGGAAACGTCCAGAGATTGTGCCCACAGGAAAGCTGCCAGCACTGAAAGCTGTAGCTGGTTTTCACTGTCCCTTGGAACTGCATGCGCTGCCACACAGACATTCGCGCTCTGCTAAAGCATTGGTAGGTAATGGGGCAACACTCTGTATGACTCTCTCCCAGTGCCCGGCAGTGAAATTGGAAACGTCCAGAGATTGCGCCCACAGGAAAGCTGCCAGCACTGAAAGCTGTAGCTGGTTTTCACTGTCCCTTGGAACTGCATGCGCTGCCACACAGACATTCGCGCTCTGCTAAAGCATTGCTTCGTAATGGGGCAACACTCTGTATCTCTCTCTGGCAGAGCCCGGCAGTGAAATTGGAAACGTCCAGAGATTGCGCCCACAGGAAAGCTGCCAGCACTGAAAGCTCTAGCTGGTTTTCACTGTCCCTTGGAACTGCATGCGCTGCCACACAGACATTCGCGCTCTGCTAAAGCATTGCTTCGTAATGGGGCAACACTCAGTATGACTCTCTCGCAGTGCCCGGCAGTGAAATTGGAAACGTCCAGAGATTGCGCCCACAGGAAAGCGTCCAGCACTGAAAGCTGTAGCTGGTTTTCACTGTCCCTTGGAACTGCATTCGCTGCCACACAGACATTCGCGCTCTGCTAAAGCATTGCTTCGTAATGGGGCAACACTCTGTATCTCTCTCTGGCAGAGCCCGGCAGTGAAATTGGAAACGTCCAGAGACTGCGCAGACAGGAAAGCTGCCAGCACTGAAAGCTCTAGCTGGTTTTCACTGTCCCTTGGAACTGCATTCGCTGCCACACAGACATTCGCGCTCTGCTAAAGCATTGCTTCGTAATGGGGCAACACTCTGTATCTCTCTCTGGCAGAGCCCGGCTGCCAAATTGGAAACGTCCAGAGATTGCGCCCACAGGAAAGCTGCCAGCACTGAAAGCTGTAGCTGGTTTTCACTGTCCCTAGGAACTGCATTCGCTGCCACACAGACATTCGCGCTCTGCTAAAGCATTGCTTGGTAATGGGGCAACACTCTGTATCTCTCACTGGCAGAGCCCGGAAGTGAAATTCGAAACGTTCAGAGATTGCGCCCACAGGAAAGCTGCCAGCACTGAAAGCTGTAGCTGGTTTTCACTGTCCCTTGGAACTGCATGCGCTGCCACACAGACATTCGCGCTCTGCTAAAGCATTGCTTCGTAATGGGGCAACACTCTGTATCTCTCACTGGCAGAGCCCGGAAGTGAAATTCGAAACGTCCAGAGATTGCGCCCACAGGAAAGCTGCCAGCACTGAAAGCTGTAGCTGGTTTTCACTGTCCCTTGGAACTGCATGCGCTGCCACACAGACATTCGCGCTCTGCTAAAGCATTGCTTCGTAATGGGGCAACACTCTGTATGACTCTCTCCCAGTGCCCGGCAGTGAAAGTGGAAATGTCCAGAGATTGCGCCCACAGGAAAGCTGCCAGCACTGAAAGCTGTAGCTGGTTTTCACTGTCCCTTGGAACTGCATGCGCTGCCACACAGACATTCGCGCTCTGCTAAAGCATTGCTTCGTAATGGGGCAACACTCTGTATCTCTCTCTGGCTGAGCCCGGCTGCCAAATTGGAAATGTCCAGAGATTGCGGCCACAGGAAAGCTGCCAGCACTGAAAGCTGTAGCTGGTTTTCACTGTCCCTTGGAACTGCATTCGCTGCCACACAGACATTCGCGCTCTGCTATAGCATTGCTTCGTAATGTGGCAACACTCTGTATCTCTCTCTGGCAGAGCCCGGCTGCCAAATTGGAAACGTCCAGAGATTGCGCAGACAGGAAAGCTGCCAGCACTGAAAGCTGTAGCTGGTTTTCACTGTCCCTTGGAACTGCATTCGCTGCCACACAGACATTCGCGCTCTGCTAAAGCATTGCTTCGTAATGGGGCAACACTCTGTATCTCTCTCTGGCAGAGCCCGGCAGTGAAATTGGAAACGTCCAGAGATTGCGCCCACAGGAAAGCTGCCAGCACTGAAAGCTGTAGCTGGTTTTCACTGTCCCTTGGAACTGCATTCGCTGCCACACAGACATTCGCGCTCTGCTAAAGCATTGCTTCGTAATGGGGCAACACTCTGTATCTCTCACTGGCAGAGCCCGTTTGCCAAATTGGAAACGTCCAGAGATTGCGGCCACAGGAAAGCTGCCAGCACTGAAAGCTGTAGCTGGTTTTCACTGTCTCTTGGAACTGCATTCGCTGCCACACAGACATTCGCGCTCTGCTAAAGCATTGCTTCCTAATGGGGCAACACTCTGTATCTCTCTCTGGCTGAGCCCGGCTGCCAAATTGGAAACGTCCAGAGATTGCACCCACAGGAAAGCTGCCAGCACTGAAAGCTGTAGCTGGTTTTCACTGTCCCTTGGAACTGCATTCGCTGCCACACAGACATTCGCGCTCTGCTAAAGCATTGATTCGTAATGGGGCAACACTCTGTATGTCTCTCTGGCAGAGCCCGGCAGTGAAATTGGAAACGTCCAGAGATTGCGCAGACAGGAAAGCTGCCAGCACTGAAAGCTGTAGCTGGTTTTCACTGTCCCTTGGAACTGCATTCGCTGCCACACAGACATTCGCGCTCTGCTAAAGCATTGCTTCGTAATGGGGCAACACTCTGTATCTCTCTCTGGCAGAGCCCGGCTGCCAAATTGGAAACGTCCAGAGATTGCGCCCACAGGAAAGCTGCCAGCACTGAAAGCTGTAGCTGGTTTTCACTGTCCCTTGGAACTGCATTCGCTGCCACACAGACATTCGCGCTCTGCTAAAGCATTGGTAGGTAATGGGGCAACACTCTGTATGACTCTCTCCCAGTGCCCGGCATTGAAATTGGAAATGTCCAGAGATTGCGGCCACAGGAAAGCTGCCAGCACTGAAAGCTGTAGCTGGTTTTCACTGTCCCTTGGAACTGCATGCGCTGCCACACAGACATTCGTGCTCTGCTAAAGCATTGCTTCGTAATGGGGCAACACTCTGTATCTCTCTCTGGCAGAGCCCGGCAGTGAAATTCGAAACGTCCAGAGATTGCGCCCACAGGAAAGCTGCCAGCACTGAAAGCTGTAGCTGGTTTTCACTGTCCCTTGGAACTGCATTCGCTGCCACACAGACATTCGCGCTGTGCTAAAGCATTGCTTCGTAATGGGGCAACACTCTGTATGACTCACTCCCAGTGCCCGGCAGTGAAATTGGAAACGTCCAGAGATTGCGCCCACAGGAAAGCTGCCAGCACTGAAAGCTGTAGCTGGTTTTCACTGTCCCTTGGAACTGCATTCGCTGCCACACAGACATTCGCGCTCTGCTAAAGCATTGATTCGTAATGGGGCAACACTCTGTATCTCTCTCTGGCAGAGCCCGGCAGTGAAATTGGAAACGTCCAGAGATTGCGGCCACAGGAAAGCTGCCAGCACTGAAAGCTGTAGCTGGTTTTCACTGTCCCTTGGAACTGCATTCGCTGCCACACAGACATTCGCGCTCTGCTATAGCATTGCTTCGTAATGTGGCAACACTCTGTATCTCTCTCTGGCAGAGCCCGGCTGCCAAATTGGAAACGTCCAGAGATTGCGCAGACAGGAAAGCTGCCAGCACTGAAAGCTGTAGCTGGTTTTCACTGTCCCTTGGAACTGCATTCGCTGCCACACAGACATTCGCGCTCTGCTAAAGCATTGCTTCGTAATGGGGCAACACTCTGTATCTCTCTCTGGCAGAGCCCGGCAGTGAAATTGGAAACGTCCAGAGATTGCGCCCACAGGAAAGCTGCCAGCACTGAAAGCTGTAGCTGGTTTTCACTGTCCCTTGGAACTGCATTCGCTGCCACACAGACATTCGCGCTCTGCTAAAGCATTGCTTCGTAATGGGGCAACACTCTGTATCTCTCACTGGCAGAGCCCGTTTGCCAAATTGGAAACGTCCAGAGATTGCGGCCACAGGAAAGCTGCCAGCACTGAAAGCTGTAGCTGGTTTTCACTGTCCCTTGGAACTGCATTCGCTGCCACACAGAGATTCGCGCTCTGCTAAAGCATTGCTTCGTAATGGGGCAACACTCTGTATGACTCTCTCCCAGTGCCCGGCAGTGAAATTGGAAACGTCCAGAGATTGCGGCCACAGGAAAGCTGCCAGCACTGAAAGCTGTAGCTGGTTTTCACTGTCCCTTGGAACTGCATTCGCTGCCACACAGACATTCGCGCTCTGCTAAAGCATTGCTTCGTAATGGGGCAACACTCTGTATCGCTCTCTGGCAGAGCCCGGCAGTGAAATTGGAAACGTCCAGAGATTGCGCCCACAGGAAAGCTGCCAGCACTGAAAGCTGTAGCTGGTTTTCACTGTCTCTTGGAACTGCATTCGCTGCCACACAGACATTCGCGCTCTGCTAAAGCATTGCTTCCTAATGGGGCAACACTCTGTATCTCTCTCTGGCTGAGCCCGGCTGCCAAATTGGAAACGTCCAGAGATTGCACCCACAGGAAAGCTGCCAGCACTGAAAGCTGTAGCTGGTTTTCACTGTCCCTTGGAACTGCATTCGCTGCCACACAGACATTCGCGCTCTGCTAAAGCATTGATTCGTAATGGGGCAACACTCTGTATGTCTCTCTGGGAGAGCCCGGCAGTGAAATTGGAAACGTCCAGAGATTGCGCAGACAGGAAAGCTGCCAGCACTGAAAGCTGTAGCTGGTTTTCACTGTCCCTTGGAACTGCATTCGCTGCCACACAGACATTCGCGCTCTGCTAAAGCATTGCTTCGTAATGGGGCAACACTCTGTATCTCTCTCTGGCAGAGCCCGGCTGCCAAATTGGAAACGTCCAGAGATTGCGCCCACAGGAAAGCTGCCAGCACTGAAAGCTGTAGCTGGTTTTCACTGTCCCTTGGAACTGCATTCGCTGCCACACAGACATTCGCGCTCTGCTAAAGCATTGGTAGGTAATGGGGCAACACTCTGTATGACTCTCTCCCAGTGCCCGGCATTGAAATTGGAAATGTCCAGAGATTGCGGCCACAGGAAAGCTGCCAGCACTGAAAGCTGTAGCTGGTTTTCACTGTCCCTTGGAACTGCATGCGCTGCCACACAGACATTCGCGCTCTGCTAAAGCATTGCTTCGTAATGGGGCAACACTCTGTATCTCTCTCTGGCAGAGCCCGGCAGTGAAATTCGAAACGTCCAGAGATTGCGCCCACAGGAAAGCTGCCAGCACTGAAAGCTGTAGCTGGTTTTCACTGTCCCTTGGAACTGCATTCGCTGCCACACAGACATTCGCGCTCTGCTAAAGCATTGCTTCGTAATGGGGCAACACTCTGTATGACTCACTCCCAGTGCCCGGCAGTGAAATTGGAAACGTCCAGAGATTGCGCCCACAGGAAAGCTGCCAGCACTGAAAGCTGTAGCTGGTTTTCACTGTCCCTTGGAACTGCATTCGCTGCCACACAGACATTCGCGCTCTGCTAAAGCATTGATTCGTAATGGGGCAACACTCTGTATCTCTCTCTGGCAGAGCCCGGCAGTGAAATTGGAAACGTCCAGAGATTGCGCCCACAGGAAAGCTGCCAGCACTGAAAGCTGTAGCTGGTTTTCACTGTCCCTTGGAACTGCATTCGCTGCCACACAGACATTCGCGCTCTGCTAAGGCATTGCTTCGTAATGGGGCAACACTCTGTATCTCTCACTGGCAGAGCCAGGCTGCCAAATTGGAAACGTCCAGAGATTGCGCCCACAGGAAAGCTGCCAGCACTGAAAGCTCTAGCTGGTTTTCACTGTCCCTTGGAACTGCATTCGCTGCCACACAGACATTCGCGCTCTGCTAAAGCATTGCTTCGTAATGGGGCAACACTCTGTATCTCTCTCTTGCAGAGCCCGGCTGCCAAATTGGAAACGTCCAGAGATTGCGCCCACAGGAAAGCTGCCAGCACTGAAAGCTCTAGCTGGTTTTCACTGTCCCTTGGAACTGCATTCGCTGCCACACAGACATTCGCGCTCTGCTAAAGCATTGCTTCGTAATGGGGCAACACTCTGTATCTCTCACTGGCAGAGCCCGGCAGTGAAATTGGAAACGTCCAGAGATTGCGCCCACAGGAAAGCTGCCAGCACTGAAAGCTGTAGCTGGTTTTCACTGTCCCTTGGAACTGCATGCGCTGCCACACAGACATTCGCGCTATGCTAAAGCATTGCTTCGTAATGGGGCAACACTCAGTATGACTCTCTCCCAGTGCCCGGCAGTGAAATTGGAAACGTCCAGAGATTGCGCCCACAGGAAAGCTGCCAGCACTGAAAGCTGTAGCTGGTTTTCACTGTCCCTTGGAACTGCATTCGCTGCCACACAGACATTCGCGCTCTGCTAAAGCATTGCTTCGTAATGGGGCAACACTCAGTATGACTCTCTCCCAGTGCCCGGCAGTGAAATTGGAAACGTCCAGAGATTGCGCCCAGAGGAAAGCTGCCAGCACTGAAAGCTGTAGCTGGTTTTCACTGTCCCTTGGAACTGCATTCGCTGCCACACAGACATTCGTGCTCTGCTAAAGCATTGCTTCGTAATGGGGCAACACTCTGTATCTCTCTCTGGCAGAGCCCGGCAGTGAAATTGGAAACGTCCAGAGGTTACGGCCACAGGAAAGCTGCCAGCACTGAAAGCTGTAGCTGGTTTTCACTGTCTCTTGGAACTGCATGCGCTGCCACACAGACATTCGCGCTCTGCTAAAGCATTGCTTCGTAATGGGGCAACACTCTGTATCTCTCTCTGGCAGAGCCCGGCAGTGAAATTGGAAACGTCCAGAGGTTACGGCCACAGGAAAGCTGCCAGCACTGAAAGCTGTAGCTGGTTTTCACTGTCCCTTGGAACTGCATGCGCTGCCACACAGACATTCGCGCTCTGCTAAAGCATTGCTTGGTAATGGGGCAACACTCTGTATCTCTCTCTGGCAGAGCCCGGCAGTGAAATTGGAAACGTCCAGAGATTGCGCCCACAGGAAAGCTGCCAGCACTGAAAGCTGTAGCTGGTTTTCACTGTCCCTTGGAACTGCATTCGCTGCCACACAGAGATTCGCGCTCTGCTAAAGCATTGCTTCGTAATGGGGCAACACTCTGTATGACTCTCTCCCAGTGCCCGGCAGTGAAATTGGAAACGTCCAGAGATTGCGGCCACAGGAAAGCTGCCAGCACTGAAAGCTGTAGCTGGTTTTCACTGTCCCTTGGAACTGCATTCGCTGCCACACAGACATTCGCGCTCTGCTAAAGCATTGCTTCGTAATGGGGCAACACTCTGTATCGCTCTCTGGCAGAGCCCGGCAGTGAAATTGGAAACGTCCAGAGATTGCGCCCACAGGAAAGCTGCCAGCACTGAAAGCTGTAGCTGGTTTTCACTGTCTCTTGGAACTGCATTCGCTGCCACACAGACATTCGCGCTCTGCTAAAGCATTGCTTCGTAATGGGGCAACACTCTGTATCTCTCTCTGGCTGAGCCCGGCTGCCAAATTGGAAACGTCCAGAGATTGCACCCACAGGAAAGCTGCCAGCACTGAAAGCTGTAGCTGGTTTTCACTGTCCCTTGGAACTGCATTCGCTGCCACACAGACATTCGCGCTCTGCTAAAGCATTGATTCGTAATGGGGCAACACTCTGTATCTCTCTCTGGCAGAGCCCGGCAGTGAAATTGGAAACGTCCAGAGATTGCGGCCACAGGAAAGCTGCCAGCACTGAAAGCTGTAGCTGGTTTTCACTGTCCCTTGGAACTGCATTCGCTGCCACACATTCATTCGCGCTCTGCTAAGGCATTGCTTCGTAATGGGGCAACACTCTGTATCTCTCACTGGCAGAGCCAGGCTGCCAAATTGGAAACGTCCAGAGATTGCGCCCACAGGAAAGCTGCCAGCACTGAAAGCTCTAGCTGGTTTTCACTGTCCCTTGGAACTGCATTCGCTGCCACACAGACATTCGCGCTCTGCTAAAGCATTGCTTCGTAATGGGGCAACACTCTGTATCTCTCTCTGGCAGAGCCCGGCTGCCAAATTGGAAACGTCCAGACATTGCGCCCACAGGAAAGCTGCCAGCACTGAAAGCTGTAGCTGGTTTTCACTGTCCCTTGGAACTGCATTCGCTGCCACACAGACATTCGCGCTCTGCTAAAGCATTGCTTGGTAATGTGGCAACACTCTGTATCTCTCACTGGCAGAGCCCGGCAGTGAAATTGGAAACGTCCAGAGATTGCGCCCACAGGAAAGCTGCCAGCACTGAAAGCTGTAGCTGGTTTTCACTGTCCCTTGGAACTGCATGCGCTGCCACACAGACATTCGCGCTCTGCTAAAGCATTGCTTCGTAATGGGGCAACACTCAGTATGACTCTCTCCCAGTGCCCGGCAGTGAAATTGGAAACGTCCAGAGATTGCGCCCACAGGAAAGCTGCCAGCACTGAAAGCTGTAGCTGGTTTTCACTGTCCCTTGGAACTGCATTCGCTGCCACACAGACATTCGTGCTCTGCTAAAGCATTGCTTCGTAATGGGGCAACACTCAGTATGACTCTCTCCCAGTGCCCAGCAGTGAAATTGGAAACGTCCAGAGATTGCGGCCACAGGAAAGCTGCCAGCACTGAAAGCTGTAGCTGGTTTTCACTGTCCCTTGGAACTGCATTCGCTGCCACACAGACATTCGTGCTCTGCTAAAGCATTGCTTCGTAATGGGGCAACACTCTGTATCTCTCTCTGGCAGAGCCCGGCAGTGAAATTGGAAACGTCCAGAGATTGCGCCCACAGGAAAGCTGCCAGCAATGAAAGCTGTAGCTGGTTTTCACTGTCCCTTGGAACTGCATTCGCTGCCACACAGACATTCGCGCTCTGCTAAAGCATTGCTTCGTAATGGGGCAACACTCTGTATCTCTCTCTGGCAGAGCCCGGCAGTGAAATTGGAAATGTCCAGAGATTGCGCCCACAGGAAAGCTGCCAGCACTGAAAGCTGTAGCTGGTTTTCACTGTCCCTTGGAACTGCATTCGCTGCCACACAGACATTCGCGCTCTGCTAAAGCATTGCTTCGTAATGGGGCAACACTCTGTATCTCTCTCTGGCAGAGCCCGGCAGTGAAATTGGAAACGTCCAGAGATTGCGCAGACAGGAGAGCTGCCAGCACTGAAAGCTGTAGCTGGTTTTCACTGTCCCTAGGAACTGCATTCGCTGCCACACAGACATTCGCGCTCTGCTAAAGCATTGCTTCGTAATGGGGCAACACTCTGTATCTCTCTCTGGCAGAGCCCGGCTGCCAAATTGGAAACGTCCAGAGATTGCGCCCACAGGAAAGCTGCCAGCACTGAAAGCTGTAGCTGGTTTTCACTGTCCCTTGGAACTGCATTCGCTGCCACACAGACATTCGCGCTCTGCTAAAGCATTGCTTCGTAATGGGGCAACACTCTGTATCTCTCACTGGCAGAGCCCGGCAGTGAAATTCGAAACGTCCAGAGATTGCGCCCACAGGAAAGCTGCCAGCACTGAAAGCTGTAGCTGGTTTCACTGTCCCTTGGAACTGCATTCGCTGCCACACAGACATTCGCGCTCTGCTAAAGCATTGGTAGGTAATGGGGCAACACTCTGTATGACTCTCTCCCAGTGCCCGGCAGTGAAATTGGAAATGTCCAGAGATTGCCCCCACAGGAAAGCTGCCAGCACTGAAAGCTGTAGCTGGTTTTCACTGTCCCTTGGAACTGCATGCGCTGCCACACAGACATTCGCGCTCTGCTAAAGCATTGCTTCGTAATGGGGCAACACTCAGTATGACTCTCTCCCAGTGCCCGGCAGTGAAATTGGAAACGTCCAGAGATTGCCCCCACAGGAAAGCTGCCAGCACTGAAAGCTCTAGCTGGTTTTCACTGTCCCTTGGAACTGCATTCGCTGCCACACAGACATTCGCGCTCTGCTAAAGCATTGCTTCGTAATGGGGCAACACTCTGTATCTCTCTCTGGCTGAGCCCGGCAGTGAAATTGGAAACGTCCAGAGATTGCGCCCACAGGAAAGCTGCCAGCACTGAAAGCTGTAGCTGGTTTTCACTGTCCCTTGGAACTGCATTCGCTGCCACACAGACATTCGCGCTCTGCTAAAGCATTGATTCGTAATGGGGCAACACTCTGTATCTCTCTCTGGCAGAGCCCGTCAGTGAAATTGGAAACGTCCAGATATTGCGCCCACAGGAAAGCTGCCAGCACTTAAAGCTGTAGCTGGTTTTCACTGTCCCTTGGAACTGCATTCGCTGCCACACAGACATTCGCGCTCTGCTAAAGCATTGCTTCGTAATGGGGCAACACTCTGTATCTCTCTCTGGCAGAGCCCGGCTGCCAAATTGGAAACGTCCAGAGATTGCGCCCACAGGAAAGCTGCCAGCACTGAAAGCTGTAGCTGGTTTTCACTGTCCCTAGGAACTGCATTCGCTGTCACACAGACATTTGCGCTCTGCTAAAGCATTGCTTCGTAATGGGGCAACACTCTGTATCTCTCACTGGCAGAGCCCGGCAGTGAAATTCGAAACGTCCAGAGATTGCGCCCACAGGAAAGCTGCCAGCACTGAAAGCTGTAGCTGGTTTTCACTGTCCCTTGGAACTGCATTCGCTGCCACACAGACATTCGCGCTCTGCTAAAGCATTGGTAGGTAATGGGGCAACACTCTGTATGACTCTCTCCCAGTGCCCGGCAGTGAAATTGGAAATGTCCAGAGATTGCGCCCACAGGAAAGCTGCCAGCACTGAAAGCTCTAGCTGGTTTTCACTGTCCCTTGGAACTGCATTCGCTGCCACACAGACATTCGCGCTCTGCTAAAGCATTGCTTCGTAATGGGGCAACACTCTGTATCTCTCACTGGTAGAGCCCGGCTGCCAAATTGGAAACGTCCAGAGATTGCGCCCACAGGAAAGCTGCCAGCACTGAAAGCTGTAGCTGGTTTTCACTGTCCCTTGGAACTGCATTCGCTGCCACACAGACATTCGCGCTCTGCTAAAGCATTTGTAGGTAATGGGGCAACACTGTATGACTCTCTCCCAGTGCCCGGCAGTGAAATTGGAAACGTCCAGAGATTGCGCCCACAGGAAAGCTGCCAGCACTGAAAGCTCTAGCTGGTTTTCACTGTCCCTTGGAACTGCATGCGCTGCCACACAGACATTCGCGCTCTGCTAAAGCATTGCTTGGTAATGGGGCAACACTCTGTATCTCTCACTGGCAGAGCCCGTTTGCCAAATTGGAAACGTCCAGAGATTGCGCCCACAGGAAAGCTGCCAGCACTGAAAGCTGTAGCTGGTTTTCACTGTCCCTTGGAACTGCATTCGCTGCCACACAGACATTCGCGCTCTGCTAAAGCATTGCTTCGTAATGGGGCAACACTCTGTATCTCTCTCTGGCTGAGCCCGGCTGCCAAATTGGAAACGTCCAGAGATTGCGCCCACAGGAAAGCTGCCAGCACTGAAAGCTGTAGCTGGTTTTCACTGTCCCTTGGAACTGCATTCGCTGCCACACAGACATTCGCGCTCTGCTAAAGCATTGGTAGGTAATGGGGCAACACTGTATGACTCTCTCCCAGTGCCCGGCAGTGAAATTGGAAACGTCTAGAGATTGCGCCCACAGGACAGCTGCCAGCACTGAAAGCTCTAGCTGGTTTTCACTGTCCCTTGGAACTGCATGCGCTGCCACACAGACATTCGCGCTCTGCTAAAGCATTGCTTGGTAATGGGGCAACACTCTGTATCTCTCTCTGGCAGAGCCCGGCAGTGAAATTGGAAACGTCCAGAGATTGCGCCCACAGGAAAGCTGCCAGCACTGAAAGCTGTAGCTGGTTTTCACTGTCCCTTGGAACTGCATTCGCTGCCACACAGACATTCGCGCTCTGCTAAAGCATTGCTTCGTAATGGGGCAACACTCTGTATCTCTCTCTGGCAGAGCCCGTTTGCCAAATTGGAAACGTCCAGAGATTGCGCCCACAGGAAAGCTGCCAGCACTGAAAGCTGTAGCTGGTTTTCACTGTCCCTTGGAACTGCATGCGCTGCCACACAGACATTCGCGCTCTGCTAAAGCCTTGGTAGGTAATGGGGCAACACTCTGTATCTCTCACTGGCAGAGCCCGGCAGTGAAATTGGAAACGTGCAGAGATTGCGCCCACAGGAAAGCTGCCAGCACTGAAAGCTGTAGCTGGTTTTCACTGTCCCTTGGAACTGCATTCGCTGCCACACAGACATTCGCGCTCTGCTAAAGCATTGGTAGGTAATGGGGCAACACTCTGTATGACTCTCTCCCAGTGCCCGGCAGTGAAATTGGAAACGTCCAGAGATTGCGCCCACAGGAAAGCTGCCAGCACTGAAAGCTGTAGCTGGTTTTCACTGTCCCTTGGAACTGCATGCGCTGCCACACAGACATTCGCGCTCTGCTAAAGCATTGCTTCGTAATGGGGCAACACTCTGTATCTCTCTCTGGCAGAGCCCGGCAGTGAAATTGGAAACGTCCAGAGATTGCGCCCACAGGAAAGCTGCCAGCACTGAAAGCTCTAGCTGGTTTTCACTGTCCCTTGGAACTGCATGCGCTGCCACACAGACATTCGCGCTCTGCTAAAGCATTGCTTCGTAATGGGGCAACACTCAGTATGACTCTCTCGCAGTGCCCGGCAGTGAAATTGGAAACGTCCAGAGATTGCGCCCACAGGAAAGCGTCCAGCACTGAAAGCTGTAGCTGGTTTTCACTGTCCCTTGGAACTGCATTCGCTGCTACACAGACATTCGCGCTCTGCTAAAGCATTGCTTCGTAATGGGGCAACACTCTGTATCTCTCTCTGGCAGAGCCCGGCAGTGAAATTGGAAACGTCCAGAGATTGCGCAGACAGGAAAGCTGCCAGCACTGAAAGCTGTAGCTGGTTTTCACTGTCCCTTGGAACTGCATTCGCTGCCACACAGACATTCGCGCTCTGCTAAAGCATTGCTTCGTAATGGGGCAACACTCTGTATCTCTCTCTGGCAGAGCCCGGCTGCCAAATTGGAAACGTCCAGAGATTGCGCCCACAGGAAAGCTGCCAGCACTGAAAGCTGTAGCTGGTTTTCACTGTCCCTAGGAACTGCATTCGCTGCCACACAGACATTCGCGCTCTGCTAAAGCATTGCTTGGTAATGGGGCAACACTCTGTATCTCTCACTGGCAGAGCCCGGAAGTGAAATTCGAAACGTCCAGAGATTGCGCCCACAGGAAAGCTGCCAGCACTGAAAGCTGTAGCTGGTTTTCACTGTCCCTTGGAACTGCATGCGCTGCCACACAGACATTCGCGCTCTGCTAAAGCATTGCTTCGTAATGGGGCAACACTCTGTATCTCTCACTGGCAGAGCCCGGAAGTGAAATTCGAAACGTCCAGAGATTGCGCCCACAGGAAAGCTGCCAGCACTGAAAGCTGTAGCTGGTTTTCACTGTCCCTTGGAACTGCATGCGCTGCCACACAGACATTCGCGCTCTGCTAAAGCATTGCTTCGTAATGGGGCAACACTCTGTATGACTCTCTCCCAGTGCCCGGCAGTGAAAGTGGAAATGTCCAGAGATTGCGCCCACAGGAAAGCTGCCAGCACTGAAAGCTGTAGCTGGTTTTCACTGTCCCTTGGAACTGCATGCGCTGCCACACAGACATTCGCGCTCTGCTAAAGCATTGCTTCGTAATGGGGCAACACTCTGTATCTCTCTCTGGCTGAGCCCGGCTGCCAAATTGGAAATGTCCAGAGATTGCGGCCACAGGAAAGCTGCCAGCACTGAAAGCTGTAGCTGGTTTTCACTGTCCCTTGGAACTGCATTCGCTGCCACACAGACATTCGCGCTCTGCTATAGCATTGCTTCGTAATGTGGCAACACTCTGTATCTCTCTCTGGCAGAGCCCGGCTGCCAAATTGGAAACGTCCAGAGATTGCGCAGACAGGAAAGCTGCCAGCACTGAAAGCTGTAGCTGGTTTTCACTGTCCCTTGGAACTGCATTCGCTGCCACACAGACATTCGCGCTCTGCTAAAGCATTGCTTCGTAATGGGGCAACACTCTGTATCTCTCTCTGGCAGAGCCCGGCAGTGAAATTGGAAACGTCCAGAGATTGCGCCCACAGGAAAGCTGCCAGCACTGAAAGCTGTAGCTGGTTTTCACTGTCCCTTGGAACTGCATTCGCTGCCACACAGACATTCGCGCTCTGCTAAAGCATTGCTTCGTAATGGGGCAACACTCTGTATCTCTCACTGGCAGAGCCCGTTTGCCAAATTGGAAACGTCCAGAGATTGCGGCCACAGGAAAGCTGCCAGCACTGAAAGCTGTAGCTGGTTTTCACTGTCCCTTGGAACTGCATTCGCTGCCACACAGAGATTCGCGCTCTGCTAAAGCATTGCTTCGTAATGGGGCAACACTCTGTATGACTCTCTCCCAGTGCCCGGCAGTGAAATTGGAAACGTCCAGAGATTGCGGCCACAGGAAAGCTGCCAGCACTGAAAGCTGTAGCTGGTTTTCACTGTCCCTTGGAACTGCATTCGCTGCCACACAGACATTCGCGCTCTGCTAAAGCATTGCTTCGTAATGGGGCAACACTCTGTATCGCTCTCTGGCAGAGCCCGGCAGTGAAATTGGAAACGTCCAGAGATTGCGCAGACAGGAAAGCTGCCAGCACTGAAAGCTGTAGCTGGTTTTCACTGTCCCTTGGAACTGCATTCGCTGCCACACAGACATTCGCGCTCTGCTAAAGCATTGCTTCGTAATGGGGCAACACTCTGTATCTCTCTCTGGCAGAGCCCGGCTGCCAAATTGGAAACGTCCAGAGATTGCGCCCACAGGAAAGCTGCCAGCACTGAAAGCTGTAGCTGGTTTTCACTGTCCCTTGGAACTGCATTCGCTGCCACACAGACATTCGCGCTCTGCTAAAGCATTGGTAGGTAATGGGGCAACACTCTGTATGACTCTCTCCCAGTGCCCGGCATTGAAATTGGAAATGTCCAGAGATTGCGGCCACAGGAAAGCTGCCAGCACTGAAAGCTGTAGCTGGTTTTCACTGTCCCTTGGAACTGCATTCGCTGCCACAGAGACATTCGTGCTCTGCTAAAGCATTGCTTCGTAATGGGGCAACACTCTGTATGACTCTCTCCCAGTGCCCGACAGTGAAATTGGAAACGTCCAGAGATTGCGCCCACAGGAAAGCTGCCAGCACTGAAAGCTGTAGCTGGTTTTCACTGTCCCTTGGAACTGCATTCGCTGCCACACAGACATTCGCGCTCTGCTAAAGCATTGCTTCGTAATGGGGCAACACTCTGTATCTCTCTCTGGCAGAGCCCGGCAGTGAAATTGGAAACGTCCAGAGATTGCGCCCACAGGAAAGCTGCCAGCAATGAAAGCTGTAGCTGGTTTTCACTGTCCCTTGGAACTGCATTCGCTGCCACACAGACATTCGCGCTCTGCTAAAGCATTGCTTCGTAATGGGGCAACACTCTGTATCTCTCTCTGGCAGAGCCCGTTTGCCAAATTGGAAACGTCCAGAGATTGCGCCCACAGGAAAGCTGCCAGCACTGAAAGCTGTAGCTGGTTTTCACTGTCCCTTGGAACTGCATTCGCTGCCACACAGACATTCGCGCTCTGCTAAAGCATTGCTTCGTAATGGGGCAACACTCTGTATCTCTCTCTGGCAGAGCCCGGCAGTGAAATTGGAAACGTCCAGAGATTGCGCAGACAGGAGAGCTGCCAGCACTGAAAGCTGTAGCTGGTTTTCACTGTCCCTAGGAACTGCATTCGCTGCCACACAGACATTCGCGCTTGCTAAAGCATTGCTTCGTAATGGGGCAACACTCTGTATCTCTCTCTGGCAGAGCCCGGCTGCCAAATTGGAAACGTCCAGAGATTGCGCCCACAGGAAAGCTGCCAGCACTGAAAGCTGTAGCTGGTTTTCACTGTCCCTTGGAACTGCATTCGCTGCCACACAGACATTCGCGCTCTGCTAAAGCATTGCTTCGTAATGGGGCAACACTCTGTATCTCTCACTGGCAGAGCCCGGCAGTGAAATTGGAAACGTCCAGAGATTGCGGCCACAGGAAAGCTGCCAGCACTGAAAGCTGTAGCTGGTTTTCACTGTCCCTTGGAACTGCATTCGCTGCCACACAGACATTCGCGCTCTGCTAAAGCATTGCTTCGTAATGGGGCAACACTCTGTATCTCTCACTGGCAGAGCCCGGCAGTGAAATTCGAAACGTCCAGAGATTGCGCCCACAGGAAAGCTGCCAGCACTGAAAGCTGTAGCTGGTTTTCACTGTCCCTTGGAACTGCATTCGCTGCCACACAGACATTCGCGCTCTGCTAAAGCATTGGTAGGTAATGGGGCAACACTCTGTATCTCTCTCTGGCAGAACCCGGCAGTGAAATTGGAAACGTCCAGAGATTGCGCCCACAGGAAAGCTGCCAGCACTGAAAGCTGTAGCTGGTTTTCACTGTCCCTTGGAACTGCATTCGCTGCCACACAGACATTCGCGCTCTGCTAAAGCATTGCTTGGTAATGGGGCAACACTCTGTATCTCTCTCTGGCAGAACCCGGCAGTGAAATTGGAAACGTCCAGAGATTGCGCCCACAGGAAAGCTGCCAGCACTGAAAGCTGTAGCTGGTTTTCACTGTCCCTTGGAACTGCATGCGCTGCCACACAGACATTCGCGCTCTGCTAAAGCATTGCTTCGTAATGGGGCAACACTCAGTATGACTCTCTCCCAGTGCCCGGCAGTGAAATTGGAAACGTCCAGAGATTGCGCCCACAGGAAAGCGTCCAGCACTGAAAGCTGTAGCTGGTTTTCACTGTCCCTTGGAACTGCATTCGCTGCCACACAGACATTCGCGCTCTGCTAAAGCATTGCTTCGTAATGGGGCAACACTCTGTATGACTCTCTCCCAGTGCCCGGCAGTGAAAGTGGAAATGTCCAGAGATTGCGCCCACAGGAAAGCTGCCAGCACTGAAAGCTCTAGCTGGTTTTCACTGTCCCTTGGAACTGCATTCGCTGCCACACAGACATTCGCGCTCTGCTAAAGCATTGCTTGGTAATGGGGCAACACTCTGTATCTCTCTCTGGCAGAGCCCGGCAGTGAAATTGGAAACGTCCAGAGATTGCGCCCACAGGAAAGCTGCCAGCACTGAAAGCTGTAGCTGGTTTTCACTGTCCCTTGGAACTGCATTCGCTGCCACACAGACATTCGCGCTCTGCTAAAGCATTGATTCGTAATGGGGCAACACTCTGTATCTCTCTCTGGCAGAGCCCGTCAGTGAAATTGGAAACGTCCAGAGATTGCGCCCACAGGAAAGCTGCCAGCACTTAAAGCTGTAGCTGGTTTTCACTGTCCCTTGGAACTGCATTCGCTGCCACACAGACATTCGCGCTCTGCTAAAGCATTGCTTCGTAATGGGGCAACACTCTGTATCTCTCTCTGGCAGAGCCCGGCTGCCAAATTGGAAACGTCCAGAGATTGCGCCCACAGGAAAGCTGCCAGCACTGAAAGCTGTAGCTGGTTTTCACTGTCCCTAGGAACTGCATTCGCTGCCACACAGACATTTGCGCTCTGCTAAAGCATTGCTTCGTAATGGGGCAACACTTTGTATCTCTCACTGGCAGAGCCCGGCAGTGAAATTCGAAACGTCCAGAGATTGCGCCCACAGGAAAGCTGCCAGCACTGAAAGCTGTAGCTGGTTTTCACTGTCCCTTGGAACTGCATTCGCTGCCACACAGACATTCGCGCTCTGCTAAAGCATTGCTTCGTAATGGGGCAACACTCTGTATCTCTCACTGGCAGAGCCCGGCTGCCAAATTGGAAACGTCCAGAGATTGCGCCCACAGGAAAGCTGCCAGCACTGAAAGCTGTAGGTGGTTTTCACTGTCCCTTGGAACTGCATTCGCTGCCACGCAGACATTCGCGCTCTGCTAAAGCATTGGTAGGTAATGGGGCAACACTGTATGACTCTCTCCCAGTGCCCGGCAGTGAAATTGGAAACGTCCAGAGATTGCGCCCACAGGAAAGCTGCCAGCACTGAAAGCTCTAGCTGGTTTTCACTGTCCCTTGTAACTGCATGCGCTGCCACACAGACATTCGCGCTCTGCTAAAGCATTGCTTGGTAATGGGGCAACACTCTGTATCTCTCTCTGGCAGAGCCCGGCAGTGAAATTGGAAACGTCCAGAGATTGCGCCCACAGGAAAGCTGCCAGCACTGAAAGCTGTAGCTGTTTTTCACTGTCCCTTGGAACTGCATTCGCTGCCACACAGACATTCGCGCTCTGCTAAAGCATTGCTTCGTAATGGGGCAACACTCTGTATCTCTCACTGGCAGAGCCCGTTTGCCAAATTGGAAACGTCCAGAGATTGCGCCCACAGGAAAGCTGCCAGCACTGAAAGCTGTAGCTGGTTTTCACTGTCCCTTGGAACTGCATTCGCTGCCACACAGACATTCGCGCTCTGCTAAAGCATTGCTTCGTAATGGGGCAACACTCTGTATCTCTCTCTGGCAGAGCCCGGCAGTGAAATTGGAAATGTCCAGAGATTGCGGCCACAGGAAAGCTGCCAGCACTGAAAGCTGTAGCTGGTTTTCACTGTCCCTTGGAACTGCATGCGCTGCCACACAGACATTCGCGCTCTGCTAAGGATTGCTTGGTAATGGGGCAACACTGTGTATCTCTCTCTGGCAGAGCCCGGCTGCCAAATTGGAAACGTCCAGAGATTGCGCCCACAGGAAAGCTGCCAGCACTGAAAGCTCTAGCTGGTTTTCACTGTCCCTTGGAACTGCATGCGCTGCCACACAGACATTCGCGCTCTGCTAAAGCATTGCTTGGTAATGGGGCAACACTCTGTATCTCTCTCTGGCAGAGCCCGGCAGTGAAATTGGAAACGTCCAGAGATTGCGCCCACAGGAAAGCTGCCAGCACTGAAAGCTGTAGCTGGTTTTCACTGTCCCTTGGAACTGCATTCGCTGCCACACAGACATTCGCGCTCTGCTAAAGCATTGCTTCGTAATGGGGCAACACTCTGTATCTCTCACTGGCAGAGCCCGTTTGCCAAATTGGAAACGTCCAGAGATTGCGCCCACAGGAAAGCTGCCAGCACTGAAAGCTGTAGCTGGTTTTCACTGTCCCTTGGAACTGCATTCGCTGCCACACAGACATTCGCGCTCTGCTAAAGCATTGCTTCGTAATGGGGCAACACTCTGTATCTCTCTCTGGCAGAGCCCGGCTGCCAAATTGGAAACGTCCAGAGATTGCGGCCACAGGAAAGCTGCCAGCACTGAAAGCTGTAGCTGGTTTTCACTGTCCCTTGGAACTGCATTCGCTGCCACACAGACATTCGCGCTCTGCTAAAGCATTGCTTCGTAATGGGGCAACACTCTGTATCTCTCTCTGGCAGAGCCCGGCAGTGAAATTGGAAACGTCCAGAGGTTACGGCCACAGGAAAGCTGCCAGCACTGAAAGCTGTAGCTGGTTTTCACTGTCCCTTGGAACTGCATGCGCTGCCACACAGACATTCGCGCTCTGCTAAAGCATTGCTTGGTAATGGGGCAACACTCTGTATCTCTCTCTGGCAGAGCCCGGCAGTGAAATTGGAAACGTCCAGAGATTGCGGCCACAGGAAAGCTGCCAGCACTGAAAGCTGTAGCTGGTTTTCACTGTCCCTTGGAACTGCATTCGCTGCCACACAGAGATTCGCGCTCTGCTAAAGCATTGCTTCGTAATGGGGCAACACTCTGTATGACTCTCTCCCAGTGCCCGGCAGTGAAATTGGAAACGTCCAGAGATTGCGGCCACAGGAAAGCTGCCAGCACTGAAAGCTGTAGCTGGTTTTCACTGTCCCTTGGAACTGCATTCGCTGCCACACAGACATTCGCGCTCTGCTAAAGCATTGCTTCGTAATGGGGCAACACTCTGTATCGCTCTCTGGCAGAGCCCGGCAGTGAAATTGGAAACGTCCAGAGATTGCGCCCACAGGAAAGCTGCCAGCACTGAAAGCTGTAGCTGGTTTTCACTGTCTCTTGGAACTGCATTCGCTGCCACACAGACATTTGCGCTCTGCTAAAGCATTGCTTCGTAATGGGGCAACACTCTGTATCTCTCTCTGGCTGAGCCCGGCTGCCAAATTGGAAACGTCCAGAGATTGCACCCACAGGAAAGCTGCCAGCACTGAAAGCTGTAGCTGGTTTTCACTGTCCCTTGGAACTGCATTCGCTGCCACACAGACATTCGCGCTCTGCTAAAGCATTGATTCGTAATGGGGCAACACTCTGTATGTCTCTCTGGCAGAGCCCGGCAGTGAAATTGGAAACGTCCAGAGATTGCGCAGACAGGAAAGCTGCCAGCACTGAAAGCTGTAGCTGGTTTTCACTGTCCCTTGGAACTGCATTCGCTGCCACACAGACATTCGCGCTCTGCTAAAGCATTGGTAGGTAATGGGGCAACACTCTGTATGACTCTCTCCCAGTGCCCGGCATTGAAATTGGAAATGTCCAGAGATTGCGGCCACAGGAAAGCTGCCAGCACTGAAAGCTGTAGCTGGTTTTCACTGTCCCTTGGAACTGCATTCGCTGCCACACAGACATTCGCGCTCTGCTAAAGCATTGCTTCGTAATGGGGCAACACTCTGTATCTCTCACTGGCAGAGCCCGGCAGTGAAATTCGAAACGTCCAGAGATTGCGCCCACAGGAAAGCTGCCAGCACTGAAAGCTGTAGCTGGTTTTCACTGTCCCTTGGAACTGCATTCGCTGCCACACAGACATTCGCGCTCTGCTAAAGCATTGCTTCGTAATGGGGCAACACTCTGTATGACTCACTCCCAGTGCCCGGCAGTGAAATTGGAAACGTCCAGAGATTGCGCCCACAGGAAAGCTGCCAGCACTGAAAGCTGTAGCTGGTTTTCACTGTCCCTTGGAACTGCATTCGCTGCCACACAGACATTCGCGCTCTGCTAAAGCATTGATTCGTAATGGGGCAACACTCTGTATCTCTCTCTGGCAGAGCCCGGCAGTGAAATTGGAAACGTCCAGAGATTGCGGCCACAGGAAAGCTGCCAGCACTGAAAGCTGTAGCTGGTTTTCACTGTCCCTTGGAACTGCATTCGCTGCCACACAGACATTCGCGCTCTGCTAAGGCATTGCTTCGTAATGGGGCACCACTCTGTATCTCTCACTGGCAGAGCCAGGCTGCCAAATTGGAAACGTCCAGAGATTGCGCCCACAGGAAAGCTGCCAGCACTGAAAGCTCTAGCTGGTTTTCACTGTCCCTTGGAACTGCATTCGCTGCCACACAGACATTCGCACTCTGCTAAAGCATTGCTTCGTAATGGGGCAACACTCTGTATCTCTCTCTTGCAGAGCCCGGCTGCCAAATTGGAAACGTCCAGAGATTGCGCCCACAGGAAAGCTGCCAGCACTGAAAGCTCTAGCTGGTTTTCACTGTCCCTTGGAACTGCATTCGCTGCCACACAGACATTCGCGCTCTGCTAAAGCATTGCTTGGTAATGTGGCAACACTCTGTATCTCTCACTGGCAGAGCCCGGCAGTGAAATTTGAAACGTCCAGAGATTGCGCCCACAGGAAAGCTGCCAGCACTGAAAGCTGTAGCTGGTTTTCACTGTCCCTTGGAACTGCATGCGCTGCCACACAGACATTCGCGCTCTGCTAAAGCATTGCTTCGTAATGGGGCAACACTCTGTATGACTCTCTCCCAGTGCCCGGCAGTGAAATTGGAAACGTCCAGAGATTGCGCCCACAGGAAAGCTGCCAGCACTGAAAGCTGTAGCTGGTTTTCACTGTCCCTTGGAACTGCATTCGCTGCCACACAGACATTCGTGCTCTGCTAAAGCATTGCTTCGTAATGGGGCAACACTCAGTATGACTCTCTCCCAGTGCCCGGCAGTGAAATTGGCAACGTCCAGAATTGCGCCCACAGGAAAGCTGCCAGCACTGAAAGCTGTAGCTGGTTTTCACTGTCCCTTGGAACTGCATTCGCTGCCACACAGACATTCGTGCTCTGCTAAAGCATTGCTTCGTAATGGGGCAACACTCTGTATCTCTCTCTGGCAGAGCCCGGCAGTGAAATTGGAAACGTCCAGAGATTGCGCCCACAGGAAAGCTGCCAGCAATGAAAGCTGTAGCTGGTTTTCACTGTCCCTTGGAACTGCATTCGCTGCCACACAGACATTCGCGCTCTGCTAAAGCATTGCTTCGTAATGGGGCAACACTCTGTATCTCTCTCTGGCAGAGCCCGGCAGTGAAATTGGAAATGTCCAGAGATTGCGCCCACAGGAAAGCTGCCAGCACTGAAAGCTGTAGCTGGTTTTCACTGTCCCTTGGAACTGCATTCGCTGCCACACAGACATTCGCGCTCTGCTAAAGCATTGCTTCGTAATGGGGCAACACTCTGTATCTCTCACTGGCAGAGCCCGTTTGCCAAATTCGAAACGTCCAGAGATTGCGCCCACAGGAAAGCTGCCAGCACTGAAAGCTGTAGCTGGTTTTCACTGTCCCTTGGAACTGCATTCGCTGCCACACAGACATTCGCGCTCTGCTAAAGCATTGGTAGGTAATGGGGCAACACTCTGTATCTCTCTCTGGCAGAGCCCGGCTGCCAAATTGGAAACGTCCAGAGATTGCGCCCACAGGAAAGCTGCCAGCACTGAAAGCTGTAGCTGGTTTTCACTGTCCCTTGGAACTGCATTCGCTGCCACACAGACATTCGCGCTCTGCTAAAGCATTGGTAGGTAATGGGGCAACACTGTATGACTCTCTCCCAGTGCCCGGCAGTGAAATTGGAAACGTCCAGAGATTGCGCCCACAGGAAAGCTGCCAGCACTGAAAGCTCTAGCTGGTTTTCACTGTCCCTTGGAACTGCATTCGCTGCCACACAGACATTCGCGCTCTGCTAAAGCATTGCTTGGTAATGGGGCAACACTCTGTATCTCTCTCTGGCAGAGCCCGGCAGTGAAATTGGAAACGTCCAGAGATTGCGCCCACAGGAAAGCTGCCAGCACTGAAAGCTGTAGCTGGTTTTCACTGTCCCTTGGAACTGCATTCGCTGCCACACAGACATTTGCGCTCTGCTAAAGCATTGCTTCGTAATGGGGCAACACTCTGTATCTCTCTCTGGCTGAGCCCGGCTGCCAAATTGGAAACGTCCAGAGATTGCACCCACAGGAAAGCTGCCAGCACTGAAAGCTGTAGCTGGTTTTCACTGTCCCTTGGAACTGCATTCGCTGCCACACAGACATTCGCGCTCTGCTAAAGCATTGATTCGTAATGGGGCAACACTCTGTATGTCTCTCTGGCAGAGCCCGGCAGTGAAATTGGAAACGTCCAGAGATTGCGCAGACAGGAAAGCTGCCAGCACTGAAAGCTGTAGCTGGTTTTCACTGTCCCTTGGAACTGCATTCGCTGCCACACAGACATTCGCGCTCTGCTAAAGCATTGGTAGGTAATGGGGCAACACTCTGTATGACTCTCTCCCAGTGCCCGGCATTGAAATTGGAAATGTCCAGAGATTGCGGCCACAGGAAAGCTGCCAGCACTGAAAGCTGTAGCTGGTTTTCACTGTCCCTTGGAACTGCATTCGCTGCCACACAGACATTCGCGCTCTGCTAAAGCATTGCTTCGTAATGGGGCAACACTCTGTATCTCTCACTGGCAGAGCCCGGCAGTGAAATTCGAAACGTCCAGAGATTGCGCCCACAGGAAAGCTGCCAGCACTGAAAGCTGTAGCTGGTTTTCACTGTCCCTTGGAACTGCATTCGCTGCCACACAGACATTCGCGCTCTGCTAAAGCATTGCTTCGTAATGGGGCAACACTCTGTATGACTCACTCCCAGTGCCCGGCAGTGAAATTGGAAACGTCCAGAGATTGCGCCCACAGGAAAGCTGCCAGCACTGAAAGCTGTAGCTGGTTTTCACTGTCCCTTGGAACTGCATTCGCTGCCACACAGACATTCGCGCTCTGCTAAAGCATTGATTCGTAATGGGGCAACACTCTGTATCTCTCTCTGGCAGAGCCCGGCAGTGAAATTGGAAACGTCCAGAGATTGCGGCCACAGGAAAGCTGCCAGCACTGAAAGCTGTAGCTGGTTTTCACTGTCCCTTGGAACTGCATTCGCTGCCACACAGACATTCGCGCTCTGCTAAAGCATTGGTAGGTAATGGGGCAACACTCTGTATCTCTCACTGGCAGAGCCAGGCTGCCAAATTGGAAACGTCCAGAGATTGCGCCCACAGGAAAGCTGCCAGCACTGAAAGCTCTAGCTGGTTTTCACTGTCCCTTGGAACTGCATTCGCTGCCACACAGACATTCGCACTCTGCTAAAGCATTGCTTCGTAATGGGGCAACACTCTGTATCTCTCTCTTGCAGAGCCCGGCTGCCAAATTGGAAACGTCCAGAGATTGCGCCCACAGGAAAGCTGCCAGCACTGAAAGCTCTAGCTGGTTTTCACTGTCCCTTGGAACTGCATTCGCTGCCACACAGACATTCGCGCT
Source organism: Mycteria americana (assembly GCF_035582795.1). Taxonomy (NCBI): domain Eukaryota; kingdom Metazoa; phylum Chordata; class Aves; order Ciconiiformes; family Ciconiidae; genus Mycteria; species Mycteria americana. The sequence goes on from NW_027445649.1 coordinate 74,796, forward strand.
CTGCTAAAGCATTGCTTGGTAATGTGGCAACACTCTGTATCTCTCACTGGCAGAGCCCGGCAGTGAAATTTGAAACGTCCAGAGATTGCGCCCACAGGAAAGCTGCCAGCACTGAAAGCTGTAGCTGGTTTTCACTGTCCCTTGGAACTGCATGCGCTGCCACACAGACATTCGCGCTCTGCTAAAGCATTGCTTCGTAATGGGGCAACACTCTGTATGACTCTCTCCCAGTGCCCGGCAGTGAAATTGGAAACGTCCAGAGATTGCGCCCACAGGAAAGCTGCCAGCACTGAAAGCTGTAGCTGGTTTTCACTGTCCCTTGGAACTGCATGCGCTGCCACACAGACATTCGTGCTCTGCTAAAGCATTGCTTCGTAATGGGGCAACACTCAGTATGACTCTCTCCCAGTGCCCGGCAGTGAAATTGGCAACGTCCAGAATTGCGCCCACAGGAAAGCTGCCAGCACTGAAAGCTGTAGCTGGTTTTCACTGTCCCTTGGAACTGCATTCGCTGCCACACAGACATTCGTGCTCTGCTAAAGCATTGCTTCGTAATGGGGCAACACTCTGTATCTCTCTCTGGCAGAGCCCGGCAGTGAAATTGGAAACGTCCAGAGATTGCGCCCACAGGAAAGCTGCCAGCAATGAAAGCTGTAGCTGGTTTTCACTGTCCCTTGGAACTGCATTCGCTGCCACACAGACATTCGCGCTCTGCTAAAGCATTGCTTCGTAATGGGGCAACACTGTGTATCTCTCTCTGGCAGAGCCCGGCAGTGAAATTGGAAATGTCCAGAGATTGCGCCCACAGGAAAGCTGCCAGCACTGAAAGCTGTAGCTGGTTTTCACTGTCCCTTGGAACTGCATTCGCTGCCACACAGACATTCGCGCTCTGCTAAAGCATTGCTTCGTAATGGGGCAACACTCTGTATCTCTCACTGGCAGAGCCCGTTTGCCAAATTCGAAACGTCCAGAGATTGCGCCCACAGGAAAGCTGCCAGCACTGAAAGCTGTAGCTGGTTTTCACTGTCCCTTGGAACTGCATTCGCTGCCACACAGACATTCGCGCTCTGCTAAAGCATTGGTAGGTAATGGGGCAACACTCTGTATCTCTCTCTGGCAGAGCCCGGCTGCCAAATTGGAAACGTCCAGAGATTGCGCCCACAGGAAAGCTGCCAGCACTGAAAGCTGTAGCTGGTTTTCACTGTCCCTTGGAACTGCATTCGCTGCCACACAGACATTCGCGCTCTGCTAAAGCATTGGTAGGTAATGGGGCAACACTGTATGACTCTCTCCCAGTGCCCGGCAGTGAAATTGGAAACGTCCAGAGATTGCGCCCACAGGAAAGCTGCCAGCACTGAAAGCTCTAGCTGGTTTTCACTGTCCCTTGGAACTGCATTCGCTGCCACACAGACATTCGCGCTCTGCTAAAGCATTGCTTGGTAATGGGGCAACACTCTGTATCTCTCTCTGGCAGAGCCCGGCAGTGAAATTGGAAACGTCCAGAGATTGCGCCCACAGGAAAGCTGCCAGCACTGAAAGCTGTAGCTGGTTTTCACTGTCCCTTGGAACTGCATTCGCTGCCACACAGACATTCTCGCTCTGCTAAAGCATTGCTTGGTAATGGGGCAACACTGTGTATCTCTCTCTGGCAGAGCCCGGCTGCCAAATTGGAAACGTCCAGAGATTGCGCCCACAGGAAAGCTGCCAGCACTGAAAGCTCTAGCTGGTTTTCACTGTCCCTTGGAACTGCATTCGCTGCCACACAGACATTCGCGCTCTGCTAAAGCATTGCTTCGTAATGGGGCAACACTCTGTATCTCTCTCTGGCAGAGCCCGGCTGCCAAATTGGAAACGTCCAGAGATTGCGCCCACAGGAAAGCTGCCAGCACTGAAAGCTCTAGCTGGTTTTCACTGTCCCTTGGAACTGCATTCGCTGCCACACAGACATTCGCGCTCTGCTAAAGCATTGCTTGGTAATGTGGCAACACTCTGTATCTCTCACTGGCAGAGCCCGGCAGTGAAATTGGAAACGTCCAGAGATTGCGCCCACAGGAAAGCTGCCAGCACTGAAAGCTGTAGCTGGTTTTCACTGTCCCTTGGAACTGCATGCGCTGCCACACAGACATTCGCGCTCTGCTAAAGCATTGCTTCGTAATGGGGCAACACTCAGTATGACTCTCTCCCAGTGCCCGGCAGTGAAATTGGAAACGTCCAGAGATTGCGCCCACAGGAAAGCTGCCAGCACTGAAAGCTGTAGCTGGTTTTCACTGTCCCTTGGAACTGCATGCGCTGCCACACAGACATTCGCGCTCTGCTAAAGCTTTGCTTCGTAATGGGGCAACACTCTGTATCTCTCTCTGGCAGAGCCCGGCTGCCAAATTGGAAACGTCCAGAGATTGGGCCCACAGGAAAGCTGCCAGCACTGAAAGCTCTAGCTGGTTTTCACTGTCCCTTGGAACTGCATTCGCTGCCACACAGACATTCGCGCTCTGCTAAAGCATTGCTTCGTAATGGGGCAACACTTTGTATCTCTCTCTGGCAGAGCCCGGCTGCCAAATTGGAAACGTCCAGAGATTGCGCCCACAGGAAAGCTGCCAGCACTGAAAGCTCTAGCTGGTTTTCACTGTCCCTTGGAACTGCATTCGCTGCCACACAGACATTCGCGCTCTGCTAAAGCATTGCTTCCTAATGGGGCAACACTCTGTATCTCTCTCTGGCAGAGCCCGGCTGCCAAATTGGAAACGTCCAGAGATTGCGCCCACAGGAAAGCTGCCAGCACTGAAAGCTCTAGCTGGTTTTCACTGTCCCTTGGAACTGCATTCGCTGCCACACAGACATTCGCGCTCTGCTAAAGCTTTGCTTCGTAATGGGGCAACACTCTGTATCTCTCTCTGGCAGAGCCCGGCTGCCAAATTGGAAACGCCCAGAGATTGCGCCCACAGGAAAGCTGCCAGCACTGAAAGCTCTAGCTGGTTTTCACTGTCCCTTGGAACTGCATTCGCTGCCACACAGACATTCGCGCTCTGCTAAAGCATTGCTTCGTAATGGGGCAACACTCTGTATCTCTCTCTGGCAGAGCCCGGCTGCCAAATTGGAAACGTCCAGAGATTGCGCCCACAGGAAAGCTGCCAGCACTGAAAGCTCTAGCTGGTTTTCACTGTCCCTTGGAACTGCATTCGCTGCCACACAGACATTCGCGCTCTGCTAAAGCATTGCTTCGTAATGGGGCAACACTCTGTATCTCTCTCTGGCAGAGCCCGGCTGCCAAATTGGAAACGTCCAGAGATTGCGCCCACAGGAAAGCTGCCAGCACTGAAAGCTCTAGCTGGTTTTCACTGTCCCTTGGAACTGCATTCGCTGCCACACAGACATTCGCGCTCTGCTAAAGCATTGCTTCGTAATGGGGCAACACTCTGTATCTCTCTCTGGCAGAGCCCGGCTGCCAAATTGGAAACGTCCAGAGATTGCGCCCACAGGAAAGCTGCCAGCACTGAAAGCTCTAGCTGGTTTTCACTGTCCCTTGGAACTGCATTCGCTGCCACACAGACATTCGCGCTCTGCTAAAGCATTGCTTCGTAATGGGGCAACACTCTGTATCTCTCTCTGGCAGAGCCCGGCTGCCAAATTGGAAACGTCCAGAGATTGCGCCCACAGGAAAGCTGCCAGCACTGAAAGCTCTAGCTGGTTTTCACTGTCCCTCGGAACTGCATTCGCTGCCACACAGACATTCGCGCTCTGCTAAAGCTTTGCTTCGTAACGGGGCAACACTCTGTATCTCTCTCTGGCAGAGCCCGGCTGCCAAATTGGAAACGTCCAGACATTGCGCCCACAGGAAAGCTGCCAGCACTGAAAGCTCTAGCTGGTTTTCACTGTCCCTTGGAACTGCATTCGCTGCCACACAGACATTCGCGCTCTGCTAAAGCATTGCTTCGTAATGGGGCAACACTCTGTATCTCTCTCTGGCAGAGCCCGGCTGCCAAATTGGAAACGTCCAGAGATTGCGCCCACAGGAAAGCTGCCAGCACTGAAAGCTCTAGCTGGTTTTCACTGTCCCTTGGAACTGCATTCGCTGCCACACAGACATTCGCGCTCTGCTAAAGCATTGCTTCGTAATGGGGCAACACTCTGTATCTCTCTCTGGCAGAGCCCGGCAGTGAAATTGGAAACGTCCAGAGATTGCGCCCACAGGAAAGCTGCCAGCACTGAAAGCTCTAGCTGGTTTTCACTGTCCCTTGGAACTGCATTCGCTGCCACACAGACATTCGCGCTCTGCTAAAGCATTGATTCGTAATGGGGCAACACTCTGTATCTCTCTCTGGCAGAGCCCGTCAGTGAAATTGGAAACGTCCAGAGATTGCGCCCACAGGAAAGCTGCCAGCACTTAAAGCTGTAGCTGGTTTTCACTGTCCCTTGGAACTGCATTCGCTGCCACACAGACATTCGCGCTCTGCTAAAGCATTGCTTCGTAATGGGGCAACACTCTGTATCTCTCTCTGGCAGAGCCCGGCTGCCAAATTGGAAACGTCCAGAGATTGCGCCCACAGGAAAGCTGCCAGCACTGAAAGCTGTAGCTGGTTTTCACTGTCCCTAGGAACTGCATTCGCTGCCACACAGACATTCGCGCTCTGCTAAAGCATTGCTTCGTAATGGGGCAACACTCTGTATCTCTCTCTGGCAGAGCCCGGCAGTGAAATTCGAAACGTCCAGAGATTGCGCCCACAGGAAAGCTGCCAGCACTGAAAGCTGTAGCTGGTTTTCACTGTCCCTTGGAACTGCATTCGCTGCCACACAGACATTCGCGCTCTGCTAAAGCATTGCTTCGTAATGGGGCAACACTCTGTATCTCTCACTGGCAGAGCCCGTTTGCCAAATTCGAAACGTCCAGAGATTGCGCCCACAGGAAAGCTGCCAGCACTGAAAGCTGTAGCTGGTTTTCACTGTCCCTTGGAACTGCATTCGCTGCCACACAGACATTCGCGCTCTGCTAAAGCATTGGTAGGTAATGGGGCAACACTCTGTATCTCTCTCTGGCAGAGCCCGGCTGCCAAATTGGAAACGTCCAGAGATTGCGCCCACAGGAAAGCTGCCAGCACTGAAAGCTGTAGCTGGTTTTCACTGTCCCTTGGAACTGCATTCGCTGCCACACAGACATTCGCGCTCTGCTAAAGCATTGGTAGGTAATGGGGCAACACTGTATGACTCTCTCCCAGTGCCCGGCAGTGAAATTGGAAACGTCCAGAGATTGCGCCCACAGGAAAGCTGCCAGCACTGAAAGCTCTAGCTGGTTTTCACTGTCCCTTGGAACTGCATTCGCTGCCACACAGACATTCGCGCTCTGCTAAAGCATTGCTTGGTAATGGGGCAACACTCTGTATCTCTCTCTGGCAGAGCCCGGCAGTGAAATTGGAAACGTCCAGAGATTGCGCCCACAGGAAAGCTGCCAGCACTTAAAGCTGTAGCTGGTTTTCACTGTCCCTTGGAACTGCATTCGCTGCCACACAGACATTCGCGCTCTGCTAAAGCATTGCTTCGTAATGGGGCAACACTCTGTATCTCTCACTGGCAGAGCCCGTTTGCCAAATTGGAAACGTCCAGAGATTGCGCCCACAGGAAAGCTGCCAGCACTGAAAGCTGTAGCTGGTTTTCACTGTCCCTTGGAACTGCATTCGCTGCCACACAGACATTCGCGCTCTGCTAAAGCATTGCTTTGTAATGGGGCAACACTCTGTATCTCTCTCTGGCAGAGCCCGGCTGCCAAATTGGAAACGTCCAGAGATTGCGGCCACAGGAAAGCTGCCAGCACTGAAAGCTGTAGCTGGTTTTCACTGTCCCTTGGAACTGCATTCGCTGCCACACAGACATTCGCGCTCTGCTAAAGCATTGCTTCGTAATGGGGCAACACTCTGTATCGCTCTGTGGCAGAGCCCGGCAGTGAAATTGGAAACGTCCAGAGATTGCGCCCACAGGAAAGCTGCCAGCACTGAAAGCTGTAGCTGGTTTTCACTGTCTCTTGGAACTGCATTCGCTGCCACACAGACATTCGCGCTCTGCTAAAGCATTGCTTCGTAATGGGGCAACACTCTGTATCTCTCTCTGGCTGAGCTCGGCTGCCAAATTGGAAACGTCCAGAGATTGCACCCACAGGAAAGCTGCCAGCACTGAAAGCTGTAGCTGGTTTTCACTGTCCCTTGGAACTGCATTCGCTGCCACACAGACATTCGCGCTCTGCTAAAGCATTGCTTCGTAATGGGGCAACACTCTGTATGACTCACTCCCAGTGCCCGACAGTGAAATTGGAAACGTCCAGAGATTGCGGCCACAGGAAAGCTGCCAGCACTGAAAGCTGTAGCTGGTTTTCACTGTCCCTTGGAACTGCATTCGCTGCCACACAGACATTCGCGCTCTGCTAAAGCATTGCTTCGTAATGGGGCAACACTCTGTATCTCTCTCTGGCAGAGCCCGGCTGCCAAATTGGAAACGTCCAGAGATTGCGGCCACAGGAAAGCTGCCAGCACTGAAAGCTGTAGCTGGTTTTCACTGTCCCTTGGAACTGCATTCGCTGCCACACAGACATTCGCGCTCTGCTAAAGCATTGCTTCGTAATGGGGCAACACTCTGTATCTCTCTCTGGCAGAGCCCGGCTGCCAAATTGGAAACGTCCAGAGATTGCGCCCACAGGAAAGCTGCCAGCACTGAAAGCTGTAGCTGGTTTTCACTGTCCCTTGGAACTGCATTCGCTGCCACACAGATATTCGTGCTCTGCTAAAGCATTGGTAGGTAATGGGGCAACACTCTGTATGACTCTCTCCCAGTGCCCGGCAGTGAAATTGGAAATGTCCAGAGATTGCGGCCACAGGAAAGCTGCCAGCACTGAAAGCTGTAGCTGGTTTTCACTGTCCCTTGGAACTGCATGCGCTGCCACACAGACATTCGCGCTCTGCTAAAGCATTGCTTCGTAATGGGGCAACACTCTGTATCTCTCTCTGGCAGAGCCCGGCAGTGAAATTGGAAACGTCCAGAGGTTACGGCCACAGGAAAGCTGCCAGCACTGAAAGCTGTAGCTGGTTTTCACTGTCCCTTGGAACTGCATGCGCTGCCACACAGACATTCGCGCTCTGCTAAAGCATTGCTTGGTAATGGGGCAACACTCTGTATCTCTCTCTGGCAGAGCCCGGCTGCCAAATTGGAAACGTCCAGAGATTGCGCCCACAGGAAAGCTGCCAGCACTGAAAGCTGTAGCTGGTTTTCACTGTCCCTTGGAACTGCATTCGCTGCCACACAGACATTCGCGCTCTGCTAAAGCATTGCTTCGTAATGGGGCAACACTCTGTATCTCTCTCTGGCAGAGCCCGGCAGTGAAATTGGAAATGTCCAGAGATTGCGCCCACAGGAAAGCTGCCAGCACTGAAAGCTGTAGCTGGTTTTCACTGTCCCTTGGAACTGCATTCGCTGCCACACAGACATTCGCGCTCTGCTAAAGCATTGCTTCGTAATGGGGCAACACTCTGTATCTCTCACTGGCAGAGCCCGTTTGCCAAATTCGAAACGTCCAGAGATTGCGCCCACAGGAAAGCTGCCAGCACTGAAAGCTGTAGCTGGTTTTCACTGTCCCTTGGAACTGCATTCGCTGCCACACAGACATTCGCGCTCTGCTAAAGCATTGGTAGGTAATGGGGCAACACTCTGTATCTCTCTCTGGCAGAGCCCGGCTGCCAAATTGGAAACGTCCAGAGATTGCGCCCACAGGAAAGCTGCCAGCACTGAAAGCTGTAGCTGGTTTTCACTGTCCCTTGGAACTGCATTCGCTGCCACACAGACATTCGCGCTCTGCTAAAGCATTGGTAGGTAATGGGGCAACACTGTATGACTCTCTCCCAGTGCCCGGCAGTGAAATTGGAAACGTCCAGAGATTGCGCCCACAGGAAAGCTGCCAGCACTGAAAGCTCTAGCTGGTTTTCACTGTCCCTTGGAACTGCATTCGCTGCCACACAGACATTCGCGCTCTGCTAAAGCATTGCTTGGTAATGGGGCAACACTCTGTATCTCTCTCTGGCAGAGCCCGGCAGTGAAATTGGAAACGTCCAGAGATTGCGCCCACAGGAAAGCTGCCAGCACTGAAAGCTGTAGCTGGTTTTCACTGTCCCTTGGAACTGCATTCGCTGCCACACAGACATTCTCGCTCTGCTAAAGCATTGCTTGGTAATGGGGCAACACTGTGTATCTCTCTCTGGCAGAGCCCGGCTGCCAAATTGGAAACGTCCAGAGATTGCGCCCACAGGAAAGCTGCCAGCACTGAAAGCTCTAGCTGGTTTTCACTGTCCCTTGGAACTGCATTCGCTGCCACACAGACATTCGCGCTCTGCTAAAGCATTGCTTCGTAATGGGGCAACACTCTGTATCTCTCTCTGGCAGAGCCCGGCTGCCAAATTGGAAACGTCCAGAGATTGCGCCCACAGGAAAGCTGCCAGCACTGAAAGCTCTAGCTGGTTTTCACTGTCCCTTGGAACTGCATTCGCTGCCACACAGACATTCGCGCTCTGCTAAAGCATTGCTTGGTAATGTGGCAACACTCTGTATCTCTCACTGGCAGAGCCCGGCAGTGAAATTGGAAACGTCCAGAGATTGCGCCCACAGGAAAGCTGCCAGCACTGAAAGCTGTAGCTGGTTTTCACTGTCCCTTGGAACTGCATGCGCTGCCACACAGACATTCGCGCTCTGCTAAAGCATTGCTTCGTAATGGGGCAACACTCAGTATGACTCTCTCCCAGTGCCCGGCAGTGAAATTGGAAACGTCCAGAGATTGCGCCCACAGGAAAGCTGCCAGCACTGAAAGCTGTAGCTGGTTTTCACTGTCCCTTGGAACTGTATGCGCTGCCACACAGACATTCGCGCTCTGCTAAAGCATTGCTTCGTAATGGGGCAACACTCAGTATGACTCTCTCCCAGTGCCCGGCAGTGAAATTGGAAACGTCCAGAGATTGCGCCCACAGGAAAGCTGCCAGCACTGAAAGCTGTAGCTGGTTTTCACTGTCCCTTGGAACTGCATTCGCTGCCACACAGACATTCGTGCTCTGCTAAAGCATTGCTTCGTAATGGGGCAACACTCTGTATGACTCTCTCCCAGTGCCCGGCAGTGAAATTGGAAACGTCCAGAGATTGCGCCCACAGGAAAGCTGCCAGCACTGAAAGCTGTAGCTGGTTTTCACTGTCCCTTGGAACTGCATTCGCTGCCACACAGACATTCGCGCTCTGCTAAAGCATTGCTTCGTAATGGGGCAACACTCTGTATCTCTCTCTGGCAGAGCCCGGCAGTGAAATTGGAAACGTCCAGAGATTGCGCAGACAGGAGAGCTGCCAGCACTGAAAGCTGTAGCTGGTTTTCACTGTCCCTAGGAACTGCATTCGCTGCCACACAGACATTCGCGCTTGCTAAAGCATTGCTTCGTAATGGGGCAACACTCTGTATCTCTCTCTGGCAGAGCCCGGCTGCCAAATTGGAAACGTCCAGAGATTGCGCCCACAGGAAAGCTGCCAGCACTGAAAGCTGTAGCTGGTTTTCACTGTCCCTTGGAACTGCATTCGCTGCCACACAGACATTCGCGCTCTGCTAAAGCATTGCTTCGTAATGGGGCAACACTCTGTATCTCTCACTGGCAGAGCCCGGCAGTGAAATTGGAAACGTCCAGAGATTGCGGCCACAGGAAAGCTGCCAGCACTGAAAGCTGTAGCTGGTTTTCACTGTCCCTTGGAACTGCATTCGCTGCCACACAGACATTCGCGCTCTGCTAAAGCATTGCTTCGTAATGGGGCAACACTCTGTATCTCTCACTGGCAGAGCCCGGCAGTGAAATTCGAAACGTCCAGAGATTGCGCCCACAGGAAAGCTGCCAGCACTGAAAGCTGTAGCTGGTTTTCACTGTCCCTTGGAACTGCATTCGCTGCCACACAGACATTCGCGCTCTGCTAAAGCATTGGTAGGTAATGGGGCAACACTCTGTATGACTCTCTCCCAGTGCCCGGCAGTGAAATTGGAAATGTCCAGAGATTGCCCCCACAGGAAAGCTGCCAGCACTGAAAGCTCTAGCTGGTTTTCACTGTCCCTTGGAACTGCATTCGCTGCCACACAGACATTCGCGCTCTGCTAAAGCATTGCTTGGTAATGGGGCAACACTCTGTATCTCTCTCTGGCAGAACCCGGCAGTGAAATTGGAAACGTCCAGAGATTGCGCCCACAGGAAAGCTGCCAGCACTGAAAGCTGTAGCTGGTTTTCACTGTCCCTTGGAACTGCATGCGCTGCCACACAGACATTCGCGCTCTGCTAAAGCATTGCTTCGTAATGGGGCAACACTCAGTATGACTCTCTCCCAGTGCCCGGCAGTGAAATTGGAAACGTCCAGAGATTGCGCCCACAGGAAAGCGTCCAGCACTGAAAGCTGTAGCTGGTTTTCACTGTCCCTTGGAACTGCATTCGCTGCCACACAGACATTCGCGCTCTGCTAAAGCATTGCTTCGTAATGGGGCAACACTCTGTATCTCTCTCTGGCAGAGCCCGGCTGCCAAATTGGAAACGTCCAGAGATTGCGCCCACAGGAAAGCTGCCAGCACTGAAAGCTGTAGATGGTTTTCACTGTCCCTAGGAACTGCATTCGCTGCCACACAGACATTCGCGCTCTGCTAAAGCATTGCTTCGTAATGGGGCAACACTCTGTATCTCTCACTGGCAGAGCCCGGCAGTGAAATTCGAAACGTCCATAGATTGCGCCCACAGGAAAGCTGCCAGCACTGAAAGCTGTAGCTGGTTTTCACTGTCCCTTGGAACTGCATTCGCTGCCACACAGACATTCGCGCTCTGCTAAAGCATTGCTTCGTAATGGGGCAACACTCTGTATGACTCTCTCCCAGTGCCCGGCAGTGAAAGTGGAAATGTCCAGAGATTGCGCCCACAGGAAAGCTGCCAGCACTGAAAGCTCTAGCTGGTTTTCACTGTCCCTTGGAACTGCATTCGCTGCCACACAGACATTCGCGCTCTGCTAAAGCATTGCTTCGTAATGGGGCAACACTCTGTATCTCTCTCTGGCAGAGCCCGGCAGTGAAATTGGAAACGTCCAGAGATTGCGCCCACAGGAAAGCTGCCAGCACTGAAAGCTGTAGCTGGTTTTCACTGTCCCTTGGAACTGCATTCGCTGCCACACAGACATTCGCGCTCTGCTAAAGCATTGATTCGTAATGGGGCAACACTCTGTATCTCTCTCTGGCAGAGCCCGTCAGTGAAATTGGAAACGTCCAGAGATTGCGCCCACAGGAAAGCTGCCAGCACTTAAAGCTGTAGCTGGTTTTCACTGTCCCTTGGAACTGCATTCGCTGCCACACAGACATTCGCGCTCTGCTAAAGCATTGCTTCGTAATGGGGCAACACTCTGTATCTCTCTCTGGCAGAGCCCGGCTGCCAAATTGGAAACGTCCAGAGATTGCGCCCACAGGAAAGCTGCCAGCACTGAAAGCTGTAGCTGGTTTTCACTGTCCCTAGGAACTGCATTCGCTGCCACACAGACATTCGCGCTCTGCTAAAGCATTGCTTCGTAATGGGGCAACACTCTGTATCTCTCTCTGGCAGAGCCCGGCAGTGAAATTCGAAACGTCCAGAGATTGCGCCCACAGGAAAGCTGCCAGCACTGAAAGCTGTAGCTGGTTTTCACTGTCCCTTGGAACTGCATTCGCTGCCACACAGACATTCGCGCTCTGCTAAAGCATTGCTTCGTAATGGGGCAACACTCTGTATCTCTCACTGGCAGAGCCCGTTTGCCAAATTCGAAACGTCCAGAGATTGCGCCCACAGGAAAGCTGCCAGCACTGAAAGCTGTAGCTGGTTTTCACTGTCCCTTGGAACTGCATTCGCTGCCACACAGACATTCGCGCTCTGCTAAAGCATTGGTAGGTAATGGGGCAACACTCTGTATCTCTCTCTGGCAGAGCCCGGCTGCCAAATTGGAAACGTCCAGAGATTGCGCCCACAGGAAAGCTGCCAGCACTGAAAGCTGTAGCTGGTTTTCACTGTCCCTTGGAACTGCATTCGCTGCCACACAGACATTCGCGCTCTGCTAAAGCATTGGTAGGTAATGGGGCAACACTGTATGACTCTCTCCCAGTGCCCGGCAGTGAAATTGGAAACGTCCAGAGATTGCGCCCACAGGAAAGCTGCCAGCACTGAAAGCTCTAGCTGGTTTTCACTGTCCCTTGGAACTGCATTCGCTGCCACACAGACATTCGCGCTCTGCTAAAGCATTGCTTGGTAATGGGGCAACACTCTGTATCTCTCTCTGGCAGAGCCCGGCAGTGAAATTGGAAACGTCCAGAGATTGCGCCCACAGGAAAGCTGCCAGCACTGAAAGCTGTAGCTGGTTTTCACTGTCCCTTGGAACTGCATTCGCTGCCACACAGACATTCGCGCTCTGCTAAAGCATTGCTTCGTAATGGGGCAACACTCTGTATCTCTCACTGGCAGAGCCCGTTTGCCAAATTGGAAACGTCCAGAGATTGCGCCCACAGGAAAGCTGCCAGCACTGAAAGCTGTAGCTGGTTTTCACTGTCCCTTGGAACTGCATTCGCTGCCACACAGACATTCGCGCTCTGCTAAAGCATTGCTTTGTAATGGGGCAACACTCTGTATCTCTCTCTGGCAGAGCCCGGCTGCCAAATTGGAAACGTCCAGAGATTGCGGCCACAGGAAAGCTGCCAGCACTGAAAGCTGTAGCTGGTTTTCACTGTCCCTTGGAACTGCATTCGCTGCCACACAGACATTCGCGCTCTGCTAAAGCATTGCTTCGTAATGGGGCAACACTCTGTATCGCTCTGTGGCAGAGCCCGGCAGTGAAATTGGAAACGTCCAGAGATTGCGCCCACAGGAAAGCTGCCAGCACTGAAAGCTGTAGCTGGTTTTCACTGTCTCTTGGAACTGCATTCGCTGCCACACAGACATTCGCGCTCTGCTAAAGCATTGCTTCGTAATGGGGCAACACTCTGTATCTCTCTCTGGCTGAGCTCGGCTGCCAAATTGGAAACGTCCAGAGATTGCACCCACAGGAAAGCTGCCAGCACTGAAAGCTGTAGCTGGTTTTCACTGTCCCTTGGAACTGCATTCGCTGCCACACAGACATTCGCGCTCTGCTAAAGCATTGCTTCGTAATGGGGCAACACTCTGTATGACTCACTCCCAGTGCCCGACAGTGAAATTGGAAACGTCCAGAGATTGCGGCCACAGGAAAGCTGCCAGCACTGAAAGCTGTAGCTGGTTTTCACTGTCCCTTGGAACTGCATTCGCTGCCACACAGACATTCGCGCTCTGCTAAAGCATTGCTTCGTAATGGGGCAACACTCTGTATCTCTCTCTGGCAGAGCCCGGCTGCCAAATTGGAAACGTCCAGAGATTGCGCCCACAGGAAAGCTGCCAGCACTGAAAGCTGTAGCTGGTTTTCACTGTCCCTTGGAACTGCATTCGCTGCCACACAGACATTCGCGCTCTGCTAAAGCATTGCTTCGTAATGGGGCAACACTCTGTATCTCTCTCTGGCAGAGCCCGGCTGCCAAATTGGAAACGTCCAGAGATTGCGCCCACAGGAAAGCTGCCAGCACTGAAAGCTGTAGCTGGTTTTCACTGTCCCTTGGAACTGCATTCGCTGCCACACAGATATTCGTGCTCTGCTAAAGCATTGGTAGGTAATGGGGCAACACTCTGTATGACTCTCTCCCAGTGCCCGGCAGTGAAATTGGAAATGTCCAGAGATTGCGGCCACAGGAAAGCTGCCAGCACTGAAAGCTGTAGCTGGTTTTCACTGTCCCTTGGAACTGCATGCGCTGCCACACAGACATTCGCGCTCTGCTAAAGCATTGCTTCGTAATGGGGCAACACTCTGTATCTCTCTCTGGCAGAGCCCGGCAGTGAAATTGGAAACGTCCAGAGGTTACGGCCACAGGAAAGCTGCCAGCACTGAAAGCTGTAGCTGGTTTTCACTGTCCCTTGGAACTGCATGCGCTGCCACACAGACATTCGCGCTCTGCTAAAGCATTGCTTGGTAATGGGGCAACACTCTGTATCTCTCTCTGGCAGAGCCCGGCTGCCAAATTGGAAACGTCCAGAGATTGCGCCCACAGGAAAGCTGCCAGCACTGAAAGCTGTAGCTGGTTTTCACTGTCCCTTGGAACTGCATTCGCTGCCACACAGACATTCGCGCTCTCCTAAAGCATTGCTTGGTAATGGGGCAACACTGTGTATCTCTCTCTGGCAGAGCCCGGCTGCCAAATTGGAAACGTCCAGAGATTGCGCCCACAGGAAAGCTGCCAGCACTGAAAGCTCTAGCTGGTTTTCACTGTCCCTTGGAACTGCATTCGCTGCCACACAGACATTCGCGCTCTGCTAAAGCATTGCTTCGTAATGGGGCAACACTCTGTATCTCTCTCTGGCAGAGCCCGGCTGCCAAATTGGAAACGTCCAGAGATTGCGCCCACAGGAAAGCTGCCAGCACTGAAAGCTCTAGCTGGTTTTCACTGTCCCTTGGAACTGCATTCGCTGCCACACAGACATTCGCGCTCTGCTAAAGCATTGCTTGGTAATGTGGCAACACTCTGTATCTCTCACTGGCAGAGCCCGGCAGTGAAATTGGAAACGTCCAGAGATTGCGCCCACAGGAAAGCTGCCAGCACTGAAAGCTGTAGCTGGTTTTCACTGTCCCTTGGAACTGCATGCGCTGCCACACAGACATTCGCGCTCTGCTAAAGCATTGCTTCGTAATGGGGCAACACTCAGTATGACTCTCTCCCAGTGCCCGGCAGTGAAATTGGAAACGTCCAGAGATTGCGCCCACAGGAAAGCTGCCAGCACTGAAAGCTGTAGCTGGTTTTCACTGTCCCTTGGAACTGCATGCGCTGCCACACAGACATTCGCGCTCTGCTAAAGCATTGCTTCGTAATGGGGCAACACTCAGTATGACTCTCTCCCAGTGCCCGGCAGTGAAATTGGAAACGTCCAGAGATTGCGCCCACAGGAAAGCTGCCAGCACTGAAAGCTGTAGCTGGTTTTCACTGTCCCTTGGAACTGCATTCGCTGCCACACAGACATTCGTGCTCTGCTAAAGCATTGCTTCGTAATGGGGCAACACTCTGTATGACTCTCTCCCAGTGCCCGGCAGTGAAATTGGAAACGTCCAGAGATTGCGCCCACAGGAAAGCTGCCAGCACTGAAAGCTGTAGCTGGTTTTCACTGTCCCTTGGAACTGCATTCGCTGCCACACAGACATTCGCGCTCTGCTAAAGCATTGCTTCGTAATGGGGCAACACTCTGTATCTCTCTCTGGCAGAGCCCGGCAGTGAAATTGGAAACGTCCAGAGATTGCGCAGACAGGAGAGCTGCCAGCACTGAAAGCTGTAGCTGGTTTTCACTGTCCCTAGGAACTGCATTCGCTGCCACACAGACATTCGCGCTTGCTAAAGCATTGCTTCGTAATGGGGCAACACTCTGTATCTCTCTCTGGCAGAGCCCGGCTGCCAAATTGGAAACGTCCAGAGATTGCGCCCACAGGAAAGCTGCCAGCACTGAAAGCTGTAGCTGGTTTTCACTGTCCCTTGGAACTGCATTCGCTGCCACACAGACATTCGCGCTCTGCTAAAGCATTGCTTCGTAATGGGGCAACACTCTGTATCTCTCACTGGCAGAGCCCGGCAGTGAAATTGGAAACGTCCAGAGATTGCGGCCACAGGAAAGCTGCCAGCACTGAAAGCTGTAGCTGGTTTTCACTGTCCCTTGGAACTGCATTCGCTGCCACACAGACATTCGCGCTCTGCTAAAGCATTGCTTCGTAATGGGGCAACACTCTGTATCTCTCACTGGCAGAGCCCGGCAGTGAAATTCGAAACGTCCAGAGATTGCGCCCACAGGAAAGCTGCCAGCACTGAAAGCTGTAGCTGGTTTTCACTGTCCCTTGGAACTGCATTCGCTGCCACACAGACATTCGCGCTCTGCTAAAGCATTGGTAGGTAATGGGGCAACACTCTGTATGACTCTCTCCCAGTGCCCGGCAGTGAAATTGGAAATGTCCAGAGATTGCCCCCACAGGAAAGCTGCCAGCACTGAAAGCTCTAGCTGGTTTTCACTGTCCCTTGGAACTGCATTCGCTGCCACACAGACATTCGCGCTCTGCTAAAGCATTGCTTGGTAATGGGGCAACACTCTGTATCTCTCTCTGGCAGAACCCGGCAGTGAAATTGGAAACGTCCAGAGATTGCGCCCACAGGAAAGCTGCCAGCACTGAAAGCTGTAGCTGGTTTTCACTGTCCCTTGGAACTTCATGCGCTGCCACACAGACATTCGCGCTCTGCTAAAGCATTGCTTCGTAATGGGGCAACACTCAGTATGACTCTCTCCCAGTGCCCGGCAGTGAAATTGGAAACGTCCAGAGATTGCGCCCACAGGAAAGCGTCCAGCACTGAAAGCTGTAGCTGGTTTTCACTGTCCCTTGGAACTGCATTCGCTGCCACACAGACATTCGCGCTCTGCTAAAGCATTGCTTCGTAATGGGGCAACACTCTGTATCTCTCTCTGGCAGAGCCCGGCTGCCAAATTGGAAACGTCCAGAGATTGCGCCCACAGGAAAGCTGCCAGCACTGAAAGCTGTAGATGGTTTTCACTGTCCCTAGGAACTGCATTCGCTGCCACACAGACATTCGCGCTCTGCTAAAGCATTGCTTCGTAATGGGGCAACACTCTGTATCTCTCACTGGCAGAGCCCGTTTGCCAAATTCGAAACGTCCAGAGATTGCGCCCACAGGAAAGCTGCCAGCACTGAAAGCTGTAGCTGGTTTTCACTGTCCCTTGGAACTGCATTCGCTGCCACACAGACATTCGCGCTCTGCTAAAGCATTGCTTCGTAATGGGGCAACACTCTGTATGACTCTCTCCCAGTGCCCGGCAGTGAAATTGGAAATGTCCAGAGATTGCGCCCACAGGAAAGCTGCCAGCACTGAAAGCTCTAGCTGGTTTTCACTGTCCCTTGGAACTGCATTCGCTGCCACACAGACATTCGCGCTCTGCTAAAGCATTGATTCGTAATGGGGCAACACTCTGTATCTCTCTCTGGCAGAGCCCGTCAGTGAAATTGGAAACGTCCAGAGATTGCGCCCACAGGAAAGCTGCCAGCACTTAAAGCTGTAGCTGGTTTTCACTGTCCCTTGGAACTGCATTCGCTGCCACACAGACATTCGCGCTCTGCTAAAGCATTGCTTCGTAATGGGGCAACACTCTGTATCTCTCTCTGGCAGAGCCCGGCTGCCAAATTGGAAACGTCCAGAGATTGCGCCCACAGGAAAGCTGCCAGCACTGAAAGCTGTAGCTGGTTTTCACTGTCCCTAGGAACTGCATTCGCTGCCACACAGACATTCGCGCTCTGCTAAAGCATTGGTAGGTAATGGGGCAACACTCTGTATCTCTCTCTGGCAGAGCCCGGCTGCCAAATTGGAAACGTCCAGAGATTGCGCCCACAGGAAAGCTGCCAGCACTGAAAGCTGTAGCTGGTTTTCACTGTCCCTTGGAACTGCATTCGCTGCCACACAGACATTCGCGCTCTGCTAAAGCATTGGTAGGTAATGGGGCAACACTGTATGACTCTCTCCCAGTGCCCGGCAGTGAAATTGGAAACGTCCAGAGATTGCGCCCACAGGAAAGCTGCCAGCACTGAAAGCTCTAGCTGGTTTTCACTGTCCCTTGGAACTGCATTCGCTGCCACACAGACATTCGCGCTCTGCTAAAGCATTGCTTGGTAATGGGGCAACACTCTGTATCTCTCTCTGGCAGAGCCCGGCAGTGAAATTGGAAACGTCCAGAGATTGCGCCCACAGGAAAGCTGCCAGCACTGAAAGCTGTAGCTGGTTTTCACTGTCCCTTGGAACTGCATTCGCTGCCACACAGACATTCGCGCTCTGCTAAAGCATTGCTTCGTAATGGGGCAACACTCTGTATCTCTCACTGGCAGAGCCCGTTTGCCAAATTGGAAACGTCCAGAGATTGCGCCCACAGGAAAGCTGCCAGCACTGAAAGCTGTAGCTGGTTTTCACTGTCCCTTGGAACTGCATTCGCTGCCACACAGACATTCGCGCTCTGCTAAAGCATTGCTTCGTAATGGGGCAACACTCTGTATCTCTCTCTGGCAGAGCCCGGCTGCCAAATTGGAAACGTCCAGAGATTGCGGCCACAGGAAAGCTGCCAGCACTGAAAGCTGTAGCTGGTTTTCACTGTCCCTTGGAACTGCATTCGCTGCCACACAGACATTCGCGCTCTGCTAAAGCATTGCTTCGTAATGGGGCAACACTCTGTATCGCTCTGTGGCAGAGCCCGGCAGTGAAATTGGAAACGTCCAGAGATTGCGCCCACAGGAAAGCTGCCAGCACTGAAAGCTGTAGCTGGTTTTCACTGTCTCTTGGAACTGCATTCGCTGCCACACAGACATTCGCGCTCTGCTAAAGCATTGCTTCGTAATGGGGCAACACTCTGTATCTCTCTCTGGCTGAGCTCGGCTGCCAAATTGGAAACGTCCAGACATTGCGCCCACAGGAAAGCTGCCAGCACTGAAAGCTGTAGCTGGTTTTCACTGTCCCTTGGAACTGCATTCGCTGCCACACAGACATTCGCGCTCTGCTAAAGCATTGCTTCGTAATGGGGCAACACTCTGTATGACTCACTCCCAGTGCCCGACAGTGAAATTGGAAACGTCCAGAGATTGCGGCCACAGGAAAGCTGCCAGCACTGAAAGCTGTAGCTGGTTTTCACTGTCCCTTGGAACTGCATTCGCTGCCACACAGACATTCGCGCTCTGCTAAAGCATTGCTTCGTAATGGGGCAACACTCTGTATCTCTCTCTGGCAGAGCCCGGCTGCCAAATTGGAAACGTCCAGAGATTGCGCCCACAGGAAAGCTGCCAGCACTGAAAGCTGTAGCTGGTTTTCACTGTCCCTTGGAACTGCATTCGCTGCCACACAGACATTCGCGCTCTGCTAAAGCATTGCTTCGTAATGGGGCAACACTCTGTATCTCTCTCTGGCAGAGCCCGGCTGCCAAATTGGAAACGTCCAGAGATTGCGCCCACAGGAAAGCTGCCAGCACTGAAAGCTGTAGCTGGTTTTCACTGTCCCTTGGAACTGCATTCGCTGCCACACAGACATTCGTGCTCTGCTAAAGCATTGGTAGGTAATGGGGCAACACTCTGTATGACTCTCTCCCAGTGCCCGGCAGTGAAATTGGAAATGTCCAGAGATTGCGGCCACAGGAAAGCTGCCAGCACTGAAAGCTGTAGCTGGTTTTCACTGTCCCTTGGAACTGCATGCGCTGCCACACAGACATTCGCGCTCTGCTAAAGCATTGCTTCGTAATGGGGCAACACTCTGTATCTCTCTCTGGCAGAGCCCGGCAGTGAAATTGGAAACGTCCAGAGGTTACGGCCACAGGAAAGCTGCCAGCACTGAAAGCTGTAGCTGGTTTTCACTGTCCCTTGGAACTGCATTCGCTGCCACACAGACATTCGCGCTCTGCTAAAGCATTGCTTCGTAATGGGGCAACACTCTGTATCTCTCACTGGCAGAGCCCGTTTGCCAAATTGGAAACGTCCAGAGATTGCGGCCACAGGAAAGCTGCCAGCACTGAAAGCTGTAGCTGGTTTTCACTGTCCCTTGGAACTGCATTCGCTGCCACACAGAGATTCGCGCTCTGCTAAAGCATTGCTTCGTAATGGGGCAACACTCTGTATGACTCTCTCCCAGTGCCCGGCAGTGAAATTGGAAACGTCCAGAGATTGCGGCCACAGGAAAGCTGCCAGCACTGAAAGCTGTAGCTGGTTTTCACTGTCCCTTGGAACTGCATTCGCTGCCACACAGACATTCGCGCTCTGCTAAAGCATTGCTTCGTAATGGGGCAACACTCTGTATCGCTCTCTGGCAGAGCCCGGCAGTGAAATTGGAAACGTCCAGAGATTGCGCCCACAGGAAAGCTGCCAGCACTGAAAGCTGTAGCTGGTTTTCACTGTCTCTTGGAACTGCATTCGCTGCCACACAGACATTCGCGCTCTGCTAAAGCATTGCTTCGTAATGGGGCAACACTCTGTATCTCTCTCTGGCAGATCCCGGCAGTGAAATTGGAAACGTCCAGAGGTTACGGCCACAGGAAAGCTGCCAGCACTGAAAGCTGTAGCTGGTTTTCACTGTCCCTTGGAACTGCATGCGCTGCCACACAGACATTCGCGCTCTGCTAAAGCATTGCTTGGTAATGGGGCAACACTCTGTATCTCTCTCTGGCAGAGCCCGGCAGTGAAATTGGAAACGTCCAGAGATTGCGCCCACAGGAAAGCTGCCAGCACTGAAAGCTGTAGCTGGTTTTCACTGTCCCTTGGAACTGCATTCGCTGCCACACAGACATTCGCGCTCTGCTAAAGCATTGCTTCGTAATGGGGCAACACTCTGTATCTCTCACTGGCAGAGCCCGTTTGCCAAATTGGAAACGTCCAGAGATTGCGCCCACAGGAAAGCTGCCAGCACTGAAAGCTGTAGCTGGTTTTCACTGTCCCTTGGAACTGCATTCGCTGCCACACAGACATTCGCGCTCTGCTAAAGCATTGCTTCGTAATGTGGCAACACTCTGTATCTCTCTCTGGCAGAGCCCGGCTGCCAAATTGGAAACGTCCAGAGATTGCGGCCACAGGAAAGCTGCCAGCACTGAAAGCTGTAGCTGGTTTTCACTGTCCCTTGGAACTGCATTCGCTGCCACACAGACATTCGCGCTCTGCTAAAGCATTGCTTCGTAATGGGGCAACACTCTGTATCTCTCACTGGCAGAGCCCGTTTGCCAAATTGGAAACGTCCAGAGATTGCGGCCACAGGAAAGCTGCCAGCACTGAAAGCTGTAGCTGGTTTTCACTGTCCCTTGGAACTGCATTCGCTGCCACACAGACATTCGCGCTCTGCTAAAGCATTGCTTCGTAATGGGGCAACACTCTGTATCTCTCTCTGGCAGAGCCCGTTTGCCAAATTCGAAACGTCCAGAGATTGCGGCCACAGGAAAGCTGCCAGCACTGAAAGCTGTAGCTGGTTTTCACTGTCCCTTGGAACTGCATTCGCTGCCACACAGACATTCGCGCTCTGCTAAAGCATTGCTTCGTAATGGGGCAACACTCTGTATCGCTCTCTGGCAGAGCCCGGCTGCCAAATTGGAAACGTCCAGAGATTGCGCCCACAGGAAAGCTGCCAGCACTGAAAGCTGTAGCTGGTTTTCACTGTCCCTTGGAACTGCATTCGCTGCCACACAGACATTCGCGCTCTGCTAAAGCATTGCTTCGTAATGGGGCAACACTCTGTATCTCTCTCTGGCAGAGCCCGGCTGCCAAATTGGAAACGTCCAGAGATTGCGCCCACAGGAAAGCTGCCAGCACTGAAAGCTGTAGCTGGTTTTCACTGTCCCTTGGAACTGCATTCGCTGCCACACAGACATTCGTGCTCTGCTAAAGCATTGGTAGGTAATGGGGCAACACTCTGTATGACTCTCTCCCAGTGCCCGGCAGTGAAATTGGAAATGTCCAGAGATTGCGGCCACAGGAAAGCTGCCAGCACTGAAAGCTGTAGCTGGTTTTCACTGTCCCTTGGAACTGCATGCGCTGCCACACAGACATTCGCGCTCTGCTAAAGCATTGCTTCGTAATGGGGCAACACTCTGTATCTCTCTCTGGCAGAGCCCGGCAGTGAAATTGGAAACGTCCAGAGGTTACGGCCACAGGAAAGCTGCCAGCACTGAAAGCTGTAGCTGGTTTTCACTGTCCCTTGGAACTGCATTCGCTGCCACACAGACATTCGCGCTCTGCTAAAGCATTGCTTCGTAATGGGGCAACACTCTGTATCTCTCACTGGCAGAGCCCGTTTGCCAAATTGGAAACGTCCAGAGATTGCGGCCACAGGAAAGCTGCCAGCACTGAAAGCTGTAGCTGGTTTTCACTGTCCCTTGGAACTGCATTCGCTGCCACACAGAGATTCGCGCTCTGCTAAAGCATTGCTTCGTAATGGGGCAACACTCTGTATGACTCTCTCCCAGTGCCCGGCAGTGAAATTGGAAACGTCCAGAGATTGCGGCCACAGGAAAGCTGCCAGCACTGAAAGCTGTAGCTGGTTTTCACTGTCCCTTGGAACTGCATTCGCTGCCACACAGACATTCGCGCTCTGCTAAAGCATTGCTTCGTAATGGGGCAACACTCTGTATCGCTCTCTGGCAGAGCCCGGCAGTGAAATTGGAAACGTCCAGAGATTGCGCCCACAGGAAAGCTGCCAGCACTGAAAGCTGTAGCTGGTTTTCACTGTCTCTTGGAACTGCATTCGCTGCCACACAGACATTCGCGCTCTGCTAAAGCATTGCTTCGTAATGGGGCAACACTCTGTATCTCTCTCTGGCAGAGCCCGGCAGTGAAATTGGAAACGTCCAGAGGTTACGGCCACAGGAAAGCTGCCAGCACTGAAAGCTGTAGCTGGTTTTCACTGTCCCTTGGAACTGCATGCGCTGCCACACAGACATTCGCGCTCTGCTAAAGCATTGCTTGGTAATGGGGCAACACTCTGTATCTCTCTCTGGCAGAGCCCGGCAGTGAAATTGGAAACGTCCAGAGATTGCGCCCACAGGAAAGCTGCCAGCACTGAAAGCTGTAGCTGGTTTTCACTGTCCCTTGGAACTGCATTCGCTGCCACACAGACATTCGCGCTCTGCTAAAGCATTGCTTCGTAATGGGGCAACACTCTGTATCTCTCACTGGCAGAGCCCGTTTGCCAAATTGGAAACGTCCAGAGATTGCGCCCACAGGAAAGCTGCCAGCACTGAAAGCTGTAGCTGGTTTTCACTGTCCCTTGGAACTGCATTCGCTGCCACACAGACATTCGCGCTCTGCTACAGCATTGCTTCGTAATGTGTCAACACTCTGTATCTCTCTCTGGCAGAGCCCGGCTGCCAAATTGGAAACGTCCAGAGATTGCGGCCACAGGAAAGCTGCCAGCACTGAAAGCTGTAGCTGGTTTTCACTGTCCCTTGGAACTACATTCGCTGCCACACAGACATTCGCGCTCTGCTAAAGCATTGCTTCGTAATGGGGCAACACTCTGTATCTCTCACTGGCAGAGCCCGTTTGCCAAATTGGAAACGTCCAGAGATTGCGGCCACAGGAAAGCTGCCAGCACTGAAAGCTGTAGCTGGTTTTCACTGTCCCTTGGAACTGCATTCGCTGCCACACAGACATTCGCGCTCTGCTAAAGCATTGCTTCGTAATGGGGCAACACTCTGTATCTCTCTCTGGCAGAGCCCGTTTGCCAAATTCGAAACGTCCAGAGATTGCGGCCACAGGAAAGCTGCCAGCACTGAAAGCTGTAGCTGGTTTTCACTGTCCCTTGGAACTGCATTCGCTGCCACACAGACATTCGCGCTCTGATAAAGCATTGCTTCGTAATGGGGCAACACTCTGTATCGCTCTCTGGCAGAGCCCGGCAGTGAAATTGGAAACGTCCAGAGATTGCGCCCACAGGAAAGCTGCCAGCACTGAAAGCTGTAGCTGGTTTTCACTGTCTCTTGGAACTGCATTCGCTGCCACACAGACATTCGCGCTCTGCTAAAGCATTGCTTCGTAATGGGGCAACACTCTGTATCTCTCTCTGGCAGAGCCCGGCAGTGAAATTGGAAACATCCAGAGGTTACGGCCACAGGAAAGCTGCCAGCACTGAAAGCTGTAGCTGGTTTTCACTGTCCCTTGGAACTGCATGCGCTGCCACACAGACATTCGCGCTCTGCTAAAGCATTGCTTGGTAATGGGGCAACACTCTGTATCTCTCTCTGGCAGAGCCCGGCAGTGAAATTGGAAACGTCCAGAGATTGCGCCCACAGGAAAGCTGCCAGCACTGAAAGCTGTAGCTGGTTTTCACTGTCCCTTGGAACTGCATTCGCTGCCACACAGACATTCGCGCTCTGCTAAAGCATTGCTTCGTAATGGGGCAACACTCTGTATCTCTCACTGGCAGAGCCCGTTTGCCAAATTGGAAACGTCCAGAGATTGCGCCCACAGGAAAGCTGCCAGCACTGAAAGCTGTAGCTGGTTTTCACTGTCCCTTGGAACTGCATTCGCTGCCACACAGACATTCGCGCTCTGCTAAAGCATTGCTTCGTAATGTGGCAACACTCTGTATCTCTCTCTGGCAGAGCCCGGCTGCCAAATTGGAAACGTCCAGAGATTGCGACCACAGGAAAGCTGCCAGCACTGAAAGCTGTAGCTGGTTTTCACTGTCCCTTGGAACTGCATTCGCTGCCACACAGACATTCGCGCTCTGCTAAAGCATTGCTTCGTAATGGGGCAACACTCTGTATCTCTCACTGGCAGAGCCCGTTTGCCAAATTGGAAACGTCCAGAGATTGCGCCCACAGGAAAGCTGCCAGCACTGAAAGCTGTAGCTGGTTTTCACTGTCCCTTGGAACTGCATTCGCTGCCACACAGACATTCGCGCTCTGCTAAAGCATTGCTTCGTAATGGGGCAACACTCTGTATCTCTCACTGGCAGAGCCCGTTTGCCAAATTCGAAACGTCCAGAGATTGCGCCCACAGGAAAGCTGCCAGCACTGAAAGCTGTAGCTGGTTTTCACTGTCCCTTGGAACTGCATTCGCTGCCACACAGACATTCGCGCTCTGCTAAAGCATTGGTAGGTAATGGGGCAACACTCTGTATCTCTCTCTGGCAGAGCCCGGCTGCCAAATTGGAAACGTCCAGAGATTGCGCCCACAGGAAAGCTGCCAGCACTGAAAGCTGTAGCTGGTTTTCACTGTCCCTTGGAACTGCATTCGCTGCCACACAGACATTCGCGCTCTGCTAAAGCATTGGTAGGTAATGGGGCAACACTGTATGACTCTCTCCCAGTGCCCGGCAGTGAAATTGGAAACGTCCAGAGATTGCGCCCACAGGAAAGCTGCCAGCACTGAAAGCTCTAGCTGGTTTTCACTGTCCCTTGGAACTGCATTCGCTGCCACACAGACATTCGCGCTCTGCTAAAGCATTGCTTGGTAATGGGGCAACACTCTGTATCTCTCTCTGGCAGAGCCCGGCAGTGAAATTGGAAACGTCCAGAGATTGCGCCCACAGGAAAGCTGCCAGCACTGAAAGCTGTAGCTGGTTTTCACTGTCCCTTGGAACTGCATTCGCTGCCACACAGACATTCGCGCTCTGCTAAAGCATTGCTTCGTAATGGGGCAACACTCTGTATCTCTCACTGGCAGAGCCCGTTTGCCAAATTGGAAACGTCCAGAGATTGCGCCCACAGGAAAGCTGCCAGCACTGAAAGCTGTAGCTGGTTTTCACTGTCCCTTGGAACTGCATTCGCTGCCACACAGACATTCGCGCTCTGCTAAAGCATTGCTTCGTAATGGGGCAACACTCTGTATCTCTCTCTGGCAGAGCCCGGCTGCCAAATTGGAAACGTCCAGAGATTGCGGCCACAGGAAAGCTGCCAGCACTGAAAGCTGTAGCTGGTTTTCACTGTCCCTTGGAACTGCATTCGCTGCCACACAGACATTCGCGCTCTGCTAAAGCATTGCTTCGTAATGGGGCAACACTCTGTATCGCTCTGTGGCAGAGCCCGGCAGTGAAATTGGAAACGTCCAGAGATTGCGCCCACAGGAAAGCTGCCAGCACTGAAAGCTGTAGCTGGTTTTCACTGTCTCTTGGAACTGCATTCGCTGCCACACAGACATTCGCGCTCTGCTAAAGCATTGCTTCGTAATGGGGCAACACTCTGTATCTCTCTCTGGCTGAGCTCGGCTGCCAAATTGGAAACGTCCAGAGATTGCACCCACAGGAAAGCTGCCAGCACTGAAAGCTGTAGCTGGTTTTCACTGTCCCTTGGAACTGCATTCGCTGCCACACAGACATTCGCGCTCTGCTAAAGCATTGCTTCGTAATGGGGCAACACTCTGTATGACTCACTCCCAGTGCCCGACAGTGAAATTGGAAACGTCCAGAGATTGCGGCCACAGGAAAGCTGCCAGCACTGAAAGCTGTAGCTGGTTTTCACTGTCCCTTGGAACTGCATTCGCTGCCACACAGACATTCGCGCTCTGCTAAAGCATTGCTTCGTAATGGGGCAACACTCTGTATCTCTCACTGGCAGAGCCCGTTTGCCAAATTGGAAACGTCCAGAGATTGCGCCCACAGGAAAGCTGCCAGCACTGAAAGCTGTAGCTGGTTTTCACTGTCCCTTGGAACTGCATTCGCTGCCACACAGACATTCGCGCTCTGCTAAAGCATTGCTTCGTAATGGGGCAACACTCTGTATCTCTCACTGGCAGAGCCCGTTTGCCAAATTGGAAACGTCCAGAGATTGCGCCCACAGGAAAGCTGCCAGCACTGAAAGCTGTAGCTGGTTTTCACTGTCCCTTGGAACTGCATTCGCTGCCACACAGACATTCGCGCTCTGCTAAAGCATTGCTTCGTAATGGGGCAACACTCTGTATCTCTCTCTGGCAGAGCCCGGCTGCCAAATTGGAAACGTCCAGAGATTGCGCCCACAGGAAAGCTGCCAGCACTGAAAGCTGTAGCTGGTTTTCACTGTCCCTTGGAACTGCATTCGCTGCCACACAGACATTCGTGCTCTGCTAAAGCATTGGTAGGTAATGGGGCAACACTCTGTATGACTCTCTCCCAGTGCCCGGCAGTGAAATTGGAAATGTCCAGAGATTGCGGCCACAGGAAAGCTGCCAGCACTGAAAGCTGTAGCTGGTTTTCACTGTCCCTTGGAACTGCATGCGCTGCCACACAGACATTCGCGCTCTGCTAAAGCATTGCTTCGTAATGGGGCAACACTCTGTATCTCTCTCTGGCAGAGCCCGGCAGTGAAATTGGAAACGTCCAGAGGTTACGGCCACAGGAAAGCTGCCAGCACTGAAAGCTGTAGCTGGTTTTCACTGTCCCTTGGAACTGCATGCGCTGCCACACAGACATTCGCGCTCTGCTAAAGCATTGCTTGGTAATGGGGCAACACTCTGTATCTCTCTCTGGCAGAGCCCGGCAGTGAAATTGGAAACGTCCAGAGATTGCGCCCACAGGAAAGCTGCCAGCACTGAAAGCTGTAGCTGGTTTTCACTGTCCCTTGGAACTGCATTCGCTGCCACACAGACATTCGCGCTCTGCTAAAGCATTGCTTCGTAATGGGGCAACACTCTGTATCTCTCACTGGCAGAGCCCGTTTGCCAAATTGGAAACGTCCAGAGATTGCGGCCACAGGAAAGCTGCCAGCACTGAAAGCTGTAGCTGGTTTTCACTGTCCCTTGGAACTGCATTCGCTGCCACACAGACATTCGCGCTCTGCTAAAGCATTGCTTCGTAATGGGGCAACACTCTGTATCTCTCTCTGGCAGAGCCCGGCTGCCAAATTGGAAACGTCCAGAGATTGCGGCCACAGGAAAGCTGCCAGCACTGAAAGCTGTAGCTGGTTTTCACTGTCCCTTGGAACTGCATTCGCTGCCACACAGACATTCGCGCTCTGCTAAAGCATTGCTTCGTAATGGGGCAACACTCTGTATCGCTCTCTGGCAGAGCCCGGCAGTGAAATTGGAAACGTCCAGAGATTGCGCCCACAGGAAAGCTGCCAGCACTGAAAGCTGTAGCTGGTTTTCACTGTCTCTTGGAACTGCATTCGCTGCCACACAGACATTCGCGCTCTGCTAAAGCATTGCTTCGTAATGGGGCAACACTCTGTATCTCTCTCTGGCAGAGCCCGGCAGTGAAATTGGAAACGTCCAGAGGTTACGGCCACAGGAAAGCTGCCAGCACTGAAAGCTGTAGCTGGTTTTCACTGTCCCTTGGAACTGCATGCGCTGCCACACAGACATTCGCGCTCTGCTAAAGCATTGCTTGGTAATGGGGCAACACTCTGTATCTCTCTCTGGCAGAGCCCGGCAGTGAAATTGGAAACGTCCAGAGATTGCGGCCACAGGAAAGCTGCCAGCACTGAAAGCTGTAGCTGGTTTTCACTGTCCCTTGGAACTGCATTCGCTGCCACACAGAGATTCGCGCTCTGCTAAAGCATTGCTTCGTAATGGGGCAACACCCTGTATGACTCTCTCCCAGTGCCCGGCAGTGAAATTGGAAACGTCCAGAGATTGCGGCCACAGGAAAGCTGCCAGCACTGAAAGCTGTAGCTGGTTTTCACTGTCCCTTGGAACTGCATTCGCTGCCACACAGACATTCGCGCTCTGCTAAAGCATTGCTTCGTAATGGGGCAACACTCTGTATCGCTCTCTGGCAGAGCCCGGCAGTGAAATTGGAAACGTCCAGAGATTGCGCCCACAGGAAAGCTGCCAGCACTGAAAGCTGTAGCTGGTTTTCACTGTCTCTTGGAACTGCATTCTCTGCCACACAGACATTCGCGCTCTGCTAAAGCATTGCTTCGTAATGGGGCAACACTCTGTATCTCTCTCTGGCTGAGCCCGGCTGCCAAATTGGAAACGTCCAGAGATTGCACCCACAGGAAAGCTGCCAGCACTGAAAGCTGTAGCTGGTTTTCACTGTCCCTTGGAACTGCATTCGCTGCCACACAGACATTCGCGCTCTGCTAAAGCATTGATTCGTAATGGGGCAACACTCTGTATGTCTCTCTGGCAGAGCCCGGCAGTGAAATTGGAAACGTCCAGAGATTGCGCAGACAGGAAAGCTGCCAGCACTGAAAGCTGTAGCTGGTTTTCACTGTCCCTTGGAACTGCATTCGCTGCCACACAGACATTCGCGCTCTGCTAAAGCATTGGTAGGTAATGGGGCAACACTCTGTATGACTCTCTCCCAGTGCCCGGCATTGAAATTGGAAATGTCCAGAGATTGCGGCCACAGGAAAGCTGCCAGCACTGAAAGCTGTAGCTGGTTTTCACTGTCCCTTGGAACTGCATTCGCTGCCACACAGACATTCGCGCTCTGCTAAAGCATTGCTTCGTAATGGGGCAACACTCTGTATCTCTCTCTGGCAGAGCCCGGCAGTGAAATTGGAAACGTCCAGAGATTGCGCCCACAGGAAAGCTGCCAGCACTGAAAGCTGTAGCTGGTTTTCACTGTCCCTTGGAACTGCATTCGCTGCCACACAGACATTCGCGCTCTGCTAAAGCATTGCTTCGTAATGGGGCAACACTCTGTATGACTCACTCCCAGTGCCCGGCAGTGAAATTGGAAACGTCCAGAGATTGCGCCCACAGGAAAGCTGCCAGCACTGAAAGCTGTAGCTGGTTTTCACTGTCCCTTGGAACTGCATTCGCTGCCACACAGACATTCGCGCTCTGCTAAAGCATTGATTCGTAATGGGGCAACACTCTGTATCTCTCTCTGGCAGAGCCCGGCAGTGAAATTGGAAACGTCCAGAGATTGCGGCCACAGGAAAGCTGCCAGCACTGAAAGCTGTAGCTGGTTTTCACTGTCCCTTGGAACTGCATTCGCTGCCACACAGACATTCGCGCTCTGCTAAGGCATTGCTTCGTAATGGGGCAACACTCTGTATCTCTCACTGGCAGAGCCAGGCTGCCAAATTGGAAACGTCCAGAGATTGCGCCCACAGGAAAGCTGCCAGCACTGAAAGCTCTAGCTGGTTTTCACTGTCCCTTGGAACTGCATTCGCTGCCACACAGACATTCGCGCTCTGCTAAAGCATTGCTTCGTAATGGGGCAACACTCTGTATCTCTCTCTTGCAGAGCCCGGCTGCCAAATTGGAAACGTCCAGAGATTGCGCCCACAGGAAAGCTGCCAGCACTGAAAGCTCTAGCTGGTTTTCACTGTCCCTTGGAACTGCATTCGCTGCCACACAGACATTCGCGCTCTGCTAAAGCATTGCTTGGTAATGTGGCAACACTCTGTATCTCTCACTGGCAGAGCCCGGCAGTGAAATTTGAAACGTCCAGAGATTGCGCCCACAGGAAAGCTGCCAGCACTGAAAGCTGTAGCTGGTTTTCACTGTCCCTTGGAACTGCATGCGCTGCCACACAGACATTCGCGCTATGCTAAAGCATTGCTTCGTAATGGGGCAACACTCAGTATGACTCTCTCCCAGTGCCCGGCAGTGAAATTGGAAACGTCCAGAGATTGCGCCCACAGGAAAGCTGCCAGCACTGAAAGCTGTAGCTGGTTTTCACTGTCCCTTGGAACTGCATTCGCTGCCACACAGACATTCGTGCTCTGCTAAAGCATTGCTTCGTAATGGGGCAACACTCAGTATGACTCTCTCCCAGTGCCCGGCAGTGAAATTGGAAACGTCCAGAGATTGCGCCCACAGGAAAGCTGCCAGCACTGAAAGCTGTAGCTGGTTTTCACTGTCCCTTGGAACTGCATTCGCTGCCACACAGACATTCGTGCTCTGCTAAAGCATTGCTTCGTAATGGGGCAACACTCTGTATCTCTCTCTGGCAGAGCCCGGCAGTGAAATTGGAAACGTCCAGAGATTGCGCCCACAGGAAAGCTGCCAGCAATGAAAGCTGTAGCTGGTTTTCAATGTCCCTTGGAACTGCATTCGCTGCCACACAGACATTCGCGCTCTGCTAAAGCATTGCTTCGTAATGGGGCAACACTCTGTATCTCTCTCTGGCAGAGCCCGGCAGTGAAATTGGAAACGTCCAGAGATTGCGCAGACAGGAGAGCTGCCAGCACTGAAAGCTGTAGCTGGTTTTCACTGTCCCTAGGAACTGCATTCGCTGCCACACAGACATTCGCGCTCTGCTAAAGCATTGCTTCGTAATGGGGCAACACTCTGTATCTCTCACTGGCAGAGCCCGGCAGTGAAATTGGAAACGTCCAGGGATTGCGGCCACAGGAAAGCTGCCAGCACTGAAAGCTGTAGCTGGTTTTCACTGTCCCTTGGAACTGCATTCGCTGCCACACAGACATTCGCGCTCTGCTAAAGCATTGCTTCGTAATGGGGCAACACTCTGTATCTCTCACTGGCAGAGCCCGGCAGTGAAATTCGAAACGTCCAGAGATTGCGCCCACAGGAAAGCTGCCAGCACTGAAAGCTGTAGCTGGTTTTCACTGTCCCTTGGAACTGCATTCGCTGCCACACAGACATTCGCGCTCTGCTAAAGCATTGGTAGGTAATGGGGCAACACTCTGTATGACTCTCTCCCAGTGCCCGGCAGTGAAATTGGAAATGTCCAGAGATTGCCCCCACAGGAAAGCTGCCAGCACTGAAAGCTCTAGCTGGTTTTCACTGTCCCTTGGAACTGCATTCGCTGCCACACAGACATTCGCGCTCTGCTAAAGCATTGCTTCGTAATGGGGCAACACTCTGTATCTCTCTCTGGCAGAGCCCGGCAGTGAAATTCGAAACGTCCAGAGATTGCGCCCACAGGAAAGCTGCCAGCACTGAAAGCTCTAGCTGGTTTTCACTGTCCCTTGGAACTGCATTCGCTGCCACACAGACATTCCCGCTCTGCTAAAGCATTGCTTCGTAATGGGGCAACACTCTGTATGACTCACTCCCAGTGCCCGGCAGTGAAATTGGAAACGTCCAGAGATTGCGGCCACAGGAAAGCTGCCAGCACTGAAAGCTGTAGCTGGTTTTCACTGTCCCTTGGAACTGCATTCGCTGCCACACAGACATTCGCGCTCTGCTAAGGCATTGCTTCGTAATGGGGCAACACTCTGTATCTCTCACTGGCAGAGCCAGGCTGCCAAATTGGAAACGTCCAGAGATTGCGCCCACAGGAAAGCTGCCAGCACTGAAAGCTCTAGCTGGTTTTCACTGTCCCTTGGAACTGCATTCGCTGCCACACAGACATTCGCGCTCTGCTAAAGCATTGCTTCGTAATGGGGCAACACTCTGTATCTCTCTCTGGCAGAGCCCGGCTGCCAAATTGGAAACGTGCAGAGATTGCGCAGACAGGAAAGCTGCCAGCACTGAAAGCTGTAGCTGGTTTTCACTGTCCCTTGGAACTGCATTCGCTGCCACACAGACATTCGCGCTCTGCTAAAGCATTGGTAGGTAATGGGGCAACACTCTGTATCTCTCTCTGGCAGAGCCCGGCTGCCAAATTGGAAACGTCCAGAGATTGCGCCCACAGGAAAGCTGCCAGCACTGAAAGCTGTAGCTGGTTTTCACTGTCCCTTGGAACTGCATTCGCTGCCACACAGACATTCGTGCTCTGCTAAAGCATTGGTAGGTAATGGGGCAACACTCTGTATGACTCTCTCCCAGTGCCCGGCAGTGAAATTGGAAATGTCCAGAGATTGCGGCCACAGGAAAGCTGCCAGCACTGAAAGCTGTAGCTGGTTTTCACTGTCCCTTGGAACTGCATGCGCTGCCACACAGACATTCGCGCTCTGCTAAAGCATTGCTTCGTAATGGGGCAACACTCTGTATCTCTCTCTGGCAGAGCCCGGCAGTGAAATTGGAAACGTCCAGAGGTTACGGCCACAGGAAAGCTGCCAGCACTGAAAGCTCTAGCTGGTTTTCACTGTCTCTTGGAACTGCATGCGCTGCCACACAGACATTCGCGCTCTGCTAAAGCATTGCTTCGTAATGGGGCAACACTCTGTATCTCTCACTGGCAGAGCCCGTTTGCCAAATTGGAAACGTCCAGAGATTGCGGCCACAGGAAAGCTGCCAGCACTGAAAGCTGTAGCTGGTTTTCACTGTCCCTTGGAACTGCATTCGCTGCCACACAGACATTCGCGCTCTGCTAAAGCATTGCTTCGTAATGGGGCAACACTCTGTATCGCTCTCTGGCAGAGCCCGGCAGTGAAATTGGAAACGTCCAGAGATTGCGCCCACAGGAAAGCTGCCAGCACTGAAAGCTGTAGCTGGTTTTCACTGTCTCTTGGAACTGCATTCGCTGCCACACAGACATTCGCGCTCTGCTAAAGCATTGCTTCGTAATGGGGCAACACTCTGTATCTCTCTCTGGCAGAGCCCGGCAGTGAAATTGGAAACGTCCAGAGGTTACGGCCACAGGAAAGCTGCCAGCACTGAAAGCTGTAGCTGGTTTTCACTGTCCCTTGGAACTGCATGCGCTGCCACACAGACATTCGCGCTCTGCTAAAGCATTGCTTGGTAATGGGGCAACACTCTGTATCTCTCTCTGGCAGAGCCCGGCAGTGAAATTGGAAACGTCCAGAGATTGCGCCCACAGGAAAGCTGCCAGCACTGAAAGCTGTAGCTGGTTTTCACTGTCCCTTGGAACTGCATTCGCTGCCACACAGACATTCGCGCTCTGCTAAAGCATTGCTTCGTAATGGGGCAACACTCTGTATCTCTCACTGGCAGAGCCCGTTTGCCAAATTGGAAACGTCCAGAGATTGCGCCCACAGGAAAGCTGCCAGCACTGAAAGCTCTAGCTGGTTTTCACTGTCCCTTGGAACTGCATTCGCTGCCACACAGACATTCGCGCTCTGCTAAAGCATTGCTTCGTAATGGGGCAACACTCAGTATGACTCTCTCCCAGTGCCCGGCAGTGAAATTGGAAACGTCCAGAGATTGCGGCCACAGGAAAGCTGCCAGCACTGAAAGCTGTAGCTGGTTTTCACTGTCCCTTGGAACTGCATTCGCTGCCACACAGACATTCGCGCTCTGCTAAAGCATTGCTTCGTAATGGGGCAACACTCTGTATCGCTCTCTGGCAGAGCCCGGCAGTGAAATTGGAAACGTCCAGAGATTGCGCCCACAGGAAAGCTGCCAGCACTGAAAGCTGTAGCTGGTTTTCACTGTCTCTTGGAACTGCATTCGCTGCCACACAGACATTCGCGCTCTGCTAAAGCATTGCTTCGTAATGGGGCAACACTCTGTATCTCTCTCTGGCAGAGCCCGTTTGCCAAATTGGAAACGTCCAGAGATTGCGCCCACAGGAAAGCTGCCAGCACTGAAAGCTGTAGCTGGTTTTCACTGTCCCTTGGAACTGCATTCGCTGCCACACAGACATTCACGCTCTGCTAAAGCATTGCTTCGTAATGGGGCAACACTCTGTATCTCTCTCTGGCAGAGCCCGGCAGTGAAATTCGAAACGTCCAGAGATTGCGCCCACAGGAAAGCTGCCAGCACTGAAAGCTGTAGCTGGTTTTCACTGTCCCTTGGAACTGCATTCGCTGCCACACAGACATTCCCGCTCTGCTAAAGCATTGCTTCGTAATGGGGCAACACTCTGTATGACTCACTCCCAGTGCCCGGCAGTGAAATTGGAAACGTCCAGAGATTGCGGCCACAGGAAAGCTGCCAGCACTGAAAGCTGTAGCTGGTTTTCACTGTCCCTTGGAACTGCATTCGCTGCCACACAGACATTCGCGCTCTGCTAAAGCATTGCTTCGTAATGGGGCAACACTCTGTATCTCTCTCTGGCAGAGCCCGGCTGCCAAATTGGAAACGTGCAGAGATTGCGCCTACAGGAAAGCTGCCAGCACTGAAAGCTGTAGCTGGTTTTCACTGTCCCTTGGAACTGCATTCGCTGCCACACAGACATTCGCGCTCTGCTAAAGCATTGGTAGGTAATGGGGCAACACTCTGTATCTCTCTCTGGCAGAGCCCGGCTGCCAAATTGGAAACGTCCAGAGATTGCGCCCACAGGAAAGCTGCCAGCACTGAAAGCTGTAGCTGGTTTTCACTGTCCCTTGGAACTGCATTCGCTGCCACACAGACATTCGTGCTCTGCTAAAGCATTGGTAGGTAATGGGGCAACACTCTGTATGACTCTCTCCCAGTGCCCGGCAGTGAAATTGGAAATGTCCAGAGATTGCGGCCACAGGAAAGCTGCCAGCACTGAAAGCTGTAGCTGGTTTTCACTGTCCCTTGGAACTGCATGCGCTGCCACACAGACATTCGCGCTCTGCTAAAGCATTGCTTCGTAATGGGGCAACACTCTGTATCTCTCTCTGGCAGAGCCCGGCAGTGAAATTGGAAACGTCCAGAGGTTACGGCCACAGGAAAGCTGCCAGCACTGAAAGCTGTAGCTGGTTTTCACTGTCTCTTGGAACTGCATGCGCTGCCACACAGACATTCGCGCTCTGCTAAAGCATTGCTTCGTAATGGGGCAACACTCTGTATCTCTCACTGGCAGAGCCCGGCAGTGAAATTGGAAACGTCCAGAGGTTACGGCCACAGGAAAGCTGCCAGCACTCAAAGCTGTAGCTGGTTTTCACTGTCCCTTGGAACTGCATGCGCTGCCACACAGACATTCGCGCTCTGCTAAAGCATTGCTTGGTAATGGGGCAACACTCTGTATCTCTCTCTGGCAGAGCCCGGCAGTGAAATTGGAAACGTCCAGAGATTGCGCCCACAGGAAAGCTGCCAGCACTGAAAGCTCTAGCTGGTTTTCACTGTCCCTTGGAACTGCATTCGCTGCCACACAGACATTCGCGCTCTGCTAAAGCATTGCTTCGTAATGGGGCAACACTCTGTATCTCTCACTGGCAGAGCCCGTTTGCCAAATTGGAAACGTCCAGAGATTGCGCCCACAGGAAAGCTGCCAGCACTGAAAGCTGTAGCTGGTTTTCACTGTCCCTTGGAACTGCATTCGCTGCCACACAGAGATTCGCGCTCTGCTAAAGCATTGCTTCGTAATGGGGCAACATTCTGTATGACTCTCTCCCAGTGCCCGGCAGTGAAATTGGAAACGTCCAGAGATTGCGGCCACAGGAAAGCTGCCAGCACTGAAAGCTCTAGCTGGTTTTCACTGTCCCTTGGAACTGCATTCGCTGCCACACAGACATTCCCGCTCTGCTAAAGCATTGCTTCGTAATGGGGCAACACTCTGTATGACTCACTCCCAGTGCCCGGCAGTGAAATTGGAAACGTCCAGAGATTGCGGCCACAGGAAAGCTGCCAGCACTGAAAGCTGTAGCTGGTTTTCACTGTCCCTTGGAACTGCATTCGCTGCCACACAGACATTCGCGCTCTGCTAAGGCATTGCTTCGTAATGGGGCAACACTCTGTATCTCTCACTGGCAGAGCCAGGCTGCCAAATTGGAAACGTCCAGAGATTGCGCCCACAGGAAAGCTGCCAGCACTGAAAGCTCTAGCTGGTTTTCACTGTCCCTTGGAACTGCATTCGCTGCCACACAGATATTCGCGCTCTGCTAAAGCATTGGTAGGTAATGGGGCAACACTCTGTATCTCTCTCTGGCAGAGCCCGGCTGCCAAATTGGAAACGTGCAGAGATTGCGCCCACAGGAAAGCTGCCAGCACTGAAAGCTGTAGCTGGTTTTCACTGTCCCTTGGAACTGCATTCGCTGCCACACAGACATTCGTGCTCTGCTAAAGCATTGGTAGGTAATGGGGCAACACTCTGTATGACTCTCTCCCAGTGCCCGGCAGTGAAATTGGAAATGTCCAGAGATTGCGGCCACAGGAAAGCTGCCAGCACTGAAAGCTGTAGCTGGTTTTCACTGTCCCTTGGAACTGCATGCGCTGCCACACAGACATTCGCGCTCTGCTAAAGCATTGCTTGGTAATGGGGCAACACTCTGTATCTCTCTCTGGCAGAGCCCGGCAGTGAAATTGGAAACGTCCAGAGGTTACGGCCACAGGAAAGCTGCCAGCACTGAAAGCTGTAGCTGGTTTTCACTGTCTCTTGGAACTGCATGCGCTGCCACACAGACATTCGCGCTCTGCTAAAGCATTGCTTCGTAATGGGGCAACACTCTGTATCTCTCTCTGGCAGAGCCCGGCAGTGAAATTGGAAACGTCCAGAGGTTACGGCCACAGGAAAGCTGCCAGCACTGAAAGCTGTAGCTGGTTTTCACTGTCCCTTGGAACTGCATGCGCTGCCACACAGACATTCGCGCTCTGCTAAAGCATTGCTTGGTAATGGGGCAACACTCTGTATCTCTCTCTGGCAGAGCCCGGCAGTGAAATTGGAAACGTCCAGAGACTGCGCCCACAGGAAAGCTGCCAGCACTGAAAGCTGTAGCTGGTTTTCACTGTCCCTTGGAACTGCATTCGCTGCCACACAGAGATTCGCGCTCTGCTAAAGCATTGCTTCGTAATGGGGCAACACTCTGTATGACTCTCTCCCAGTGCCCGGCAGTGAAATTGGAAACGTCCAGAGATTGCGGCCACAGGAAAGCTGCCAGCACTGAAAGCTGTAGCTGGTTTTCACTGTCCCTTGGAACTGCATTCGCTGCCACACAGACATTCGCGCTCTGCTAAAGCATTGCTTCGTAATGGGGCAACACTCTGTATCGCTCTCTGGCAGAGCCCGGCAGTGAAATTGGAAACGTCCAGAGATTGCGCCCACAGGAAAGCTGCCAGCACTGAAAGCTGTAGCTGGTTTTCACTGTCCCTTGGAACTGCATTCGCTGCCACACAGACATTCGCGCTCTGCTAAAGCATTGCTTGGTAATGTGGCAACACTCTGTATCTCTCACTGGCAGAGCCCGGCAGTGAAATTGGAAACGTCCAGAGATTGCGCCCACAGGAAAGCTGCCAGCACTGAAAGCTGTAGCTGGTTTTCACTGTCCCTTGGAACTGCATGCGCTGCCACACAGACATTCGCGCTCTGCTAAAGCATTGCTTCGTAATGGGGCAACACTCAGTATGACTCTCTCCCAGTGCCCGGCAGTGAAATTGGAAACGTCCAGAGATTGCGCCCACAGGAAAGCTGCCAGCACTGAAAGCTGTAGCTGGTTTTCACTGTCCCTTGGAACTGCATTCGCTGCCACACAGACATTCGTGCTCTGCTAAAGCATTGCTTCGTAATGGGGCAACACTCAGTATGACTCTCTCCCAGTGCCCGGCAGTGAAATTGGAAACGTCCAGAGATTGCGGCCACAGGAAAGCTGCCAGCACTGAAAGCTGTAGCTGGTTTTCACTGTCCCTTGGAACTGCATTCGCTGCCACACAGACATTCGCGCTCTGCTAAAGCATTGCTTCGTAATGGGGCAACACTCTGTATCTCTCTCTGGCAGAGCCCGGCAGTGAAATTGGAAACGTCCAGAGATTGCGCCCACAGGAAAGCTGCCAGCAATGAAAGCTGTAGCTGGTTTTCACTGTCCCTTGGAACTGCATTCGCTGCCACACAGACATTCGCGCTCTGCTAAAGCATTGCTTCGTAATGGGGCAACACTCTGTATCTCTCTCTGGCAGAGCCCGGCAGTGAAATTGGAAACGTCCAGAGATTGCGCCCACAGGAAAGCTGCCAGCACTGAAAGCTGTAGCTGGTTTTCACTGTCCCTTGGAACTGCATTCGCTGCCACACAGACATTCGCGCTCTGCTAAAGCATTGCTTCGTAATGGGGCAACACTCTGTATCTCTCTCTGGCAGAGCCCGGCAGTGAAATTGGAAACGTCCAGAGATTGCGCAGACAGGAGAGCTGCCAGCACTGAAAGCTGTAGCTGGTTTTCACTGTCCCTAGGAACTGCATTCGCTGCCACACAGACATTCGCGCTTGCTAAAGCATTGCTTCGTAATGGGGCAACACTCTGTATCTCTCTCTGGCAGAGCCCGGCTGCCAAATTGGAAACGTCCAGAGATTGCGCCCACAGGAAAGCTGCCAGCACTGAAAGCTGTAGCTGGTTTTCACTGTCCCTTGGAACTGCATTCGCTGTCACACAGACATTTGCGCTCTGCTAAAGCATTGCTTCGTAATGGGGCAACACTCTGTATCTCTCACTGGCAGAGCCCGGCAGTGAAATTGGAAACGTGCAGAGATTGCGCCCACAGGAAAGCTGCCAGCACTGAAAGCTGTAGCTGGTTTTCACTGTCCCTTGGAACTGCATTCGCTGCCACACAGACATTCGCGCTCTGCTAAAGCATTGGTAGGTAATGGGGCAACACTCTGTATGACTCTCTCCCAGTGCCCGGCAGTGAAATTGGAAATGTCCAGAGATTGCGCCCACAGGAAAGCTGCCAGCACTGAAAGCTCTAGCTGGTTTTCACTGTCCCTTGGAACTGCATGCGCTGCCACACAGACATTCGCGCTCTGCTAAAGCATTGCTTGGTAATGGGGCAACACTCTGTATCTCTCTCTGGCAGAGCCCGTCAGTGAAATTGGAAACGTCCAGAGATTGCGCCCACAGGAAAGCTGCCAGCACTGAAAGCTGTAGCTGGTTTTCACTGTCCCTTGGAACTGCATTCGCTGCCACACAGACATTCGCGCTCTGCTAAAGCATTGCTTCGTAATGGGGCAACACTCTGTATCTCTCACTGGTAGAGCCCGGCTGCCAAATTGGAAACGTCCAGAGATTGCGCCCACAGGAAAGCTGCCAGCACTGAAAGCTGTAGCTGGTTTTCACTGTCCCTTGGAACTGCATTCGCTGCCACACAGACATTCGCGCTCTGCTAAAGCATTTGTAGGTAATGGGGCAACACTGTATGACTCTCTCCCAGTGCCCGGCAGTGAAATTGGAAACGTCCAGAGATTGCGCCCACAGGAAAGCTGCCAGCACTGAAAGCTGTAGCTGGTTTTCACTGTCCCTTGGAACTGCATGCGCTGCCACACAGACATTCGCGCTCTGCTAAAGCATTGCTTGGTAATGGGGCAACACTCTGTATCTCTCTCTGGCAGAGCCCGGCAGTGAAATTGGAAACGTCCAGAGATTGCGCCCACAGGAAAGCTGCCAGCACTGAAAGCTGTAGCTGGTTTTCACTGTCCCTTGGAACTGCATTCGCTGCCACACAGACATTCGCGCTCTGCTAAAGCATTGCTTCGTAATGGGGCAACACTCTGTATCTCTCACTGGCAGAGCCCGTTTGCCAAATTGGAAACGTCCAGAGATTGCGCCCACAGGAAAGCTGCCAGCACTGAAAGCTGTAGCTGGTTTTCACTGTCCCTTGGAACTGCATTCGCTGCCACACAGACATTCGCGCTCTGCTAAAGCATTGCTTCGTAATGGGGCAACACTCTGTATCTCTCTCTGGCAGAGCCCGGCTGCCAAATTGGAAACGTCCAGAGATTGCGCCCACAGGAAAGCTGCCAGCACTGAAAGCTGTAGCTGGTTTTCACTGTCCCTTGGAACTGCATTCGCTGCCACACAGACATTCGCGCTCTGCTAAAGCATTGCTTCGTAATGGGGCAACACTGTATGACTCTCTCCCAGTGCCCGGCAGTGAAATTGGAAACGTCCAGAGATTGCGCCCACAGGACAGCTGCCAGCACTGAAAGCTCTAGCTGGTTTTCACTGTCCCTTGGAACTGCATGCGCTGCCACACAGACATTCGCGCTCTGCTAAAGCATTGCTTGGTAATGGGGCAACACTCTGTATCTCTCTCTGGCAGAGCCCGGCAGTGAAATTGGAAACGTCCAGAGATTGCGCCCACAGGAAAGCTGCCAGCACTGAAAGCTGTAGCTGGTTTTCACTGTCCCTTGGAACTGCATTCGCTGCCACACAGACATTCGCGCTCTGCTAAAGCATTGCTTCGTAATGGGGCAACACTCTGTATCTCTCTCTGGCAGAGCCCGTTTGCCAAATTGGAAACGTCCAGAGATTGCGCCCACAGGAAAGCTGCCAGCACTGAAAGCTGTAGCTGGTTTTCACTGTCCCTTGGAACTGCATGCGCTGCCACACAGACATTCGCGCTCTGCTAAAGCATTGGTAGGTAATGGGGCAACACTCTGTATCTCTCACTGGCAGAGCCCGGCAGTGAAATTGGAAACGTGCAGAGATTGCGCCCACAGGAAAGCTGCCAGCACTGAAAGCTGTAGCTGGTTTTCACTGTCCCTTGGAACTGCATTCGCTGCCACACAGACATTCGCGCTCTGCTAAAGCATTGGTAGGTAATGGGGCAACACTCTGTATGACTCTCTCCCAGTGCCCGGCAGTGAAATTGGAAACGTCCAGAGATTGCGCCCACAGGAAAGCTGCCAGCACTGAAAGCTGTAGCTGGTTTTCACTGTCCCTTGGAACTGCATGCGCTGCCACACAGACATTCGCGCTCTGCTAAAGCATTGCTTCGTAATGGGGCAACACTCTGTATCTCTCTCTGGCAGAGCCCGGCAGTGAAATTGGAAACGTCCAGAGATTGCGCCCACAGGAAAGCTGCCAGCACTGAAAGCTCTAGCTGGTTTTCACTGTCCCTTGGAACTGCATGCGCTGCCACACAGACATTCGCGCTCTGCTAAAGCATTGCTTCGTAATGGGGCAACACTCAGTATGACTCTCTCCCAGTGCCCGGCAGTGAAATTGGAAACGTCCAGAGATTGCGCCCACAGGAAAGCGTCCAGCACTGAAAGCTGTAGCTGGTTTTCACTGTCCCTTGGAACTGCATTCGCTGCCACACAGACATTCGCGCTCTGCTAAAGCATTGCTTCGTAATGGGGCAACACTCTGTATCTCTCTCTGGCAGAGCCCGGCAGTGAAATTGGAAACGTCCAGAGATTGCGCAGACAGGAAAGCTGCCAGCACTGAAAGCTGTAGCTGGTTTTCACTGTCCCTTGGAACTGCATTCGCTGCCACACAGACATTCGCGCTCTGCTAAAGCATTGCTTCGTAATGGGGCAACACTCTGTATCTCTCTCTGGCAGAGCCCGGCTGCCAAATTGGAAACGTCCAGAGATTGCGCCCACAGGAAAGCTGCCAGCACTGAAAGCTGTAGCTGGTTTTCACTGTCCCTAGGAACTGCATTCGCTGCCACACAGACATTCGCGCTCTGCTAAAGCATTGCTTGGTAATGGGGCAACACTCTGTATCTCTCACTGGCAGAGCCCGGAAGTGAAATTCGAAACGTCCAGAGATTGCGCCCACAGGAAAGCTGCCAGCACTGAAAGCTGTAGCTGGTTTTCACTGTCCCTTGGAACTGCATGCGCTGCCACACAGACATTCGCGCTCTGCTAAAGCATTGCTTCGTAATGGGGCAACACTCTGTATCTCTCACTGGCAGAGCCCGGAAGTGAAATTCGAAACGTCCAGAGATTGCGCCCACAGGAAAGCTGCCAGCACTGAAAGCTGTAGCTGGTTTTCACTGTCCCTTGGAACTGCATGCGCTGCCACACAGACATTCGCGCTCTGCTAAAGCATTGCTTCGTAATGGGGCAACACTCTGTATGACTCTCTCCCAGTGCCCGGCAGTGAAAGTGGAAATGTCCAGAGATTGCGCCCACAGGAAAGCTGCCAGCACTGAAAGCTGTAGCTGGTTTTCACTGTCCCTTGGAACTGCATGCGCTGCCACACAGACATTCGCGCTCTGCTAAAGCATTGCTTCGTAATGGGGCAACACTCTGTATCTCTCTCTGGCTGAGCCCGGCTGCCAAATTGGAAATGTCCAGAGATTGCGGCCACAGGAAAGCTGCCAGCACTGAAAGCTGTAGCTGGTTTTCACTGTCCCTTGGAACTGCATTCGCTGCCACACAGACATTCGCGCTCTGCTATAGCATTGCTTCGTAATGTGGCAACACTCTGTATCTCTCTCTGGCAGAGCCCGGCTGCCAAATTGGAAACGTCCAGAGATTGCGCAGACAGGAAAGCTGCCAGCACTGAAAGCTGTAGCTGGTTTTCACTGTCCCTTGGAACTGCATTCGCTGCCACACAGACATTCGCGCTCTGCTAAAGCATTGCTTCGTAATGGGGCAACACTCTGTATCTCTCTCTGGCAGAGCCCGGCTGCCAAATTGGAAACGTCCAGAGATTGCGCCCACAGGAAAGCTGCCAGCACTGAAAGCTCTAGCTGGTTTTCACTGTCCCTTGGAACTGCATTCGCTGCCACACAGACATTCGCGCTCTGCTAAAGCATTGGTAGGTAATGGGGCAACACTCTGTATGACTCTCTCCCAGTGCCCGGCAGTGAAATTGGAAATGTCCAGAGATTGCCCCCACAGGAAAGCTGCCAGCACTGAAAGCTGTAGCTGGTTTTCACTGTCCCTTGGAACTGCATGCGCTGCCACACAGACATTCGCGCTCTGCTAAAGCATTGCTTCGTAATGGGGCAACACTCAGTATGACTCTCTCCCAGTGCCCGGCAGTGAAATTGGAAACGTCCAGAGATTGCCCCCACAGGAAAGCTGCCAGCACTGAAAGCTCTAGCTGGTTTTCACTGTCCGTTGGAACTGCATTCGCTGCCACACAGACATTCGCGCTCTGCTAAAGCATTGCTTCGTAATGGGGCAACACTCTGTATCTCTCTCTGGCTGAGCCCGGCAGTGAAATTGGAAACGTCCAGAGATTGCGCCCACAGGAAAGCTGCCAGCACTGAAAGCTGTAGCTGGTTTTCACTGTCCCTTGGAACTGCATTCGCTGCCACACAGACATTCGCGCTCTGCTAAAGCATTGATTCGTAATGGGGCAACACTCTGTATCTCTCTCTGGCAGAGCCCGTCAGTGAAATTGGAAACGTCCAGATATTGCGCCCACAGGAAAGCTGCCAGCACTGAAAGCTGTAGCTGGTTTTCACTGTCCCTTGGAACTGCATTCGCTGCCACACAGACATTCGCGCTCTGCTAAAGCATTGGTAGGTAATGGGGCAACACTCTGTATGACTCTCTCCCAGTGCCCAGCAGTGAAATTGGAAATGTCCAGAGATTGCGCCCACAGGAAAGCTGCCAGCACTGAAAGCTCTAGCTGGTTTTCACTGTCCCTTGGAACTGCATGCGCTGCCACACAGACATTCGCGCTCTGCTAAAGCATTGCTTGGTAATGGGGCAACACTCTGTATCTCTGTCTGGCAGAGCCCGGCAGTGAAATTGGAAACGTCCAGAGATTGCGCCCACAGGAAAGCTGCCAGCACTGAAAGCTGTAGCTGGTTTTCACTGTCCCTTGGAACTGCATTCGCTGCCACACAGACATTCGCGCTCTGCTAAAGCATTGCTTCGTAATGGGGCAACACTCTGTATCTCTCTCTGGCAGAGCCCGGCTGCCAAATTGGAAACGTCCAGAGATTGCGCCCACAGGAAAGCTGCCAGCACTGAAAGCTGTAGCTGGTTTTCACTGTCCCTTGGAACTGCATTCGCTGCCACACAGACATTCGCGCTCTGCTAAAGCATTGGTAGGTAATGGGGCAACACTGTATGACTCTCTCCCAGTGCCCGGCAGTGAAATTGGAAACGTCCAGAGATTGCGCCCACAGGACAGCTGCCAGCACTGAAAGCTCTAGCTGGTTTTCACTGTCCCTTGGAACTGCATGCGCTGCCACACAGACATTCGCGCTCTGCTAAAGCATTGCTTGGTAATGGGGCAACACTCTGTATCTCTCTCTGGCAGAGCCCGGCAGTGAAATTGGAAACGTCCAGAGATTGCGCCCACAGGAAAGCTGCCAGCACTGAAAGCTGTAGCTGGTTTTCACTGTCCCTTGGAACTGCATTCGCTGCCACACAGACATTCGCGCTCTGCTAAAGCATTGCTTCGTAATGGGGCAACACTCTGTATCTCTCTCTGGCAGAGCCCGTTTGCCAAATTGGAAACGTCCAGAGATTGCGCCCACAGGAAAGCTGCCAGCACTGAAAGCTGTAGCTGGTTTTCACTGTCCCTTGGAACTGCATGCGCTGCCACACAGACATTCGCGCTCTGCTAAAGCCTTGGTAGGTAATGGGGCAACACTCTGTATCTC
Organism: Mycteria americana; assembly: GCF_035582795.1. Taxonomy (NCBI): domain Eukaryota; kingdom Metazoa; phylum Chordata; class Aves; order Ciconiiformes; family Ciconiidae; genus Mycteria; species Mycteria americana. The sequence continues at coordinate 119,317 of NW_027445649.1, forward strand.
TCACTGGCAGAGCCCGGCAGTGAAATTGGAAACGTGCAGAGATTGCGCCCACAGGAAAGCTGCCAGCACTGAAAGCTGTAGCTGGTTTTCACTGTCCCTTGGAACTGCATTCGCTGCCACACAGACATTCGCGCTCTGCTAAAGCATTGGTAGGTAATGGGGCAACACTCTGTATGACTCTCTCCCAGTGCCCGGCAGTGAAATTGGAAACGTCCAGAGATTGCGCCCACAGGAAAGCTGCCAGCACTGAAAGCTGTAGCTGGTTTTCACTGTCCCTTGGAACTGCATGCGCTGCCACACAGACATTCGCGCTCTGCTAAAGCATTGCTTCGTAATGGGGCAACACTCTGTATCTCTCTCTGGCAGAGCCCGGCAGTGAAATTGGAAACGTCCAGAGATTGCGCCCACAGGAAAGCTGCCAGCACTGAAAGCTCTAGCTGGTTTTCACTGTCCCTTGGAACTGCATGCGCTGCCACACAGACATTCGCGCTCTGCTAAAGCATTGCTTCGTAATGGGGCAACACTCAGTATGACTCTCTCGCAGTGCCCGGCAGTGAAATTGGAAACGTCCAGAGATTGCGCCCACAGGAAAGCGTCCAGCACTGAAAGCTGTAGCTGGTTTTCACTGTCCCTTGGAACTGCATTCGCTGCTACACAGACATTCGCGCTCTGCTAAAGCATTGCTTCGTAATGGGGCAACACTCTGTATCTCTCTCTGGCAGAGCCCGGCAGTGAAATTGGAAACGTCCAGAGATTGCGCCCACAGGAAAGCTGCCAGCACTGAAAGCTGTAGCTGGTTTTCACTGTCCCTTGGAACTGCATTCGCTGCCACACAGACATTCGCGCTCTGCTAAAGCATTGGTAGGTAATGGGGCAACACTCTGTATGACTCTCTCCCAGTGCCCAGCAGTGAAATTGGAAATGTCCAGAGATTGCGCCCACAGGAAAGCTGCCAGCACTGAAAGCTCTAGCTGGTTTTCACTGTCCCTTGGAACTGCATGCGCTGCCACACAGACATTCGCGCTCTGCTAAAGCATTGCTTGGTAATGGGGCAACACTCTGTATCTCTGTCTGGCAGAGCCCGGCAGTGAAATTGGAAACGTCCAGAGATTGCGCCCACAGGAAAGCTGCCAGCACTGAAAGCTGTAGCTGGTTTTCACTGTCCCTTGGAACTGCATTCGCTGCCACACAGACATTCGCGCTCTGCTAAAGCATTGCTTCGTAATGGGGCAACACTCTGTATCTCTCACTGGCAGAGCCCGTTTGCCAAATTGGAAACGTCCAGAGATTGCGCCCACAGGAAAGCTGCCAGCACTGAAAGCTGTAGCTGGTTTTCACTGTCCCTTGGAACTGCATTCGCTGCCACACAGACATTCGCGCTCTGCTAAAGCATTGCTTCGTAATGGGGCAACACTCTGTATCTCTCTCTGGCAGAGCCCGGCTGCCAAATTGGAAACGTCCAGAGATTGCGCCCACAGGAAAGCTGCCAGCACTGAAAGCTGTAGCTGGTTTTCACTGTCCCTTGGAACTGCATTCGCTGCCACACAGACATTCGCGCTCTGCTAAAGCATTGGTAGGTAATGGGGCAACACTGTATGACTCTCTCCCAGTGCCCGGCAGTGAAATTGGAAACGTCCAGAGATTGCGCCCACAGGACAGCTGCCAGCACTGAAAGCTCTAGCTGGTTTTCACTGTCCCTTGGAACTGCATGCGCTGCCACACAGACATTCGCGCTCTGCTAAAGCATTGCTTGGTAATGGGGCAACACTCTGTATCTCTCTCTGGCAGAGCCCGGCAGTGAAATTGGAAACGTCCAGAGATTGCGCCCACAGGAAAGCTGCCAGCACTGAAAGCTGTAGCTGGTTTTCACTGTCCCTTGGAACTGCATTCGCTGCCACACAGACATTCGCGCTCTGCTAAAGCATTGCTTCGTAATGGGGCAACACTCTGTATCTCTCTCTGGCAGAGCCCGTTTGCCAAATTGGAAACGTCCAGAGATTGCGCCCACAGGAAAGCTGCCAGCACTGAAAGCTGTAGCTGGTTTTCACTGTCCCTTGGAACTGCATGCGCTGCCACACAGACATTCGCGCTCTGCTAAAGCCTTGGTAGGTAATGGGGCAACACTCTGTATCTCTCACTGGCAGAGCCCGGCAGTGAAATTGGAAACGTGCAGAGATTGCGCCCACAGGAAAGCTGCCAGCACTGAAAGCTGTAGCTGGTTTTCACTGTCCCTTGGAACTGCATTCGCTGCCACACAGACATTCGCGCTCTGCTAAAGCATTGGTAGGTAATGGGGCAACACTCTGTATGACTCTCTCCCAGTGCCCGGCAGTGAAATTGGAAACGTCCAGAGATTGCGCCCACAGGAAAGCTGCCAGCACTGAAAGCTGTAGCTGGTTTTCACTGTCCCTTGGAACTGCATGCGCTGCCACACAGACATTCGCGCTCTGCTAAAGCATTGCTTCGTAATGGGGCAACACTCTGTATCTCTCTCTGGCAGAGCCCGGCAGTGAAATTGGAAACGTCCAGAGATTGCGCCCACAGGAAAGCTGCCAGCACTGAAAGCTCTAGCTGGTTTTCACTGTCCCTTGGAACTGCATGCGCTGCCACACAGACATTCGCGCTCTGCTAAAGCATTGCTTCGTAATGGGGCAACACTCAGTATGACTCTCTCGCAGTGCCCGGCAGTGAAATTGGAAACGTCCAGAGATTGCGCCCACAGGAAAGCGTCCAGCACTGAAAGCTGTAGCTGGTTTTCACTGTCCCTTGGAACTGCATTCGCTGCTACACAGACATTCGCGCTCTGCTAAAGCATTGCTTCGTAATGGGGCAACACTCTGTATCTCTCTCTGGCAGAGCCCGGCAGTGAAATTGGAAACGTCCAGAGATTGCGCAGACAGGAAAGCTGCCAGCACTGAAAGCTGTAGCTGGTTTTCACTGTCCCTTGGAACTGCATTCGCTGCCACACAGACATTCGCGCTCTGCTAAAGCATTGCTTCGTAATGGGGCAACACTCTGTATCTCTCTCTGGCAGAGCCCGGCTGCCAAATTGGAAACGTCCAGAGATTGCGCCCACAGGAAAGCTGCCAGCACTGAAAGCTGTAGCTGGTTTTCACTGTCCCTAGGAACTGCATTCGCTGCCACACAGACATTCGCGCTCTGCTAAAGCATTGCTTGGTAATGGGGCAACACTCTGTATCTCTCACTGGCAGAGCCCGGAAGTGAAATTCGAAACGTCCAGAGATTGCGCCCACAGGAAAGCTGCCAGCACTGAAAGCTGTAGCTGGTTTTCACTGTCCCTTGGAACTGCATGCGCTGCCACACAGACATTCGCGCTCTGCTAAAGCATTGCTTCGTAATGGGGCAACACTCTGTATCTCTCACTGGCAGAGCCCGGAAGTGAAATTCGAAACGTCCAGAGATTGCGCCCACAGGAAAGCTGCCAGCACTGAAAGCTGTAGCTGGTTTTCACTGTCCCTTGGAACTGCATTCGCTGCCACACAGACATTCGCGCTTGCTAAAGCATTGCTTCGTAATGGGGCAACACTCTGTATGACTCTCTCCCAGTGCCCGGCAGTGAAAGTGGAAATGTCCAGAGATTGCGCCCACAGGAAAGCTGCCAGCACTGAAAGCTGTAGCTGGTTTTCACTGTCCCTTGGAACTGCATGCGCTGCCACACAGACATTCGCGCTCTGCTAAAGCATTGCTTCGTAATGGGGCAACACTCTGTATCTCTCTCTGGCTGAGCCCGGCTGCCAAATTGGAAATGTCCAGAGATTGCGGCCACAGGAAAGCTGCCAGCACTGAAAGCTGTAGCTGGTTTTCACTGTCCCTTGGAACTGCATTCGCTGCCACACAGACATTCGCGCTCTGCTATAGCATTGCTTCGTAATGTGGCAACACTCTGTATCTCTCTCTGGCAGAGCCCGGCTGCCAAATTGGAAACGTCCAGAGATTGCGCAGACAGGAAAGCTGCCAGCACTGAAAGCTGTAGCTGGTTTTCACTGTCCCTTGGAACTGCATTCGCTGCCACACAGACATTCGCGCTCTGCTAAAGCATTGCTTCGTAATGGGGCAACACTCTGTATCTCTCTCTGGCAGAGCCCGGCAGTGAAATTGGAAACGTCCAGAGATTGCGCCCACAGGAAAGCTGCCAGCACTGAAAGCTGTAGCTGGTTTTCACTGTCCCTTGGAACTGCATTCGCTGCCACACAGACATTCGCGCTCTGCTAAAGCATTGCTTCGTAATGGGGCAACACTCTGTATCTCTCACTGGCAGAGCCCGTTTGCCAAATTGGAAACGTCCAGAGATTGCGGCCACAGGAAAGCTGCCAGCACTGAAAGCTGTAGCTGGTTTTCACTGTCCCTTGGAACTGCATTCGCTGCCACACAGAGATTCGCGCTCTGCTAAAGCATTGCTTCGTAATGGGGCAACACTCTGTATGACTCTCTCCCAGTGCCCAGCAGTGAAATTGGAAATGTCCAGAGATTGCGCCCACAGGAAAGCTGCCAGCACTGAAAGCTCTAGCTGGTTTTCACTGTCCCTTGGAACTGCATGCGCTGCCACACAGACATTCGCGCTCTGCTAAAGCATTGCTTGGTAATGGGGCAACACTCTGTATCTCTGTCTGGCAGAGCCCGGCAGTGAAATTGGAAACGTCCAGAGATTGCGCCCACAGGAAAGCTGCCAGCACTGAAAGCTGTAGCTGGTTTTCACTGTCCCTTGGAACTGCATTCGCTGCCACACAGACATTCGCGCTCTGCTAAAGCATTGCTTCGTAATGGGGCAACACTCTGTATCTCTCACTGGCAGAGCCCGTTTGCCAAATTGGAAACGTCCAGAGATTGCGCCCACAGGAAAGCTGCCAGCACTGAAAGCTGTAGCTGGTTTTCACTGTCCCTTGGAACTGCATTCGCTGCCACACAGACATTCGCGCTCTGCTAAAGCATTGCTTCGTAATGGGGCAACACTCTGTATCTCTCTCTGGCAGAGCCCGGCTGCCAAATTGGAAACGTCCAGAGATTGCGCCCACAGGAAAGCTGCCAGCACTGAAAGCTGTAGCTGGTTTTCACTGTCCCTTGGAACTGCATTCGCTGCCACACAGACATTCGCGCTCTGCTAAAGCATTGGTAGGTAATGGGGCAAGACTGTATGACTCTCTCCCAGTGCCCGGCAGTGAAATTGGAAACGTCCAGAGATTGCGCCCACAGGACAGCTGCCAGCACTGAAAGCTCTAGCTGGTTTTCACTGTCCCTTGGAACTGCATGCGCTGCCACACAGACATTCGCGCTCTGCTAAAGCATTGCTTGGTAATGGGGCAACACTCTGTATCTCTCTCTGGCAGAGCCCGGCAGTGAAATTGGAAACGTCCAGAGATTGCGCCCACAGGAAAGCTGCCAGCACTGAAAGCTGTAGCTGGTTTTCACTGTCCCTTGGAACTGCATTCGCTGCCACACAGACATTCGCGCTCTGCTAAAGCATTGCTTCGTAATGGGGCAACACTCTGTATCTCTCTCTGGCAGAGCCCGTTTGCCAAATTGGAAACGTCCAGAGATTGCGCCCACAGGAAAGCTGCCAGCACTGAAAGCTGTAGCTGGTTTTCACTGTCCCTTGGAACTGCATGCGCTGCCACACAGACATTCGCGCTCTGCTAAAGCATTGGTAGGTAATGGGGCAACACTCTGTATCTCTCACTGGCAGAGCCCGGCAGTGAAATTGGAAACGTGCAGAGATTGCGCCCACAGGAAAGCTGCCAGCACTGAAAGCTGTAGCTGGTTTTCACTGTCCCTTGGAACTGCATTCGCTGCCACACAGACATTCGCGCTCTGCTAAAGCATTGGTAGGTAATGGGGCAACACTCTGTATGACTCTCTCCCAGTGCCCGGCAGTGAAATTGGAAACGTCCAGAGATTGCGCCCACAGGAAAGCTGCCAGCACTGAAAGCTGTAGCTGGTTTTCACTGTCCCTTGGAACTGCATTCGCTGCCACACAGACATTCGTGCTCTGCTAAAGCATTGGTAGGTAATGGGGCAACACTCTGTATGACTCTCTCCCAGTGCCCGGCAGTGAAATTGGAAATGTCCAGAGATTGCGGCCACAGGAAAGCTGCCAGCACTGAAAGCTGTAGCTGGTTTTCACTGTCCCTTGGAACTGCATGCGCTGCCACACAGACATTCGCGCTCTGCTAAAGCATTGCTTCGTAATGGGGCAACACTCTGTATCTCTCTCTGGCAGAGCCCGGCAGTGAAATTGGAAACGTCCAGAGGTTACGGCCACAGGAAAGCTGCCAGCACTGAAAGCTGTAGCTGGTTTTCACTGTCTCTTGGAACTGCATGCGCTGCCACACAGACATTCGCGCTCTGCTAAAGCATTGCTTCGTAATGGGGCAACACTCTGTATCTCTCTCTGGCAGAGCCCGGCAGTGAAATTGGAAACGTCCAGAGGTTACGGCCACAGGAAAGCTGCCAGCACTGAAAGCTGTAGCTGGTTTTCACTGTCCCTTGGAACTGCATGCGCTGCCACACAGACATTCGCGCTCTGCTAAAGCATTGCTTGGTAATGGGGCAACACTCTGTATCTCTCTCTGGCAGAGCCCGGCAGTGAAATTGGAAACGTCCAGAGATTGCGCCCACAGGAAAGCTGCCAGCACTGAAAGCTGTAGCTGGTTTTCACTGTCCCTTGGAACTGCATTCGCTGCCACACAGAGATTCGCGCTCTGCTAAAGCATTGCTTCGTAATGGGGCAACACTCTGTATGACTCTCTCCCAGTGCCCGGCAGTGAAATTGGAAACGTCCAGAGATTGCGGCCACAGGAAAGCTGCCAGCACTGAAAGCTGTAGCTGGTTTTCACTGTCCCTTGGAACTGCATTCGCTGCCACACAGACATTCGCGCTCTGCTAAAGCATTGCTTCGTAATGGGGCAACACTCTGTATCGCTCTCTGGCAGAGCCCGGCAGTGAAATTGGAAACGTCCAGAGATTGCGCCCACAGGAAAGCTGCCAGCACTGAAAGCTGTAGCTGGTTTTCACTGTCCCTTGGAACTGCATGCGCTGCCACACAGACATTCGCGCTCTGCTAAAGCCTTGGTAGGTAATGGGGCAACACTCTGTATCTCTCACTGGCAGAGCCCGGCAGTGAAATTGGAAACGTGCAGAGATTGCGCCCACAGGAAAGCTGCCAGCACTGAAAGCTGTAGCTGGTTTTCACTGTCCCTTGGAACTGCATTCGCTGCCACACAGACATTCGCGCTCTGCTAAAGCATTGGTAGGTAATGGGGCAACACTCTGTATGACTCTCTCCCAGTGCCCGGCAGTGAAATTGGAAACGTCCAGAGATTGCGCCCACAGGAAAGCTGCCAGCACTGAAAGCTGTAGCTGGTTTTCACTGTCCCTTGGAACTGCATGTGCTGCCACACAGACATTCGCGCTCTGCTAAAGCATTGCTTCGTAATGGGGCAACACTCTGTATCTCTCTCTGGCAGAGCCCGGCAGTGAAATTGGAAACGTCCAGAGATTGCGCCCACAGGAAAGCTGCCAGCACTGAAAGCTCTAGCTGGTTTTCACTGTCCCTTGGAACTGCATGCGCTGCCACACAGACATTCGCGCTCTGCTAAAGCATTGCTTCGTAATGGGGCAACACTCAGTATGACTCTCTCGCAGTGCCCGGCAGTGAAATTGGAAACGTCCAGAGATTGCGCCCACAGGAAAGCGTCCAGCACTGAAAGCTGTAGCTGGTTTTCACTGTCCCTTGGAACTGCATTCGCTGCTACACAGACATTCGCGCTCTGCTAAAGCATTGCTTCGTAATGGGGCAACACTCTGTATCTCTCTCTGGCAGAGCCCGGCAGTGAAATTGGAAACGTCCAGAGATTGCGCAGACAGGAAAGCTGCCAGCACTGAAAGCTGTAGCTGGTTTTCACTGTCCCTTGGAACTGCATTCGCTGCCACACAGACATTCGCGCTCTGCTAAAGCATTGCTTCGTAATGGGGCAACACTCTGTATCTCTCTCTGGCAGAGCCCGGCTGCCAAATTGGAAACGTCCAGAGATTGCGCCCACAGGAAAGCTGCCAGCACTGAAAGCTGTAGCTGGTTTTCACTGTCCCTAGGAACTGCATTCGCTGCCACACAGACATTCGCGCTCTGCTAAAGCATTGCTTGGTAATGGGGCAACACTCTGTATCTCTCACTGGCAGAGCCCGGAAGTGAAATTCGAAACGTCCAGAGATTGCGCCCACAGGAAAGCTGCCAGCACTGAAAGCTGTAGCTGGTTTTCACTGTCCCTTGGAACTGCATGCGCTGCCACACAGACATTCGCGCTCTGCTAAAGCATTGCTTCGTAATGGGGCAACACTCTGTATCTCTCACTGGCAGAGCCCGGAAGTGAAATTCGAAACGTCCAGAGATTGCGCCCACAGGAAAGCTGCCAGCACTGAAAGCTGTAGCTAGTTTTCACTGTCCCTTGGAACTGCATTCGCTGCCACACAGACATTCGCGCTCTGCTAAAGCATTGCTTCGTAATGGGGCAACACTCTGTATGACTCTCTCCCAGTGCCCGGCAGTGAAAGTGGAAATGTCCAGAGATTGCGCCCACAGGAAAGCTGCCAGCACTGAAAGCTGTAGCTGGTTTTCACTGTCCCTTGGAACTGCATGCGCTGCCACACAGACATTCGCGCTCTGCTAAAGCATTGCTTCGTAATGGGGCAACACTCTGTATCTCTCTCTGGCTGAGCCCGGCTGCCAAATTGGAAATGTCCAGAGATTGCGGCCACAGGAAAGCTGCCAGCACTGAAAGCTGTAGCTGGTTTTCACTGTCCCTTGGAACTGCATTCGCTGCCACACAGACATTCGCGCTCTGCTATAGCATTGCTTCGTAATGTGGCAACACTCTGTATCTCTCTCTGGCAGAGCCCGGCTGCCAAATTGGAAACGTCCAGAGATTGCGCCCACAGGACAGCTGCCAGCACTGAAAGCTCTAGCTGGTTTTCACTGTCCCTTGGAACTGCATGCGCTGCCACACAGACATTCGCGCTCTGCTAAAGCATTGCTTGGTAATGGGGCAACACTCTGTATCTCTCTCTGGCAGAGCCCGGCAGTGAAATTGGAAACGTCCAGAGATTGCGCCCACAGGAAAGCTGCCAGCACTGAAAGCTGTAGCTGGTTTTCACTGTCCCTTGGAACTGCATTCGCTGCCACACAGACATTCGCGCTCTGCTAAAGCATTGCTTCGTAATGGGGCAACACTCTGTATCTCTCTCTGGCAGAGCCCGTTTGCCAAATTGGAAACGTCCAGAGATTGCGCCCACAGGAAAGCTGCCAGCACTGAAAGCTGTAGCTGGTTTTCACTGTCCCTTGGAACTGCATGCGCTGCCACACAGACATTCGCGCTCTGCTAAAGCATTGGTAGGTAATGGGGCAACACTCTGTATCTCTCACTGGCAGAGCCCGGCAGTGAAATTGGAAACGTGCAGAGATTGCGCCCACAGGAAAGCTGCCAGCACTGAAAGCTGTAGCTGGTTTTCACTGTCCCTTGGAACTGCATTCGCTGCCACACAGACATTCGCGCTCTGCTAAAGCATTGGTAGGTAATGGGGCAACACTCTGTATGACTCTCTCCCAGTGCCCGGCAGTGAAATTGGAAACGTCCAGAGATTGCGCCCACAGGAAAGCTGCCAGCACTGAAAGCTGTAGCTGGTTTTCACTGTCCCTTGGAACTGCATTCGCTGCCACACAGACATTCGTGCTCTGCTAAAGCATTGGTAGGTAATGGGGCAACACTCTGTATGACTCTCTCCCAGTGCCCGGCAGTGAAATTGGAAATGTCCAGAGATTGCGGCCACAGGAAAGCTGCCAGCACTGAAAGCTGTAGCTGGTTTTCACTGTCCCTTGGAACTGCATGCGCTGCCACACAGACATTCGCGCTCTGCTAAAGCATTGCTTCGTAATGGGGCAACACTCTGTATCTCTCTCTGGCAGAGCCCGGCAGTGAAATTGGAAACGTCCAGAGGTTACGGCCACAGGAAAGCTGCCAGCACTGAAAGCTGTAGCTGGTTTTCACTGTCTCTTGGAACTGCATGCGCTGCCACACAGACATTCGCGCTCTGCTAAAGCATTGCTTCGTAATGGGGCAACACTCTGTATCTCTCTCTGGCAGAGCCCGGCAGTGAAATTGGAAACGTCCAGAGGTTACGGCCACAGGAAAGCTGCCAGCACTGAAAGCTGTAGCTGGTTTTCACTGTCCCTTGGAACTGCATGCGCTGCCACACAGACATTCGCGCTCTGCTAAAGCATTGCTTGGTAATGGGGCAACACTCTGTATCTCTCTCTGGCAGAGCCCGGCAGTGAAATTGGAAACGTCCAGAGATTGCGCCCACAGGAAAGCTGCCAGCACTGAAAGCTGTAGCTGGTTTTCACTGTCCCTTGGAACTGCATTCGCTGCCACACAGAGATTCGCGCTCTGCTAAAGCATTGCTTCGTAATGGGGCAACACTCTGTATGACTCTCTCCCAGTGCCCGGCAGTGAAATTGGAAACGTCCAGAGATTGCGGCCACAGGAAAGCTGCCAGCACTGAAAGCTGTAGCTGGTTTTCACTGTCCCTTGGAACTGCATTCGCTGCCACACAGACATTCGCGCTCTGCTAAAGCATTGCTTCGTAATGGGGCAACACTCTGTATCGCTCTCTGGCAGAGCCCGGCAGTGAAATTGGAAACGTCCAGAGATTGCGCCCACAGGAAAGCTGCCAGCACTGAAAGCTGTAGCTGGTTTTCACTGTCCCTTGGAACTGCATGCGCTGCCACACAGACATTCGCGCTCTGCTAAAGCCTTGGTAGGTAATGGGGCAACACTCTGTATCTCTCACTGGCAGAGCCCGGCAGTGAAATTGGAAACGTGCAGAGATTGCGCCCACAGGAAAGCTGCCAGCACTGAAAGCTGTAGCTGGTTTTCACTGTCCCTTGGAACTGCATTCGCTGCCACACAGACATTCGCGCTCTGCTAAAGCATTGGTAGGTAATGGGGCAACACTCTGTATGACTCTCTCCCAGTGCCCGGCAGTGAAATTGGAAACGTCCAGAGATTGCGCCCACAGGAAAGCTGCCAGCACTGAAAGCTGTAGCTGGTTTTCACTGTCCCTTGGAACTGCATGCGCTGCCACACAGACATTCGCGCTCTGCTAAAGCATTGCTTCGTAATGGGGCAACACTCTGTATCTCTCTCTGGCAGAGCCCGGCAGTGAAATTGGAAACGTCCAGAGATTGCGCCCACAGGAAAGCTGCCAGCACTGAAAGCTCTAGCTGGTTTTCACTGTCCCTTGGAACTGCATGCGCTGCCACACAGACATTCGCGCTCTGCTAAAGCATTGCTTCGTAATGGGGCAACACTCAGTATGACTCTCTCGCAGTGCCCGGCAGTGAAATTGGAAACGTCCAGAGATTGCGCCCACAGGAAAGCGTCCAGCACTGAAAGCTGTAGCTGGTTTTCACTGTCCCTTGGAACTGCATTCGCTGCTACACAGACATTCGCGCTCTGCTAAAGCATTGCTTCGTAATGGGGCAACACTCTGTATCTCTCTCTGGCAGAGCCCGGCAGTGAAATTGGAAACGTCCAGAGATTGCGCAGACAGGAAAGCTGCCAGCACTGAAAGCTGTAGCTGGTTTTCACTGTCCCTTGGAACTGCATTCGCTGCCACACAGACATTCGCGCTCTGCTAAAGCATTGCTTCGTAATGGGGCAACACTCTGTATCTCTCTCTGGCAGAGCCCGGCTGCCAAATTGGAAACGTCCAGAGATTGCGCCCACAGGAAAGCTGCCAGCACTGAAAGCTGTAGCTGGTTTTCACTGTCCCTAGGAACTGCATTCGCTGCCACACAGACATTCGCGCTCTGCTAAAGCATTGCTTGGTAATGGGGCAACACTCTGTATCTCTCACTGGCAGAGCCCGGAAGTGAAATTCGAAACGTCCAGAGATTGCGCCCACAGGAAAGCTGCCAGCACTGAAAGCTGTAGCTGGTTTTCACTGTCCCTTGGAACTGCATGCGCTGCCACACAGACATTCGCGCTCTGCTAAAGCATTGCTTCGTAATGGGGCAACACTCTGTATCTCTCACTGGCAGAGCCCGGAAGTGAAATTCGAAACGTCCAGAGATTGCGCCCACAGGAAAGCTGCCAGCACTGAAAGCTGTAGCTAGTTTTCACTGTCCCTTGGAACTGCATTCGCTGCCACACAGACATTCGCGCTCTGCTAAAGCATTGCTTCGTAATGGGGCAACACTCTGTATGACTCTCTCCCAGTGCCCGGCAGTGAAAGTGGAAATGTCCAGAGATTGCGCCCACAGGAAAGCTGCCAGCACTGAAAGCTGTAGCTGGTTTTCACTGTCCCTTGGAACTGCATGCGCTGCCACACAGACATTCGCGCTCTGCTAAAGCATTGCTTCGTAATGGGGCAACACTCTGTATCTCTCTCTGGCTGAGCCCGGCTGCCAAATTGGAAATGTCCAGAGATTGCGGCCACAGGAAAGCTGCCAGCACTGAAAGCTGTAGCTGGTTTTCACTGTCCCTTGGAACTGCATTCGCTGCCACACAGACATTCGCGCTCTGCTATAGCATTGCTTCGTAATGTGGCAACACTCTGTATCTCTCTCTGGCAGAGCCCGGCTGCCAAATTGGAAACGTCCAGAGATTGCGCAGACAGGAAAGCTGCCAGCACTGAAAGCTGTAGCTGGTTTTCACTGTCCCTTGGAACTGCATTCGCTGCCACACAGACATTCGCGCTCTGCTAAAGCATTGCTTCGTAATGGGGCAACACTCTGTATCTCTCTCTGGCAGAGCCCGGCAGTGAAATTGGAAACGTCCAGAGATTGCGCCCACAGGAAAGCTGCCAGCACTGAAAGCTGTAGCTGGTTTTCACTGTCCCTTGGAACTGCATTCGCTGCCACACAGACATTCGCGCTCTGCTAAAGCATTGCTTCGTAATGGGGCAACACTCTGTATCTCTCACTGGCAGAGCCCGTTTGCCAAATTGGAAACGTCCAGAGATTGCGGCCACAGGAAAGCTGCCAGCACTGAAAGCTGTAGCTGGTTTTCACTGTCCCTTGGAACTGCATTCGCTGCCACACAGAGATTCGCGCTCTGCTAAAGCATTGCTTCGTAATGGGGCAACACTCTGTATGACTCTCTCCCAGTGCCCAGCAGTGAAATTGGAAATGTCCAGAGATTGCGCCCACAGGAAAGCTGCCAGCACTGAAAGCTCTAGCTGGTTTTCACTGTCCCTTGGAACTGCATGCGCTGCCACACAGACATTCGCGCTCTGCTAAAGCATTGCTTGGTAATGGGGCAACACTCTGTATCTCTGTCTGGCAGAGCCCGGCAGTGAAATTGGAAACGTCCAGAGATTGCGCCCACAGGAAAGCTGCCAGCACTGAAAGCTGTAGCTGGTTTTCACTGTCCCTTGGAACTGCATTCGCTGCCACACAGACATTCGCGCTCTGCTAAAGCATTGCTTCGTAATGGGGCAACACTCTGTATCTCTCACTGGCAGAGCCCGTTTGCCAAATTGGAAACGTCCAGAGATTGCGCCCACAGGAAAGCTGCCAGCACTGAAAGCTGTAGCTGGTTTTCACTGTCCCTTGGAACTGCATTCGCTGCCACACAGACATTCGCGCTCTGCTAAAGCATTGCTTCGTAATGGGGCAACACTCTGTATCTCTCTCTGGCAGAGCCCGGCTGCCAAATTGGAAACGTCCAGAGATTGCGCCCACAGGAAAGCTGCCAGCACTGAAAGCTGTAGCTGGTTTTCACTGTCCCTTGGAACTGCATTCGCTGCCACACAGACATTCGCGCTCTGCTAAAGCATTGGTAGGTAATGGGGCAACACTGTATGACTCTCTCCCAGTGCCCGGCAGTGAAATTGGAAACGTCCAGAGATTGCGCCCACAGGACAGCTGCCAGCACTGAAAGCTCTAGCTGGTTTTCACTGTCCCTTGGAACTGCATGCGCTGCCACACAGACATTCGCGCTCTGCTAAAGCATTGCTTGGTAATGGGGCAACACTCTGTATCTCTCTCTGGCAGAGCCCGGCAGTGAAATTGGAAACGTCCAGAGATTGCGCCCACAGGAAAGCTGCCAGCACTGAAAGCTGTAGCTGGTTTTCACTGTCCCTTGGAACTGCATTCGCTGCCACACAGACATTCGCGCTCTGCTAAAGCATTGCTTCGTAATGGGGCAACACTCTGTATCTCTCTCTGGCAGAGCCCGTTTGCCAAATTGGAAACGTCCAGAGATTGCGCCCACAGGAAAGCTGCCAGCACTGAAAGCTGTAGCTGGTTTTCACTGTCCCTTGGAACTGCATGCGCTGCCACACAGACATTCGCGCTCTGCTAAAGCATTGGTAGGTAATGGGGCAACACTCTGTATCTCTCACTGGCAGAGCCCGGCAGTGAAATTGGAAACGTGCAGAGATTGCGCCCACAGGAAAGCTGCCAGCACTGAAAGCTGTAGCTGGTTTTCACTGTCCCTTGGAACTGCATTCGCTGCCACACAGACATTCGCGCTCTGCTAAAGCATTGGTAGGTAATGGGGCAACACTCTGTATGACTCTCTCCCAGTGCCCGGCAGTGAAATTGGAAACGTCCAGAGATTGCGCCCACAGGAAAGCTGCCAGCACTGAAAGCTGTAGCTGGTTTTCACTGTCCCTTGGAACTGCATTCGCTGCCACACAGACATTCGTGCTCTGCTAAAGCATTGGTAGGTAATGGGGCAACACTCTGTATGACTCTCTCCCAGTGCCCGGCAGTGAAATTGGAAATGTCCAGAGATTGCGGCCACAGGAAAGCTGCCAGCACTGAAAGCTGTAGCTGGTTTTCACTGTCCCTTGGAACTGCATGCGCTGCCACACAGACATTCGCGCTCTGCTAAAGCATTGCTTCGTAATGGGGCAACACTCTGTATCTCTCTCTGGCAGAGCCCGGCAGTGAAATTGGAAACGTCCAGAGGTTACGGCCACAGGAAAGCTGCCAGCACTGAAAGCTGTAGCTGGTTTTCACTGTCTCTTGGAACTGCATGCGCTGCCACACAGACATTCGCGCTCTGCTAAAGCATTGCTTCGTAATGGGGCAACACTCTGTATCTCTCTCTGGCAGAGCCCGGCAGTGAAATTGGAAACGTCCAGAGGTTACGGCCACAGGAAAGCTGCCAGCACTGAAAGCTGTAGCTGGTTTTCACTGTCCCTTGGAACTGCATGCGCTGCCACACAGACATTCGCGCTCTGCTAAAGCATTGCTTGGTAATGGGGCAACACTCTGTATCTCTCTCTGGCAGAGCCCGGCAGTGAAATTGGAAACGTCCAGAGATTGCGCCCACAGGAAAGCTGCCAGCACTGAAAGCTGTAGCTGGTTTTCACTGTCCCTTGGAACTGCATTCGCTGCCACACAGACATTCGCGCTCTGCTAAAGCATTGCTTCGTAATGGGGCAACACTCTGTATGACTCTCTCCCAGTGCCCGGCAGTGAAATTGGAAACGTCCAGAGATTGCGGCCACAGGAAAGCTGCCAGCACTGAAAGCTGTAGCTGGTTTTCACTGTCCCTTGGAACTGCATTCGCTGCCACACAGACATTCGCGCTCTGCTAAAGCATTGCTTCGTAATGGGGCAACACTCTGTATCGCTCTCTGGCAGAGCCCGGCAGTGAAATTGGAAACGTCCAGAGATTGCGCCCACAGGAAAGCTGCCAGCACTGAAAGCTGTAGCTGGTTTTCACTGTCTCTTGGAACTGCATTCGCTGCCACACAGACATTCGCGCTCTGCTAAAGCATTGCTTCGTAATGGGGCAACACTCTGTATCTCTCTCTGGCTGAGCCCGGCTGCCAAATTGGAAACGTCCAGAGATTGCACCCACAGGAAAGCTGCCAGCACTGAAAGCTGTAGCTGGTTTTCACTGTCCCTTGGAACTGCATTCGCTGCCACACAGACATTCGCGCTCTGCTAAAGCATTGCTTCGTAATGGGGCAACACTCTGTATCTCTCTCTGGCAGAGCCCGGCTGCCAAATTGGAAACGTCCAGACATTGCGCCCACAGGAAAGCTGCCAGCACTGAAAGCTGTAGCTGGTTTTCACTGTCCCTTGGAACTGCATTCGCTGCCACACAGACATTCGCGCTCTGCTAAAGCATTGCTTGGTAATGTGGCAACACTCTGTATCTCTCACTGGCAGAGCCCGGCAGTGAAATTGGAAACGTCCAGAGATTGCGCCCACAGGAAAGCTGCCAGCACTGAAAGCTGTAGCTGGTTTTCACTGTCCCTTGGAACTGCATGCGCTGCCACACAGACATTCGCGCTCTGCTAAAGCATTGCTTCGTAATGGGGCAACACTCAGTATGACTCTCTCCCAGTGCCCGGCAGTGAAATTGGAAACGTCCAGAGATTGCGCCCACAGGAAAGCTGCCAGCACTGAAAGCTGTAGCTGGTTTTCACTGTCCCTTGGAACTGCATTCGCTGCCACACAGACATTCGTGCTCTGCTAAAGCATTGCTTCGTAATGGGGCAACACTCAGTATGACTCTCTCCCAGTGCCCGGCAGTGAAATTGGAAACGTCCAGAGATTGCGGCCACAGGAAAGCTGCCAGCACTGAAAGCTGTAGCTGGTTTTCACTGTCCCTTGGAACTGCATTCGCTGCCACACAGACATTCGCGCTCTGCTAAAGCATTGCTTCGTAATGGGGCAACACTCTGTATCTCTCTCTGGCAGAGCCCGGCAGTGAAATTGGAAACGTCCAGAGATTGCGCCCACAGGAAAGCTGCCAGCAATGAAAGCTGTAGCTGGTTTTCACTGTCCCTTGGAACTGCATTCGCTGCCACACAGACATTCGCGCTCTGCTAAAGCATTGCTTCGTAATGGGGCAACACTCTGTATCTCTCTCTGGCAGAGCCCGGCAGTGAAATTGGAAATGTCCAGAGATTGCGCCCACAGGAAAGCTGCCAGCACTGAAAGCTGTAGCTGGTTTTCACTGTCCCTTGGAACTGCATTCGCTGCCACACAGACATTCGCGCTCTGCTAAAGCATTGCTTCGTAATGGGGCAACACTCTGTATCTCTCTCTGGCAGAGCCCGGCAGTGAAATTGGAAACGTCCAGAGATTGCGCAGACAGGAGAGCTGCCAGCACTGAAAGCTGTAGCTGGTTTTCACTGTCCCTAGGAACTGCATTCGCTGCCACACAGACATTCGCGCTTGCTAAAGCATTGCTTCGTAATGGGGCAACACTCTGTATCTCTCTCTGGCAGAGCCCGGCTGCCAAATTGGAAACGTCCAGAGATTGCGCCCACAGGAAAGCTGCCAGCACTGAAAGCTGTAGCTGGTTTTCACTGTCCCTAGGAACTGCATTCGCTGTCACACAGACATTTGCGCTCTGCTAAAGCATTGCTTCGTAATGGGGCAACACTCTGTATCTCTCACTGGCAGAGCCCGGCAGTGAAATTGGAAACGTGCAGAGATTGCGCCCACAGGAAAGCTGCCAGCACTGAAAGCTGTAGCTGGTTTTCACTGTCCCTTGGAACTGCATTCGCTGCCACACAGACATTCGCGCTCTGCTAAAGCATTGGTAGGTAATGGGGCAACATTCTGTATGACTCTCTCCCAGTGCCCGGCAGTGAAATTGGAAATGTCCAGAGATTGCGCCCACAGGAAAGCTGCCAGCACTGAAAGCTCTAGCTGGTTTTCACTGTCCCTTGGAACTGCATGCGCTGCCACACAGACATTCGCGCTCTGCTAAAGCATTGCTTGGTAATGGGGCAACACTCTGTATCTCTCTCTGGCAGAGCCCGTCAGTGAAATTGGAAACGTCCAGAGATTGCGCCCACAGGAAAGCTGCCAGCACTGAAAGCTGTAGCTGGTTTTCACTGTCCCTTGGAACTGCATTCGCTGCCACACAGACATTCGCGCTCTGCTAAAGCATTGCTTCGTAATGGGGCAACACTCTGTATCTCTCACTGGTAGAGCCCGGCTGCCAAATTGGAAACGTCCAGAGATTGCGCCCACAGGAAAGCTGCCAGCACTGAAAGGTGTAGCTGGTTTTCACTGTCCCTTGGAACTGCATTCGCTGCCACACAGACATTCGCGCTCTGCTAAAGCATTTGTAGGTAATGGGGCAACACTGTATGACTCTCTCCCAGTGCCCGGCAGTGAAATTGGAAACGTCCAGAGATTGCGCCCACAGGAAAGCTGCCAGCACTGAAAGCTCTAGCTGGTTTTCACTGTCCCTTGGAACTGCATGCGCTGCCACACAGACATTCGCGCTCTGCTAAAGCATTGCTTGGTAATGGGGCAACACTCTGTATCTCTGTCTGGCAGAGCCCGGCAGTGAAATTGGAAACGTCCAGAGATTGCGCCCACAGGAAAGCTGCCAGCACTGAAAGCTGTAGCTGGTTTTCACTGTCCCTTGGAACTGCATTCGCTGCCACACAGACATTCGCGCTCTGCTAAAGCATTGCTTCGTAATGGGGCAACACTCTGTATCTCTCACTGGCAGAGCCCGTTTGCCAAATTGGAAACGTCCAGAGATTGCGCCCACAGGAAAGCTGCCAGCACTGAAAGCTGTAGCTGGTTTTCACTGTCCCTTGGAACTGCATTCGCTGCCACACAGACATTCGCGCTCTGCTAAAGCATTGCTTCGTAATGGGGCAACACTCTGTATCTCTCTCTGGCAGAGCCCGGCTGCCAAATTGGAAACGTCCAGAGATTGCGCCCACAGGAAAGCTGCCAGCACTGAAAGCTGTAGCTGGTTTTCACTGTCCCTTGGAACTGCATTCGCTGCCACACAGACATTCGCGCTCTGCTAAAGCATTGCTTCGTAATGGGGCAACACTGTATGACTCTCTCCCAGTGCCCGGCAGTGAAATTGGAAACGTCCAGAGATTGCGCCCACAGGACAGCTGCCAGCACTGAAAGCTCTAGCTGGTTTTCACTGTCCCTTGGAACTGCATGCGCTGCCACACAGACATTCGCGCTCTGCTAAAGCATTGCTTGGTAATGGGGCAACACTCTGTATCTCTCTCTGGCAGAGCCCGGCAGTGAAATTGGAAACGTCCAGAGATTGCGCCCACAGGAAAGCTGCCAGCACTGAAAGCTGTAGCTGGTTTTCACTGTCCCTTGGAACTGCATGCGCTGCCACACAGACATTCGCGCTCTGCTAAAGCATTGCTTCGTAATGGGGCAACACTCTGTATCTCTCTCTGGCAGAGCCCGGCAGTGAAATTGGAAACGTCCAGAGATTGCGCCCACAGGAAAGCTGCCAGCACTGAAAGCTCTAGCTGGTTTTCACTGTCCCTTGGAACTGCATGCGCTGCCACACAGACATTCGCGCTCTGCTAAAGCATTGCTTCGTAATGGGGCAACACTCAGTATGACTCTCTCGCAGTGCCCGGCAGTGAAATTGGAAACGTCCAGAGATTGCGCCCACAGGAAAGCGTCCAGCACTGAAAGCTGTAGCTGGTTTTCACTGTCCCTTGGAACTGCATTCGCTGCCACACAGACATTCGCGCTCTGCTAAAGCATTGCTTCGTAATGGGGCAACACTCTGTATCTCTCTCTGGCAGAGCCCGGCAGTGAAATTGGAAACGTCCAGAGATTGCGCAGACAGGAAAGCTGCCAGCACTGAAAGCTGTAGCTGGTTTTCACTGTCCCTTGGAACTGCATTCGCTGCCACACAGACATTCGCGCTCTGCTAAAGCATTGCTTCGTAATGGGGCAACACTCTGTATCTCTCTCTGGCAGAGCCCGGCTGCCAAATTGGAAACGTCCAGAGATTGCGCCCACAGGAAAGCTGCCAGCACTGAAAGCTGTAGCTGGTTTTCACTGTCCCTAGGAACTGCATTCGCTGCCACACAGACATTCGCGCTCTGCTAAAGCATTGCTTGGTAATGGGGCAACACTCTGTATCTCTCACTGGCAGAGCCCGGAAGTGAAATTCGAAACGTCCAGAGATTGCGCCCACAGGAAAGCTGCCAGCACTGAAAGCTGTAGCTGGTTTTCACTGTCCCTTGGAACTGCATGCGCTGCCACACAGACATTCGCGCTCTGCTAAAGCATTGCTTCGTAATGGGGCAACACTCTGTATCTCTCACTGGCAGAGCCCGGAAGTGAAATTCGAAACGTCCAGAGATTGCGCCCACAGGAAAGCTGCCAGCACTGAAAGCTGTAGCTGGTTTTCACTGTCCCTTGGAACTGCATGCGCTGCCACACAGACATTCGCGCTCTGCTAAAGCATTGCTTCGTAATGTGGCAACACTCTGTATGACTCTCTCCCAGTGCCCGGCAGTGAAAGTGGAAATGTCCAGAGATTGCGCCCACAGGAAAGCTGCCAGCACTGAAAGCTGTAGCTGGTTTTCACTGTCCCTTGGAACTGCATGCGCTGCCACACAGACATTCGCGCTCTGCTAAAGCATTGCTTCGTAATGGGGCAACACTCTGTATCTCTCTGTGGCTGAGCCCGGCTGCCAAATTGGAAATGTCCAGAGATTGCGGCCACAGGAAAGCTGCCAGCACTGAAAGCTGTAGCTGGTTTTCACTGTCCCTTGGAACTGCATTCGCTGCCACACAGACATTCGCGCTCTGCTATAGCATTGCTTCGTAATGTGGCAACACTCTGTATCTCCCTCTGGCAGAGCCCGGCTGCCAAATTGGAAACGTCCAGAGATTGCGCAGACAGGAAAGCTGCCAGCACTGAAAGCTGTAGCTGGTTTTCACTGTCCCTTGGAACTGCATTCGCTGCCACACAGACATTCGCGCTCTGCTAAAGCATTGCTTCGTAATGGGGCAACACTCTGTATCTCTCTCTGGCAGAGCCCGGCTGCCAAATTGGAAACGTGCAGAGATTGCGCCCACAGGAAAGCTGCCAGCACTGAAAGCTGTAGCTGGTTTTCACTGTCCCTTGGAACTGCATTCGCTGCCACACAGACATTCGCGCTCTGCTAAAGCATTGGTAGGTAATGGGGCAACACTCTGTATGACTCTCTCCCAGTGCCCGGCAGTGAAATTGGAAATGTCCAGAGATTGCCCCCACAGGAAAGCTGCCAGCACTGAAAGCTGTAGCTGGTTTTCACTGTCCCTTGGAACTGCATGCGCTGCCACACAGACATTCGCGCTCTGCTAAAGCATTGCTTCGTAATGGGGCAACACTCAGTATGACTCTCTCCCAGTGCCCGGCAGTGAAATTGGAAACGTCCAGAGATTGCCCCCACAGGAAAGCTGCCAGCACTGAAAGCTCTAGCTGGTTTTCACTGTCCGTTGGAACTGCATTCGCTGCCACACAGACATTCGCGCTCTGCTAAAGCATTGCTTCGTAATGGGGCAACACTCTGTATCTCTCTCTGGCTGAGCCCGGCAGTGAAATTGGAAACGTCCAGAGATTGCGCCCACAGGAAAGCTGCCAGCACTGAAAGCTGTAGCTGGTTTTCACTGTCCCTTGGAACTGCATTCGCTGCCACACAGACATTCGCGCTCTGCTAAAGCATTGATTCGTAATGGGGCAACACTCTGTATCTCTCTCTGGCAGAGCCCGGCTGCCAAATTGGAAACGTCCAGAGATTGCGCCCACAGGAAAGCTGCCAGCACTGAAAGCTGTAGCTGGTTTTCACTGTCCCTAGGAACTGCATTCGCTGCCACACAGACATTCGCGCTCTGCTAAAGCATTGCTTGGTAATGGGGCAACACTCTGTATCTCTCACTGGCAGAGCCCGGAAGTGAAATTCGAAACGTCCAGAGATTGCGCCCACAGGAAAGCTGCCAGCACTGAAAGCTGTAGCTGGTTTTCACTGTCCCTTGGAACTGCATGCGCTGCCACACAGACATTCGCGCTCTGCTAAAGCATTGCTTCGTAATGGGGCAACACTCTGTATCTCTCACTGGCAGAGCCCGGAAGTGAAATTCGAAACGTCCAGAGATTGCGCCCACAGGAAAGCTGCCAGCACTGAAAGCTGTAGCTGGTTTTCACTGTCCCTTGGAACTGCATTCGCTGCCACACAGACATTCGCGCTCTGCTAAAGCATTGCTTCGTAATGGGGCAACACTCTGTATGACTCTCTCCCAGTGCCCGGCAGTGAAAGTGGAAATGTCCAGAGATTGCGGCCACAGGAAAGCTGCCAGCACTGAAAGCTGTAGCTGGTTTTCACTGTCCCTTGGAACTGCATTCGCTGCCACACAGACATTCGCGCTCTGCTATAGCATTGCTTCGTAATGTGGCAACACTCTGTATCTCTCTCTGGCAGAGCCCGGCTGCCAAATTGGAAACGTCCAGAGATTGCGCAGACAGGAAAGCTGCCAGCACTGAAAGCTGTAGCTGGTTTTCACTGTCCCTTGGAACTGCATTCGCTGCCACACAGACATTCGCGCTCTGCTAAAGCATTGCTTCGTAATGGGGCAACACTCTGTATCTCTCTCTGGCAGAGCCCGGCAGTGAAATTGGAAACGTCCAGAGATTGCGCCCACAGGAAAGCTGCCAGCACTGAAAGCTGTAGCTGGTTTTCACTGTCCCTTGGAACTGCATTCGCTGCCACACAGACATTCGCGCTCTGCTAAAGCATTGCTTCGTAATGGGGCAACACTCTGTATCTCTCACTGGCAGAGCCCGTTTGCCAAATTGGAAACGTCCAGAGATTGCGGCCACAGGAAAGCTGCCAGCACTGAAAGCTGTAGCTGGTTTTCACTGTCCCTTGGAACTGCATTCGCTGCCACACAGAGATTCGCGCTCTGCTAAAGCATTGCTTCGTAATGGGGCAACACTCTGTATGACTCTCTCCCAGTGCCCAGCAGTGAAATTGGAAATGTCCAGAGATTGCGCCCACAGGAAAGCTGCCAGCACTGAAAGCTCTAGCTGGTTTTCACTGTCCCTTGGAACTGCATGCGCTGCCACACAGACATTCGCGCTCTGCTAAAGCATTGCTTGGTAATGGGGCAACACTCTGTATCTCTGTCTGGCAGAGCCCGGCAGTGAAATTGGAAACGTCCAGAGATTGCGCCCACAGGAAAGCTGCCAGCACTGAAAGCTGTAGCTGGTTTTCACTGTCCCTTGGAACTGCATTCGCTGCCACACAGACATTCGCGCTCTGCTAAAGCATTGCTTCGTAATGGGGCAACACTCTGTATCTCTCACTGGCAGAGCCCGTTTGCCAAATTGGAAACGTCCAGAGATTGCGCCCACAGGAAAGCTGCCAG
This sequence comes from Mycteria americana, assembly GCF_035582795.1. Classification (NCBI taxonomy): domain Eukaryota; kingdom Metazoa; phylum Chordata; class Aves; order Ciconiiformes; family Ciconiidae; genus Mycteria; species Mycteria americana. Next base: position 142,511 of record NW_027445649.1, read on the forward strand.
CACTGAAAGCTGTAGCTGGTTTTCACTGTCCCTTGGAACTGCATTCGCTGCCACACAGACATTCGCGCTCTGCTAAAGCATTGCTTCGTAATGGGGCAACACTCTGTATCTCTCTCTGGCAGAGCCCGGCTGCCAAATTGGAAACGTCCAGAGATTGCGCCCTCAGGAAAGCTGCCAGCACTGAAAGCTGTAGCTGGTTTTCACTGTCCCTTGGAACTGCATTCGCTGCCACACAGACATTCGCGCTCTGCTAAAGCATTGGTAGGTAATGGGGCAACACTGTATGACTCTCTCCCAGTGCCCGGCAGTGAAATTGGAAACGTCCAGAGATTGCGCCCACAGGACAGCTGCCAGCACTGAAAGCTCTAGCTGGTTTTCACTGTCCCTTGGAACTGCATGCGCTGCCACACAGACATTCGCGCTCTGCTAAAGCATTGCTTGGTAATGGGGCAACACTCTGTATCTCTCTCTGGCAGAGCCCGGCAGTGAAATTGGAAACGTCCAGAGATTGCGCCCACAGGAAAGCTGCCAGCACTGAAAGCTGTAGCTGGTTTTCACTGTCCCTTGGAACTGCATTCGCTGCCACACAGACATTCGCGCTCTGCTAAAGCATTGCTTCGTAATGGGGCAACACTCTGTATCTCTCTCTGGCAGAGCCCGTTTGCCAAATTGGAAACGTCCAGAGATTGCGCCCACAGGAAAGCTGCCAGCACTGAAAGCTGTAGCTGGTTTTCACTGTCCCTTGGAACTGCATGCGCTGCCACACAGACATTCGCGCTCTGCTAAAGCATTGGTAGGTAATGGGGCAACACTCTGTATCTCTCACTGGCAGAGCCCGGCAGTGAAATTGGAAACGTGCAGAGATTGCGCCCACAGGAAAGCTGCCAGCACTGAAAGCTGTAGCTGGTTTTCACTGTCCCTTGGAACTGCATTCGCTGCCACACAGACATTCGCGCTCTGCTAAAGCATTGGTAGGTAATGGGGCAACACTCTGTATGACTCTCTCCCAGTGCCCGGCAGTGAAATTGGAAACGTCCAGAGATTGCGCCCACAGGAAAGCTGCCAGCACTGAAAGCTGTAGCTGGTTTTCACTGTCCCTTGGAACTGCATGCGCTGCCACACAGACATTCGCGCTCTGCTAAAGCATTGCTTCGTAATGGGGCAACACTCTGTATCTCTCTCTGGCAGAGCCCGGCAGTGAAATTGGAAACGTCCAGAGATTGCGCCCACAGGAAAGCTGCCAGCACTGAAAGCTCTAGCTGGTTTTCACTGTCCCTTGGAACTGCATGCGCTGCCACACAGACATTCGCGCTCTGCTAAAGCATTGCTTCGTAATGGGGCAACACTCAGTATGACTCTCTCGCAGTGCCCGGCAGTGAAATTGGAAACGTCCAGAGATTGCGCCCACAGGAAAGCGTCCAGCACTGAAAGCTGTAGCTGGTTTTCACTGTCCCTTGGAACTGCATTCGCTGCTACACAGACATTCGCGCTCTGCTAAAGCATTGCTTCGTAATGGGGCAACACTCTGTATCTCTCTCTGGCAGAGCCCGGCAGTGAAATTGGAAACGTCCAGAGATTGCGCAGACAGGAAAGCTGCCAGCACTGAAAGCTGTAGCTGGTTTTCACTGTCCCTTGGAACTGCATTCGCTGCCACACAGACATTCGCGCTCTGCTAAAGCATTGCTTCGTAATGGGGCAACACTCTGTATCTCTCACTGGCAGAGCCCGGAAGTGAAATTCGAAACGTCCAGAGATTGCGCCCACAGGAAAGCTGCCAGCACTGAAAGCTGTAGCTGGTTTTCACTGTCCCTTGGAACTGCATGCGCTGCCACACAGACATTCGCGCTCTGGTAAAGCATTGCTTCGTAATGGGGCAACACTCTGTATCTCTCACTGGCAGAGCCCGGAAGTGAAATTCGAAACGTCCAGAGATTGCGCCCACAGGAAAGCTGCCAGCACTGAAAGCTGTAGCTGGTTTTCACTGTCCCTTGGAACTGCATTCGCTGCCACACAGACATTCGCGCTCTGCTAAAGCATTGCTTCGTAATGGGGCAACACTCTGTATGACTCTCTCCCAGTGCCCGGCAGTGAAAGTGGAAATGTCCAGAGATTGCGCCCACAGGAAAGCTGCCAGCACTGAAAGCTGTAGCTGGTTTTCACTGTCCCTTGGAACTGCATGCGCTGCCACACAGACATTCGCGCTCTGCTAAAGCATTGCTTCGTAATGGGGCAACACTCTGTATCTCTCTCTGGCTGAGCCCGGCTGCCAAATTGGAAATGTCCAGAGATTGCGGCCACAGGAAAGCTGCCAGCACTGAAAGCTGTAGCTGGTTTTCACTGTCCCTTGGAACTGCATTCGCTGCCACACAGACATTCGCGCTCTGCTATAGCATTGCTTCGTAATGTGGCAACACTCTGTATCTCTCTCTGGCAGAGCCCGGCTGCCAAATTGGAAACGTCCAGAGATTGCGCAGACAGGAAAGCTGCCAGCACTGAAAGCTGTAGCTGGTTTTCACTGTCCCTTGGAACTGCATTCGCTGCCACACAGACATTCGCGCTCTGCTAAAGCATTGCTTCGTAATGGGGCAACACTCTGTATCTCTCTCTGGCAGAGCCCGGCAGTGAAATTGGAAACGTCCAGAGATTGCGCCCACAGGAAAGCTGCCAGCACTGAAAGCTGTAGCTGGTTTTCACTGTCCCTTGGAACTGCATTCGCTGCCACACAGACATTCGCGCTCTGCTAAAGCATTGCTTCGTAATGGGGCAACACTCTGTATCTCTCACTGGCAGAGCCCGTTTGCCAAATTGGAAACGTCCAGAGATTGCGGCCACAGGAAAGCTGCCAGCACTGAAAGCTGTAGCTGGTTTTCACTGTCCCTTGGAACTGCATTCGCTGCCACACAGAGATTCGCGCTCTGCTAAAGCATTGCTTCGTAATGGGGCAACACTCTGTATGACTCTCTCCCAGTGCCCGGCAGTGAAATTGGAAACGTCCAGAGATTGCGGCCACAGGAAAGCTGCCAGCACTGAAAGCTGTAGCTGGTTTTCACTGTCCCTTGGAACTGCATTCGCTGCCACACAGACATTCGCGCTCTGCTAAAGCATTGCTTCGTAATGGGGCAACACTCTGTATCGCTCTCTGGCAGAGCCCGGCAGTGAAATTGGAAACGTCCAGAGATTGCGCCCACAGGAAAGCTGCCAGCACTGAAAGCTGTAGCTGGTTTTCACTGTCTCTTGGAACTGCATTCGCTGCCACACAGACATTCGCGCTCTGCTAAAGCATTGCTTCCTAATGGGGCAACACTCTGTATCTCTCTCTGGCTGAGCCCGGCTGCCAAATTGGAAACGTCCAGAGATTGCACCCACAGGAAAGCTGCCAGCACTGAAAGCTGTAGCTGGTTTTCACTGTCCCTTGGAACTGCATTCGCTGCCACACAGACATTCGCGCTCTGCTAAAGCATTGATTCGTAATGGGGCAACACTCTGTATGTCTCTCTGGCAGAGCCCGGCAGTGAAATTGGAAACGTCCAGAGATTGCGCAGACAGGAAAGCTGCCAGCACTGAAAGCTGTAGCTGGTTTTCACTGTCCCTTGGAACTGCATTCGCTGCCACACAGACATTCGCGCTCTGCTAAAGCATTGCTTCGTAATGGGGCAACACTCTGTATCTCTCTCTGGCAGAGCCCGGCTGCCAAATTGGAAACGTCCAGAGATTGCGCCCACAGGAAAGCTGCCAGCACTGAAAGCTCTAGCTGGTTTTCACTGTCCCTTGGAACTGCATGCGCTGCCACACAGACATTCGCGCTCTGCTAAAGCATTGCTTCGTAATGGGGCAACACTCTGTATGACTCTCTCCCAGTGCCCGGCATTGAAATTGGAAATGTCCAGAGATTGCGGCCACAGGAAAGCTGCCAGCACTGAAAGCTGTAGCTGGTTTTCACTGTCCCTTGGAACTGCATGCGCTGCCACACAGACATTCGCGCTCTGCTAAAGCATTGCTTCGTAATGGGGCAACACTCTGTATCTCTCTCTGGCAGAGCCCGGCAGTGAAATTCGAAACGTCCAGAGATTGCGCCCACAGGAAAGCTGCCAGCACTGAAAGCTGTAGCTGGTTTTCACTGTCCCTTGGAACTGCATTCGCTGCCACACAGACATTCGCGCTCTGCTAAAGCATTGCTTCGTAATGGGGCAACACTCTGTATGACTCACTCCCAGTGCCCGGCAGTGAAATTGGAAACGTCCAGAGATTGCGCCCACAGGAAAGCTGCCAGCACTGAAAGCTGTAGCTGGTTTTCACTGTCCCTTGGAACTGCATTCGCTGCCACACAGACATTCGCGCTCTGCTAAAGCATTGATTCGTAATGGGGCAACACTCTGTATCTCTCTCTGGCAGAGCCCGGCAGTGAAATTGGAAACGTCCAGAGATTGCGGCCACAGGAAAGCTGCCAGCACTGAAAGCTGTAGCTGGTTTTCACTGTCCCTTGGAACTGCATTCGCTGCCACACAGACATTCGCGCTCTGCTAAGGCATTGCTTCGTAATGGGGCAACACTCTGTATCTCTCACTGGCAGAGCCAGGCCGCCAAATTGGAAACGTCCAGAGATTGCGCCCACAGGAAAGCTGCCAGCACTGAAAGCTGTAGCTGGTTTTCACTGTCCCTTGGAACTGCATTCGCTGCCACACAGACATTCGCGCTCTGCTAAAGCATTGCTTCGTAATGGGGCAACACTCTGTATCTCTCTCTTGCAGAGCCCGGCTGCCAAATTGGAAACGTCCAGAGATTGCGCCCACAGGAAAGCTGCCAGCACTGAAAGCTCTAGCTGGTTTTCACTGTCCCTTGGAACTGCATTCGCTGCCACACAGACATTCGCGCTCTGCTAAAGCATTGCTTCGTAATGGGGCAACACTCTGTATCTCTCAATGGCAGAGCCCGGCAGTGAAATTGGAAACGTCCAGAGATTGCGCCCACAGGAAAGCTGCCAGCACTGAAAGCTGTAGCTGGTTTTCACTGTCCCTTGGAACTGCATGCGCTGCCACACAGACATTCGCGCTATGCTAAAGCATTGCTTCGTAATGGGGCAACACTCAGTATGACTCTCTCCCAGTGCCCGGCAGTGAAATTGGAAACGTCCAGAGATTGCGCCCACAGGAAAGCTGCCAGCACTGAAAGCTGTAGCTGGTTTTCACTGTCCCTTGGAACTGCATTCGCTGCCACACAGACATTCGTGCTCTGCTAAAGCATTGCTTCGTAATGGGGCAACACTCAGTATGACTCTCTCCCAGTGCCCGGCAGTGAAATTGGAAACGTCCAGAGATTGCGCCCACAGGAAAGCTGCCAGCACTGAAAGCTGTAGCTGGTTTTCACTGTCCCTTGGAACTGCATTCGCTGCCACACAGACATTCGTGCTCTGCTAAAGCATTGCTTCGTAATGGGGCAACACTCTGTATCTCTCTCTGGCAGAGCCCGGCAGTGAAATTGGAAACGTCCAGAGATTGCGCCCACAGGAAAGCTGCCAGCAATGAAAGCTGTAGCTGGTTTTCACTGTCCCTTGGAACTGCATTCGCTGCCACACAGACATTCGCGCTCTGCTAAAGCATTGCTTCGTAATGGGGCAACACTCTGTATGACTCTCTCCCAGTGCCCGGCAGTGAAATTGGAAATGTCCAGAGATTGCCCCCACAGGAAAGCTGCCAGCACTGAAAGCTCTAGCTGGTTTTCACTGTCCCTTGGAACTGCATGCGCTGCCACACAGACATTCGCGCTCTGCTAAAGCATTGCTTGGTAATGGGGCAACACTCTGTATCTCTCTCTGGCAGAACCCGGCAGTGAAATTGGAAACGTCCAGAGATTGCGCCCACAGGAAAGCTGCCAGCACTGAAAGCTGTAGCTGGTTTTCACTGTCCCTTGGAACTGCATTCGCTGCGACACAGACATTCGCGCTTTGCTAAAGCATTGCTTGGTAATGGGGCAACACTGTGTATCTCTCTCTGGCAGAGCCCGGCAGTGAAATTCGAAACGTCCAGAGATTGCGCCCACAGGAAAGCTGCCAGCACTGAAAGCTCTAGCTGGTTTTCACTGTCCCTTGGAACTGCATTCGCTGCCACACAGACATTCGCGCTCTGCTAAAGCATTGCTTCGTAATGGGGCAACACTCTGTATCTCTCTCTGGCAGAGCCCGGCTGCCAAATTGGAAACGTCCAGAGATTGCGCCCACAGGAAAGCTGCCAGCACTGAAAGCTCTAGCTGGTTTTCACTGTCCCTTGGAACTGCATTCGCTGCCACACAGACATTCGCGCTCTGCTAAAGCATTGGTAGGTAATGGGGCAACACTCTGTATCTCTCACTGGCAGAGCCCGGCAGTGAAATTGGAAACGTCCAGAGATTGCGCCCACAGGAAAGCTGCCAGCACTGAAAGCTGTAGCTGGTTTTCACTGTCCCTTGGAACTGCATGCGCTGCCACACAGACATTCGCGCTCTGCTAAAGCATTGCTTCGTAATGGGGCAACACTCAGTATGACTCTCCCCCAGTGCCCGGCAGTGAAATTGGAAACGTCCAGAGATTGCGCCCACAGGAAAGCTGCCAGCACTGAAAGCTGTAGCTGGTTTTCACTGTCCCTTGGAACTGCATTCGCTGCCACACAGACATTCGTGCTCTGCTAAAGCATTGCTTCGTAATGGGGCAACACTCTGTATGACTCTCTCCCAGTGCCCGACAGTGAAATTGGAAACGTCCAGAGATTGCGCCCACAGGAAAGCTGCCAGCACTGAAAGCTGTAGCTGGTTTTCACTGTCCCTTGGAACTGCATTCGCTGCCACACAGACATTCGTGCTCTGCTAAAGCATTGCTTCGTAATGGGGCAACACTCTGTATCTCTCTCTGGCAGAGCCCGGAAGTGAAATTCGAAACGTCCAGAGATTGCGCCCACAGGAAAGCTGCCAGCAATGAAAGCTGTAGCTGGTTTTCACTGTCCCTTGGAACTGCATTCGCTGCCACACAGACATTCGCGCTCTGCTAAAGCATTGCTTCGTAATGGGGCAACACTCTGTATCTCTCTCTGGCAGAGCCCGTTTGCCAAATTGGAAACGTCCAGAGATTGCGCCCACAGGAAAGCTGCCAGCACTGAAAGCTGTAGCTGGTTTTCACTGTCCCTTGGAACTGCATTCGCTGCCACACAGACATTCGCGCTCTGCTAAAGCATTGCTTCGTAATGGGGCAACACTCTGTATCTCTCTCTGGCAGAGCCCGGCAGTGAAATTGGAAACGTCCAGAGATTGCGCAGACAGGAGAGCTGCCAGCACTGAAAGCTGTAGCTGGTTTTCACTGTCCCTAGGAACTGCATTCGCTGCCACACAGACATTCGCGCTTGCTAAAGCATTGCTTCGTAATGGGGCAACACTCTGTATCTCTCTCTGGCAGAGCCCGGCTGCCAAATTGGAAACGTCCAGAGATTGCGCCCACAGGAAAGCTGCCAGCACTGAAAGCTGTAGCTGGTTTTCACTGTCCCTTGGAACTGCATTCGCTGCCACACAGACATTCGCGCTCTGCTAAAGCATTGCTTCGTAATGGGGCAACACTCTGTATCTCTCACTGGCAGAGCCCGGCAGTGAAATTGGAAACGTCCAGAGATTGCGGCCACAGGAAAGCTGCCAGCACTGAAAGCTCTAGCTGGTTTTCACTGTCCCTTGGAACTGCATTCGCTGCCACACAGACATTCGCGCTCTGCTAAAGCATTGCTTCGTAATGGGGCAACACTCTGTATCTCTCACTGGCAGAGCCCGGCAGTGAAATTCGAAACGTCCAGAGATTGCGCCCACAGGAAAGCTGCCAGCACTGAAAGCTGTAGCTGGTTTTCACTGTCCCTTGGAACTGCATTCGCTGCCACACAGACATTCGCGCTCTGCTAAAGCATTGGTAGGTAATGGGGCAACACTCTGTATCTCTCTCTGGCAGAACCCGGCAGTGAAATTGGAAACGTCCAGAGATTGCGCCCACAGGAAAGCTGCCAGCACTGAAAGCTGTAGCTGGTTTTCACTGTCCCTTGGAACTGCATTCGCTGCCACACAGACATTCGCGCTCTGCTAAAGCATTGCTTGGTAATGGGGCAACACTCTGTATCTCTCTCTGGCAGAACCCGGCAGTGAAATTGGAAACGTCCAGAGATTGCGCCCACAGGAAAGCTGCCAGCACTGAAAGCTGTAGCTGGTTTTCACTGTCCCTTGGAACTGCATGCGCTGCCACACAGACATTCGCGCTCTGCTAAAGCATTGCTTCGTAATGGGGCAACACTCAGTATGACTCTCTCCCAGTGCCCGGCAGGGAAATTGGAAACGTCCAGAGATTGCGCCCACAGGAAAGCGTCCAGCACTGAAAGCTGTAGCTGGTTTTCACTGTCCCTTGGAACTGCATTCGCTGCCACACAGACATTCGCGCTCTGCTAAAGCATTGCTTCGTAATGGGGCAACACTCTGTATGACTCTCTCCCAGTGCCCGGCAGTGAAAGTGGAAATGTCCAGAGATTGCGCCCACAGGAAAGCTGCCAGCACTGAAAGCTCTAGCTGGTTTTCACTGTCCCTTGGAACTGCATTCGCTGCCACACAGACATTCGCGCTCTGCTAAAGCATTGCTTCGTAATGGGGCAACACTCTGTATCTCTCTCTGGCAGAGCCCGGCAGTGAAATTGGAAACGTCCAGAGATTGCGGCCACAGGAAAGCTGCCAGCACTGAAAGCTGTAGCTGGTTTTCACTGTCCCTTGGAACTGCATTCGCTGCCACACAGACATTCGCGCTCTGCTAAAGCATTGATTCGTAATGGGGCAACACTCTGTATCTCTCTCTGGCAGAGCCCGTCAGTGAAATTGGAAACGTCCAGAGATTGCGCCCACAGGAAAGCTGCCAGCACTTAAAGCTGTAGCTGGTTTTCACTGTCCCTTGGAACTGCATTCGCTGCCACACAGACATTCGCGCTCTGCTAAAGCATTGCTTCGTAATGGGGCAACACTCTGTATCTCTCTCTGGCAGAGCCCGGCTGCCAAATTGGAAACGTCCAGAGATTGCGCCCACAGGAAAGCTGCCAGCACTGAAAGCTGTAGCTGGTTTTCACTGTCCCTAGGAACTGCATTCGCTGCCACACAGACATTTGCGCTCTGCTAAAGCATTGCTTCGTAATGGGGCAACACTTTGTATCTCTCACTGGCAGAGCCCGGCAGTGAAATTGGAAACGTCCAGAGATTGCGCCCACAGGAAAGCTGCCAGCACTGAAAGCTGTAGCTGGTTTTCACTGTCCCTTGGAACTGCATTCGCTGCCACACAGACATTCGCGCTCTGCTAAAGCATTGCTTCGTAATGGGGCAACACTCTGTATCTCTCACTGGCAGAGCCCGGCTGCCAAATTGGAAACGTCCAGAGATTGCGCCCACAGGAAAGCTGCCAGCACTGAAAGCTGTAGCTGGTTTTCACTGTCCCTTGGAACTGCATTCGCTGCCACGCAGACATTCGCGCTCTGCTAAAGCATTGGTAGGTAATGGGGCAACACTGTATGACTCTCTCCCAGTGCCTGGCAGTGAAATTGGAAACGTCCAGAGATTGCGCCCACAGGAAAGCTGCCAGCACTGAAAGCTCTAGCTGGTTTTCACTGTCCCTTGTAACTGCATGCGCTGCCACACAGACATTCGCGCTCTGCTAAAGCATTGCTTGGTAATGGGGCAACACTCTGTATCTCTCTCTGGCAGAGCCCGGCAGTGAAATTGGAAACGTCCAGAGATTGCGCCCACAGGAAAGCTGCCAGCACTGAAAGCTGTAGCTGGTTTTCACTGTCCCTTGGAACTGCATTCGCTGCCACACAGACATTCGTGCTCTGCTAAAGCATTGCTTCGTAATGGGGCAACACTCTGTATGACTCTCTCCCAGTGCCCGACAGTGAAATTGGAAACGTCCAGAGATTGCGCCCACAGGAAAGCTGCCAGCACTGAAAGCTGTAGCTGGTTTTCACTGTCCCTTGGAACTGCATTCGCTGCCACACAGACATTCGTGCTCTGCTAAAGCATTGCTTCGTAATGGGGCAACACTCTGTATCTCTCTCTGGCAGAGCCCGGCAGTGAAATTGGAAACGTCCAGAGATTGCGCCCACAGGAAAGCTGCCAGCACTGAAAGCTGTAGCTGGTTTTCACTGTCCCTTGGAACTGCATTCGCTGCCACACAGACATTCGTGCTCTGCTAAAGCATTGCTTCGTAATGGGGCAACACTCTGTATCTCTCTCTGGCAGAGCCCGTTTGCCAAATTGGAAACGTCCAGAGATTGCGCCCACAGGAAAGCTGCCAGCACTGAAAGCTGTAGCTGGTTTTCACTGTCCCTTGGAACTGCATTCGCTGCCACACAGACATTCGCGCTCTGCTAAAGCATTGCTTCGTAATGGGGCAACACTCTGTATCTCTCTCTGGCAGAGCCCGGCAGTGAAATTGGAAACGTCCAGAGATTGCGCAGACAGGAGAGCTGCCAGCACTGAAAGCTGTAGCTGGTTTTCACTGTCCCTAGGAACTGCATTCGCTGCCACACAGACATTCGCGCTTGCTAAAGCATTGCTTCGTAATGGGGCAACACTCTGTATCTCTCTCTGGCAGAGCCCGGCTGCCAAATTGGAAACGTCCAGAGATTGCGCCCACAGGAAAGCTGCCAGCACTGAAAGCTGTAGCTGGTTTTCACTGTCCCTTGGAACTGCATTCGCTGCCACACAGACATTCGCGCTCTGCTAAAGCATTGCTTCGTAATGGGGCAACACTCTGTATCTCTCACTGGCAGAGCCCGGCAGTGAAATTGGAAACGTCCAGAGATTGCGGCCACAGGAAAGCTGCCAGCACTGAAAGCTCTAGCTGGTTTTCACTGTCCCTTGGAACTGCATTCGCTGCCACACAGACATTCGCGCTCTGCTAAAGCATTGCTTCGTAATGGGGCAACACTCTGTATCTCTCACTGGCAGAGCCCGGCAGTGAAATTCGAAACGTCCAGAGATTGCGCCCACAGGAAAGCTGCCAGCACTGAAAGCTGTAGCTGGTTTTCACTGTCCCTTGGAACTGCATTCGCTGCCACACAGACATTCGCGCTCTGCTAAAGCATTGGTAGGTAATGGGGCAACACTCTGTATCTCTCTCTGGCAGAACCCGGCAGTGAAATTGGAAACGTCCAGAGATTGCGCCCACAGGAAAGCTGCCAGCACTGAAAGCTGTAGCTGGTTTTCACTGTCCCTTGGAACTGCATTCGCTGCCACACAGACATTCGCGCTCTGCTAAAGCATTGCTTGGTAATGGGGCAACACTCTGTAGCTCTCTCTGGCAGAACCCGGCAGTGAAATTGGAAACGTCCAGAGATTGCGCCCACAGGAAAGCTGCCAGCACTGAAAGCTGTAGCTGGTTTTCACTGTCCCTTGGAACTGCATGCGCTGCCACACAGACATTCGCGCTCTGCTAAAGCATTGCTTCGTAATGGGGCAACACTCAGTATGACTCTCTCCCAGTGCCCGGCAGGGAAATTGGAAACGTCCAGAGATTGCGCCCACAGGAAAGCGTCCAGCACTGAAAGCTGTAGCTGGTTTTCACTGTCCCTTGGAACTGCATTCGCTGCCACACAGACATTCGCGCTCTGCTAAAGCATTGCTTCGTAATGGGGCAACACTCTGTATGACTCTCTCCCAGTGCCCGGCAGTGAAAGTGGAAATGTCCAGAGATTGCGCCCACAGGAAAGCTGCCAGCACTGAAAGCTCTAGCTGGTTTTCACTGTCCCTTGGAACTGCATTCGCTGCCACACAGACATTCGCGCTCTGCTAAAGCATTGCTTCGTAATGGGGCAACACTCTGTATCTCTCTCTGGCAGAGCCCGGCAGTGAAATTGGAAACGTCCAGAGATTGCGCCCACAGGAAAGCTGCCAGCACTGAAAGCTGTAGCTGGTTTTCACTGTCCCTTGGAACTGCATTCGCTGCCACACAGACATTCGCGCTCTGCTAAAGCATTGATTCGTAATGGGGCAACACTCTGTATCTCTCTCTGGCAGAGCCCGTCAGTGAAATTGGAAACGTCCAGAGATTGCGCCCACAGGAAAGCTGCCAGCACTTAAAGCTGTAGCTGGTTTTCACTGTCCCTTGGAACTGCATTCGCTGCCACACAGACATTCGCGCTCTGCTAAAGCATTGCTTCGTAATGGGGCAACACTCTGTATCTCTCTCTGGCAGAGCCCGGCTGCCAAATTGGAAACGTCCAGAGATTGCGCCCACAGGAAAGCTGCCAGCACTGAAAGCTGTAGCTGGTTTTCACTGTCCCTAGGAACTGCATTCGCTGCCACACAGACATTTGCGCTCTGCTAAAGCATTGCTTCGTAATGGGGCAACACTTTGTATCTCTCACTGGCAGAGCCCGGCAGTGAAATTGGAAACGTCCAGAGATTGCGCCCACAGGAAAGCTGCCAGCACTGAAAGCTGTAGCTGGTTTTCACTGTCCCTTGGAACTGCATTCGCTGCCACGCAGACATTCGCGCTCTGCTAAAGCATTGGTAGGTAATGGGGCAACACTGTATGACTCTCTCCCAGTGCCTGGCAGTGAAATTGGAAACGTCCAGAGATTGCGCCCACAGGAAAGCTGCCAGCACTGAAAGCTCTAGCTGGTTTTCACTGTCCCTTGTAACTGCATGCGCTGCCACACAGACATTCGCGCTCTGCTAAAGCATTGCTTGGTAATGGGGCAACACTCTGTATCTCTCACTGGCAGAGCCCGTTTGCCAAATTGGAAACGTCCAGAGATTGCGCCCACAGGAAAGCTGCCAGCACTGAAAGCTGTAGCTGGTTTTCACTGTCCCTTGGAACTGCATTCGCTGCCACACAGACATTCGCGCTCTGCTAAAGCATTGCTTCGTAATGGGGCAACACTCTGTATCTCTCTCTGGCAGAGCCCGGCAGTGAAATTGGAAACGTCCAGAGATTGCGCCCACAGGAAAGCTGCCAGCACTGAAAGCTGTAGCTGGTTTTCACTGTCCCTTGGAACTGCATTCGCTGCCACACAGACATTCGTGCTCTGCTAAAGCATTGGTAGGTAATGGGGCAACACTCTGTATGACTCTCTCCCAGTGCCCGGCAGTGAAATTGGAAATGTCCAGAGATTGCGGCCACAGGAAAGCTGCCAGCACTGAAAGCTGTAGCTGGTTTTCACTGTCCCTTGGAACTGCATGCGCTGCCACACAGACATTCGCGCTCTGCTAAAGCATTGCTTGGTAATGGGGCAACACTGTGTATCTCTCTCTGGCAGAGCCCGGCTGCCAAATTGGAAACGTCCAGAGATTGCGCCCACAGGAAAGCTGCCAGCACTGAAAGCTCTAGCTGGTTTTCACTGTCCCTTGGAACTGCATGCGCTGCCACACAGACATTCGCGCTCTGCTAAAGCATTGCTTGGTAATGGGGCAACACTCTGTATCTCTCTCTGGCAGAGCCCGGCAGTGAAATTGGAAACGTCCAGAGATTGCGCCCACAGGAAAGCTGCCAGCACTGAAAGCTGTAGCTGGTTTTCACTGTCCCTTGGAACTGCATTCGCTGCCACACAGACATTCGCGCTCTGCTAAAGCATTGCTTCGTAATGGGGCAACACTCTGTATCTCTCACTGGCAGAGCCCGTTTGCCAAATTGGAAACGTCCAGAGATTGCGCCCACAGGAAAGCTGCCAGCACTGAAAGCTGTAGCTGGTTTTCACTGTCCCTTGGAACTGCATTCGCTGCCACACAGACATTCGCGCTCTGCTAAAGCATTGCTTCGTAATGGGGCAACACTCTGTATCTCTCTCTGGCAGAGCCCGGCTGCCAAATTGGAAACGTCCAGAGATTGCGGCCACAGGAAAGCTGCCAGCACTGAAAGCTGTAGCTGGTTTTCACTGTCCCTTGGAACTGCATTCGCTGCCACACAGACATTCGCGCTCTGCTAAAGCATTGCTTCGTAATGGGGCAACACTCTGTATCGCTCTCTGGCAGAGCCCGGCAGTGAAATTGGAAACGTCCAGAGATTGCGCCCACAGGAAAGCTGCCAGCACTGAAAGCTGTAGCTGGTTTTCACTGTCTCTTGGAACTGCATTCGCTGCCACACAGACATTCGCGCTCTGCTAAAGCATTGCTTCGTAATGGGGCAACACTCTGTATCTCTCTCTGGCAGAGCCCGGCAGTGAAATTGGAAACGTCCAGAGGTTACGGCCACAGGAAAGCTGCCAGCACTGAAAGCTGTAGCTGGTTTTCACTGTCCCTTGGAACTGCATGCGCTGCCACACAGACATTCGCGCTCTGCTAAAGCATTGCTTGGTAATGGGGCAACACTCTGTATCTCTCTCTGGCAGAGCCCGGCAGTGAAATTGGAAACGTCCAGAGATTGCAGCCACAGGAAAGCTGCCAGCACTGAAAGCTGTAGCTGGTTTTCACTGTCCCTTGGAACTGCATTCGCTGCCACACAGAGATTCGCGCTCTGCTAAAGCATTGCTTCGTAATGGGGCAACACTCTGTATGACTCTCTCCCAGTGCCCGGCAGTGAAATTGGAAACGTCCAGAGATTGCGGCCACAGGAAAGCTGCCAGCACTGAAAGCTGTAGCTGGTTTTCACTGTCCCTTGGAACTGCATTCGCTGCCACACAGACATTCGCGCTCTGCTAAAGCATTGCTTCGTAATGGGGCAACACTCTGTATCGCTCTCTGGCAGAGCCCGGCAGTGAAATTGGAAACGTCCAGAGATTGCGCCCACAGGAAAGCTGCCAGCACTGAAAGCTGTAGCTGGTTTTCACTGTCTCTTGGAACTGCATTCGCTGCCACACAGACATTCGCGCTCTGCTAAAGCATTGCTTCGTAATGGGGCAACACTCTGTATCTCTCTCTGGCTGAGCCCGGCTGCCAAATTGGAAACGTCCAGAGATTGCACCCACAGGAAAGCTGCCAGCACTGAAAGCTGTAGCTGGTTTTCACTGTCCCTTGGAACTGCATTCGCTGCCACACAGACATTCGCGCTCTGCTAAAGCATTGATTCGTAATGGGGCAACACTCTGTATGTCTCTCTGGCAGAGCCCGGCAGTGAAATTGGAAACGTCCAGAGATTGCGCAGACAGGAAAGCTGCCAGCACTGAAAGCTGTAGCTGGTTTTCACTGTCCCTTGGAACTGCATTCGCTGCCACACAGAGATTCGCGCTCTGCTAAAGCATTGGTAGGTAATGGGGCAACACTCTGTATGACTCTCTCCCAGTGCCCGGCATTGAAATTGGAAATGTCCAGAGATTGCGGCCACAGGAAAGCTGCCAGCACTGAAAGCTGTAGCTGGTTTTCACTGTCCCTTGGAACTGCATTCGCTGCCACACAGACATTCGCGCTCTGCTAAAGCATTGCTTCGTAATGGGGCAACACTCTGTATCTCTCTCTGGCAGAGCCCGGCAGTGAAATTCGAAACGTCCAGAGATTGCGCCCACAGGAAAGCTGCCAGCACTGAAAGCTGTAGCTGGTTTTCACTGTCCCTTGGAACTGCATTCGCTGCCACACAGACATTCGCGCTCTGCTAAAGCATTGCTTCGTAATGGGGCAACACTCTGTATGACTCACTCCCAGTGCCCGGCAGTGAAATTGGAAACGTCCAGAGATTGCGCCCACAGGAAAGCTGCCAGCACTGAAAGCTGTAGCTGGTTTTCACTGTCCCTTGGAACTGCATTCGCTGCCACACAGACATTCGCGCTCTGCTAAAGCATTGATTCGTAATGGGGCAACACTCTGTATCTCTCTCTGGCAGAGCCCGGCAGTGAAATTGGAAACGTCCAGAGATTGCGGCCACAGGAAAGCTGCCAGCACTGAAAGCTGTAGCTGGTTTTCACTGTCCCTTGGAACTGCATTCGCTGCCACACAGACATTCGCGCTCTGCTAAGGCATTGCTTCGTAATGGGGCAACACTCTGTATCTCTCACTGGCAGAGCCAGGCTGCCAAATTGGAAACGTCCAGAGATTGCGCCCACAGGAAAGCTGCCAGCACTGAAAGCTCTAGCTGGTTTTCACTGTCCCTTGGAACTGCATTCGCTGCCACACAGACATTCGCGCTCTGCTAAAGCATTGCTTCGTAATGGGGCAACACTCTGTATCTCTCTCTTGCAGAGCCCGGCTGCCAAATTGGAAACGTCCAGAGATTGCGCCCACAGGAAAGCTGCCAGCACTGAAAGCTGTAGCTGGTTTTCACTGTCCCTTGGAACTGCATTCGCTGCCACACAGACATTCGCGCTCTGCTAAAGCATTGCTTGGTAATGTGGCAACACTCTGTATCTCTCACTGGCAGAGCCCGGCAGTGAAATTTGAAACGTCCAGAGATTGCGCCCACAGGAAAGCTGCCAGCACTGAAAGCTGTAGCTGGTTTTCACTGTCCCTTGGAACTGCATTCGCTGCCACACAGACATTCGCGCTCTGCTAAAGCATTGCTTCGTAATGGGGCAACACTCTGTATCTCTCTCTGGCAGAGCCCGTCAGTGAAATTGGAAACGTCCAGAGATTGCGCCCACAGGAAAGCTGCCAGCACTGAAAGCTGTAGCTGGTTTTCACTGTCCCTTGGAACTGCATTCGCTGCCACACAGACATTCGTGCTCTGCTAAAGCATTGCTTCGTAATGGGGCAACACTCAGTATGACTCTCTCCCAGTGCCCGGCAGTGAAATTGGAAACGTCCAGAATTGCGCCCACAGGAAAGCTGCCAGCACTGAAAGCTGTAGCTGGTTTTCACTGTCCCTTGGAACTGCATTCGCTGCCACACAGACATTCGTGCTCTGCTAAAGCATTGCTTCGTAATGGGGCAACACTCTGTATCTCTCTCTGGCAGAGCCCGGCAGTGAAATTGGAAACGTCCAGAGATTGCGCCCACAGGAAAGCTGCCAGCAATGAAAGCTGTAGCTGGTTTTCACTGTCCCTTGGAACTGCATTCGCTGCCACACAGACATTCGCGCTCTGCTAAAGCATTGCTTCGTAATGGGGCAACACTCTGTATCTCTCTCTGGCAGAGCCCGGCAGTGAAATTGGAAATGTCCAGAGATTGCGCCCACAGGAAAGCTGCCAGCACTGAAAGCTCTAGCTGGTTTTCACTGTCCCTTGGAACTGCATTCGCTGCCACACAGACATTCGCGCTCTGCTAAAGCATTGCTTCGTAATGGGGCAACACTCTGTATGACTCTCTCCCAGTGCCCGGCAGTGAAATTGGAAATGTCCAGAGATTGCGCCCACAGGAAAGCTGCCAGCACTGAAAGCTCTAGCTGGTTTTCACTGTCCCTTGGAACTGCATTCGCTGCCACACAGACATTCGCGCTCTGCTAAA
This sequence comes from Mycteria americana, assembly GCF_035582795.1. NCBI lineage: Eukaryota > Metazoa > Chordata > Aves > Ciconiiformes > Ciconiidae > Mycteria > Mycteria americana. The sequence goes on from NW_027445649.1 coordinate 159,845, forward strand.
GCATTGCTTCGTAATGGGGCAACACTCTGTATCTCTCTCTGGCAGAGCCCGGCTGCCAAATTGGAAACGTCCAGAGATTGCGCCCACAGGAAAGCTGCCAGCACTGAAAGCTCTAGCTGGTTTTCACTGTCCCTTGGAACTGCATTCGCTGCCACACAGACATTCGCGCTCTGCTAAAGCATTGCTTGGTAATGTGGCAACACTCTGTATCTCTCACTGGCAGAGCCCGGCAGTGAAATTGGAAACGTCCAGAGATTGCGCCCACAGGAAAGCTGCCAGCACTGAAAGCTGTAGCTGGTTTTCACTGTCCCTTGGAACTGCATGCGCTGCCACACAGACATTCGCGCTCTGCTAAAGCATTGCTTCGTAATGGGGCAACACTCAGTATGACTCTCTCCCAGTGCCCGGCAGTGAAATTGGAAACGTCCAGAGATTGCGCCCACAGGAAAGCTGCCAGCACTGAAAGCTGTAGCTGGTTTTCACTGTCCCTTGGAACTGCATTCGCTGCCACACAGACATTCGTGCTCTGCTAAAGCATTGCTTCGTAATGGGGCAACACTCTGTATGACTCTCTCCCAGTGCCCGGCAGTGAAATTGGAAACGTCCAGAGATTGCGCCCACAGGAAAGCTGCCAGCACTGAAAGCTGTAGCTGGTTTTCACTGTCCCTTGGAACTGCATTCGCTGCCACACAGACATTCGCGCTCTGCTAAAGCATTGCTTCGTAATGGGGCAACACTCTGTATCTCTCTCTGGCAGAGCCCGGCAGTGAAATTGGAAACTTCCAGAGATTGCGCCCACAGGAAAGCTGCCAGCACTGAAAGCTGTAGCTGGTTTTCACTGTCCCTTGGAACTGCATTCGCTGCCACACAGACATTCGCGCTCTGCTAAAGCATTGCTTCGTAATGGGGCAACACTCTGTATCTCTCTCTGGCAGAGCCCGGCAGTGAAATTGGAAACGTCCAGAGATTGCGCAGACAGGAGAGCTGCCAGCACTGAAAGCTGTAGCTGGTTTTCACTGTCCCTAGGAACTGCATTCGCTGCCACACAGACATTCGCGCTTGCTAAAGCATTGCTTCGTAATGGGGCAACACTCTGTATCTCTCTCTGGCAGAGCCCGGCTGCCAAATTGGAAACGTCCAGAGATTGCGCCCACAGGAAAGCTGCCAGCACTGAAAGCTGTAGCTGGTTTTCACTGTCCCTTGGAACTGCATTCGCTGCCACACAGACATTCGCGCTCTGCTAAAGCATTGGTAGGTAATGGGGCAACACTCTGTATGACTCTCTCCCAGTGCCCGGCAGTGAAATTGGAAATGTCCAGAGATTGCCCCCACAGGAAAGCTGCCAGCACTGAAAGCTCTAGCTGGTTTTCACTGTCCCTTGGAACTGCATGCGCTGCCACACAGACATTCGCGCTCTGCTAAAGCATTGCTTGGTAATGGGGCAACACTCTGTATCTCTCTCTGGCAGAACCCGGCAGTGAAATTGGAAACGTCCAGAGATTGCGCCCACAGGAAAGCTGCCAGCACTGAAAGCTGTAGCTGGTTTTCACTGTCCCTTGGAACTGCATTCGCTGCCACACAGACATTCGCGCTCTGCTAAAGCATTGCTTGGTAATGGGGCAACACTGTGTATCTCTCTCTGGCAGAGCCCGGCTGCCAAATTGGAAACGTCCAGAGATTGCGCCCACAGGAAAGCTGCCAGCACTGAAAGCTCTAGCTGGTTTTCACTGTCCCTTGGAACTGCATTCGCTGCCACACAGACATTCGCGCTCTGCTAAAGCATTGCTTGGTAATGTGGCAACACTCTGTATCTCTCACTGGCAGAGCCCGGCAGTGAAATTGGAAACGTCCAGAGATTGCGCCCACAGGAAAGCTGCCAGCACTGAAAGCTGTAGCTGGTTTTCACTGTCCCTTGGAACTGCATGCGCTGCCACACAGACATTCGCGCTCTGCTAAAGCATTGCTTCGTAATGGGGCAACACTCAGTATGACTCTCTCCCAGTGCCCGGCAGTGAAATTGGAAACGTCCAGAGATTGCGCCCACAGGAAAGCTGCCAGCACTGAAAGCTGTAGCTGGTTTTCACTGTCCCTTGGAACTGCATGCGCTGCCACACAGACATTCGCGCTCTGCTAAAGCATTGCTTCGTAATGGGGCAACACTCAGTATGACTCTCTCCCAGTGCCCGGCAGTGAAATTGGAAACGTCCAGAGATTGCGCTCACAGGAAAGCTGCCAGCACTGAAAGCTGTAGCTGGTTTTCACTGTCCCTTGGAACTGCATTCGCTGCCACACAGACATTCGTGCTCTGCTAAAGCATTGCTTCGTAATGGGGCAACACTCTGTATGACTCTCTCCCAGTGCCCGGCAGTGAAATTGGAAACGTCCAGAGATTGCGCCCACAGGAAAGCTGCCAGCACTGAAAGCTGTAGCTGGTTTTCACTGTCCCTTGGAACTGCATTCGCTGCCACACAGACATTCGCGCTCTGCTAAAGCATTGCTTCGTAATGGGGCAACACTCTGTATCTCTCTCTGGCAGAGCCCGGCAGTGAAATTGGAAACTTCCAGAGATTGCGCCCACAGGAAAGCTGCCAGCACTGAAAGCTGTAGCTGGTTTTCACTGTCCCTTGGAACTGCATTCGCTGCCACACAGACATTCGCGCTCTGCTAAAGCATTGCTTCGTAATGGGGCAACACTCTGTATCTCTCTCTGGCAGAGCCCGGCAGTGAAATTGGAAACGTCCAGAGATTGCGCAGACAGGAGAGCTGCCAGCACTGAAAGCTGTAGCTGGTTTTCACTGTCCCTAGGAACTGCATTCGCTGCCACACAGACATTCGCGCTTGCTAAAGCATTGCTTCGTAATGGGGCAACACTCTGTATCTCTCTCTGGCAGAGCCCGGCTGCCAAATTGGAAACGTCCAGAGATTGCGCCCACAGGAAAGCTGCCAGCACTGAAAGCTGTAGCTGGTTTTCACTGTCCCTTGGAACTGCATTCGCTGCCACACAGACATTCGCGCTCTGCTAAAGCATTGCTTCGTAATGGGGCAACACTCTGTATCTCTCACTGGCAGAGCCCGGCAGTGAAATTGGAAACGTCCAGAGATTGCGGCCACAGGAAAGCTGCCAGCACTGAAAGCTGTAGCTGGTTTTCACTGTCCCTTGGAACTGCATTCGCTGCCACACAGACATTCGCGCTCTGCTAAAGCATTGCTTCGTAATGGGGCAACACTCTGTATCTCTCACTGGCAGAGCCCGGCAGTGAAATTCGAAACGTCCAGAGATTGCGCCCACAGGAAAGCTGCCAGCACTGAAAGCTGTAGCTGGTTTTCACTGTCCCTTGGAACTGCATTCGCTGCCACACAGACATTCGCGCTCTGCTAAAGCATTGGTAGGTAATGGGGCAACACTCTGTATGACTCTCTCCCAGTGCCCGGCAGTGAAATTGGAAATGTCCAGAGATTGCGCCCACAGGAAAGCTGCCAGCACTGAAAGCTCTAGCTGGTTTTCACTGTCCCTTGGAACTGCATTCGCTGCCACACAGACATTCGCGCTCTGCTAAAGCATTGCTTGGTAATGGGGCAACACTCTGTATCTCTCTCTGGCAGAACCCGGCAGTGAAATTGGAAACGTCCAGAGATTGCGCCCACAGGAAAGCTGCCAGCACTGAAAGCTGTAGCTGGTTTTCACTGTCCCTTGGAACTGCATGCGCTGCCACACAGACATTCGCGCTCTGCTAAAGCATTGCTTCGTAATGGGGCAACACTCAGTATGACTCTCTCCCAGTGCCCGGCAGTGAAATTGGAAACGTCCAGAGATTGCGCCCACAGGAAAGCGTCCAGCACTGAAAGCTGTAGCTGGTTTTCACTGTCCCTTGGAACTGCATTCGCTGCCACACAGACATTCGCGCTCTGCTAAAGCATTGCTTCGTAATGGGGCAACACTCTGTATCTCTCTCTGGCAGAGCCCGGCTGCCAAATTGGAAACGTCCAGAGATTGCGCCCACAGGAAAGCTGCCAGCACTGAAAGCTGTAGATGGTTTTCACTGTCCCTAGGAACTGCATTCGCTGCCACACAGACATTCGCGCTCTGCTAAAGCATTGCTTCGTAATGGGGCAACACTCTGTATCTCTCTCTGGCAGAGCCCGGCAGTGAAATTCGAAACGTCCATAGATTGCGCCCACAGGAAAGCTGCCAGCACTGAAAGCTGTAGCTGGTTTTCACTGTCCCTTGGAACTGCATTCGCTGCCACACAGACATTCGCGCTCTGCTAAAGCATTGCTTCCTAATGGGGCAACACTCTGTATGACTCTCTCCCAGTGCCCGGCAGTGAAAGTGGAAATGTCCAGAGATTGCGCCCACAGGAAAGCTGCCAGCACTGAAAGCTCTAGCTGGTTTTCACTGTCCCTTGGAACTGCATTCGCTGCCACACAGACATTCGCGCTCTGCTAAAGCATTGCTTCGTAATGGGGCAACACTCTGTATCTCTCTCTGGCAGAGCCCGGCAGTGAAATTGGAAACGTCCAGAGATTGCGCCCACAGGAAAGCTGCCAGCACTGAAAGCTGTAGCTGGTTTTCACTGTCCCTTGGAACTGCATTCGCTGCCACACAGACATTCGCGCTCTGCTAAAGCATTGCTTCGTAATGGGGCAACACTCTGTATCTCTCTCTGGCAGAGCCCGGCAGTGAAATTGGAAACGTCCAGAGGTTACGGCCACAGGAAAGCTGCCAGCACTGAAAGCTGTAGCTGGTTTTCACTGTCCCTTGGAACTGCATGCGCTGCCACACAGACATTCGCGCTCTGCTAAAGCATTGCTTGGTAATGGGGCAACACTCTGTATCTCTCTCTGGCAGAGCCCGGCAGTGAAATTGGAAACGTCCAGAGATTGCGCCCACAGGAAAGCTGCCAGCACTGAAAGCTGTAGCTGGTTTTCACTGTCCCTTGGAACTGCATTCGCTGCCACACAGACATTCGCGCTCTGCTAAAGCATTGCTTCGTAATGGGGCAACACTCTGTATCTCTCTCTGGCAGAGCCCGTTTGCCAAATTGGAAACGTCCAGAGATTGCGCCCACAGGAAAGCTGCCAGCACTGAAAGCTCTAGCTGGTTTTCACTGTCCCTTGGAACTGCATTCGCTGCCACACAGACATTCGCGCTCTGCTAAAGCATTGCTTCGTAATGGGGCAACACTCTGTATGACTCTCTCCCAGTGCCCGGCAGTGAAATTGGAAACGTCCAGAGATTGCGCCCACAGGAAAGCTGCCAGCACTGAAAGCTGTAGCTGGTTTTCACTGTCTCTTGGAACTGCATTCGCTGCCACACAGACATTCGCGCTCTGCTAAAGCATTGCTTCGTAATGGGGCAACACTCTGTATCTCTCTCTGGCAGAGCCCGTTTGCCAAATTGGAAACGTCCAGAGATTGCGCCCACAGGAAAGCTGCCAGCACTGAAAGCTGTAGCTGGTTTTCACTGTCCCTTGGAACTGCATTCGCTGCCACACAGACATTCGCGCTCTGCTAAAGCATTGCTTCGTAATGGGGCAACACTCTGTATCTCTCTCTGGCAGAGCCCGGCAGTGAAATTCGAAACGTCCAGAGATTGCGCCCACAGGAAAGCTGCCAGCACTGAAAGCTGTAGCTGGTTTTCACTGTCCCTTGGAACTGCATTCGCTGCCACACAGACATTCCCGCTCTGCTAAAGCATTGCTTCGTAATGGGGCAACACTCTGTATGACTCACTCCCAGTGCCCGGCAGTGAAATTGGAAACGTCCAGAGATTGCGGCCACAGGAAAGCTGCCAGCACTGAAAGCTGTAGCTGGTTTTCACTGTCCCTTGGAACTGCATTCGCTGCCACACAGACATTCGCGCTCTGCTAAGGCATTGCTTCGTAATGGGGCAACACTCTGTATCTCTCACTGGCAGAGCCAGGCTGCCAAATTGGAAACGTCCAGAGATTGCGCCCACAGGAAAGCTGCCAGCACTGAAAGCTCTAGCTGGTTTTCACTGTCCCTTGGAACTGCTTTCGCTGCCACACAGACATTCGCGCTCTGCTAAAGCATTGCTTCGTAATGGGGCAACACTCTGTATCTCTCTCTGGCAGAGCCCGGCTGCCAAATTGGAAACGTGCAGAGATTGCGCCCACAGGAAAGCTGCCAGCACTGAAAGCTGTAGCTGGTTTTCACTGTCCCTTGGAACTGCATTCGCTGCCACACAGACATTCGCGCTCTGCTAAAGCATTGGTAGGTAATGGGGCAACACTCTGTATCTCTCTCTGGCAGAGCCCGGCTGCCAAATTGGAAACGTCCAGAGATTGCGCCCACAGGAAAGCTGCCAGCACTGAAAGCTGTAGCTGGTTTTCACTGTCCCTTGGAACTGCATTCGCTGCCACACAGACATTCGTGCTCTGCTAAAGCATTGGTAGGTAATGGGGCAACACTCTGTATGACTCTCTCCCAGTGCCCGGCAGTGAAATTGGAAATGTCCAGAGATTGCGGCCACAGGAAAGCTGCCAGCACTGAAAGCTGTAGCTGGTTTTCACTGTCCCTTGGAACTGCATGCGCTGCCACACAGACATTCGCGCTCTGCTAAAGCATTGCTTCGTAATGGGGCAACACTCTGTATCTCTCTCTGGCAGAGCCCGGCAGTGAAATTGGAAACGTCCAGAGGTTACGGCCACAGGAAAGCTGCCAGCACTGAAAGCTGTAGCTGGTTTTCACTGTCTCTTGGAACTGCATGCGCTGCCACACAGACATTCGCGCTCTGCTAAAGCATTGCTTCGTAATGGGGCAACACTCTGTATCTCTCACTGGCAGAGCCCGTTTGCCAAATTGGAAACGTCCAGAGATTGCGGCCACAGGAAAGCTGCCAGCACTGAAAGCTGTAGCTGGTTTTCACTGTCCCTTGGAACTGCATTCGCTGCCACACAGAGATTCGCGCTCTGCTAAAGCATTGCTTCGTAATGGGGCAACACTCTGTATGACTCTCTCCCAGTGCCCGGCAGTGAAATTGGAAACGTCCAGAGATTGCGGCCACAGGAAAGCTGCCAGCACTGAAAGCTGTAGCTGGTTTTCACTGTCCCTTGGAACTGCATTCGCTGCCACACAGACATTCGCGCTCTGCTAAAGCATTGCTTCGTAATGGGGCAACACTCTGTATCGCTCTCTGGCAGAGCCCGGCAGTGAAATTGGAAACGTCCAGAGATTGCGCCCACAGGAAAGCTGCCAGCACTGAAAGCTGTAGCTGGTTTTCACTGTCTCTTGGAACTGCATTCGCTGCCACACAGACATTCGCGCTCTGCTAAAGCATTGCTTCGTAATGGGGCAACACTCTGTATCTCTCTCTGGCAGAGCCCGGCAGTGAAATTGGAAACGTCCAGAGGTTACGGCCACAGGAAAGCTGCCAGCACTGAAAGCTGTAGCTGGTTTTCACTGTCCCTTGGAACTGCATGCGCTGCCACACAGACATTCGCGCTCTGCTAAAGCATTGCTTGGTAATGGGGCAACACTCTGTATCTCTCTCTGGCAGAGCCCGGCAGTGAAATTGGAAACGTCCAGAGATTGCGCCCACAGGAAAGCTGCCAGCACTGAAAGCTGTAGCTGGTTTTCACTGTCCCTTGGAACTGCATTCGCTGCCACACAGACATTCGCGCTCTGCTAAAGCATTGCTTCGTAATGGGGCAACACTCTGTATCTCTCTCTGGCAGAGCCCGGCAGTGAAATTGGAAACGTCCAGAGGTTACGGCCACAGGAAAGCTGCCAGCACTGAAAGCTGTAGCTGGTTTTCACTGTCTCTTGGAACTGCATGCGCTGCCACACAGACATTCGCGCTCTGCTAAAGCATTGCTTCGTAATGGGGCAACACTCTGTATCTCTCTCTGGCAGAGCCCGGCAGTGAAATTGGAAACGTCCAGAGGTTACGGCCACAGGAAAGCTGCCAGCACTGAAAGCTGTAGCTGGTTTTCACTGTCCCTTGGAACTGCATGCGCTGCCACACAGACATTCGCGCTCTGCTAAAGCATTGCTTGGTAATGGGGCAACACTCTGTATCTCTCTCTGGCAGAGCCCGGCAGTGAAATTGGAAACGTCCAGAGATTGCGCCCACAGGAAAGCTGCCAGCACTGAAAGCTCTAGCTGGTTTTCACTGTCCCTTGGAACTGCATTCGCTGCCACACAGACATTCGCGCTCTGCTAAAGCATTGCTTCGTAATGGGGCAACACTCTGTATCTCTCACTGGCAGAGCCCGTTTGCCAAATTGGAAACGTCCAGAGATTGCGCCCACAGGAAAGCTGCCAGCACTGAAAGCTGTAGCTGGTTTTCACTGTCCCTTGGAACTGCATTCGCTGCCACACAGAGATTCGCGCTCTGCTAAAGCATTGCTTCGTAATGGGGCAACATTCTGTATGACTCTCTCCCAGTGCCCGGCAGTGAAATTGGAAACGTCCAGAGATTGCGGCCACAGGAAAGCTGCCAGCACTGAAAGCTGTAGCTGGTTTTCACTGTCCCTTGGAACTGCATTCGCTGCCACACAGACATTCGCGCTCTGCTAAGGCATTGCTTCGTAATGGGGCAACACTCTGTATCTCTCACTGGCAGAGCCAGGCTGCCAAATTGGAAACGTCCAGAGATTGCGCCCACAGGAAAGCTGCCAGCACTGAAAGCTGTAGCTGGTTTTCACTGTCCCTTGGAACTGCATTCGCTGCCACACAGACATTCGCGCTCTGCTAAAGCATTGCTTCGTAATGGGGCAACACTCTGTATCTCTCTCTGGCAGAGCCAGGCTGCCAAATTGGAAACGTGCAGAGATTGCGCCCACAGGAAAGCTGCCAGCACTGAAAGCTGTAGCTGGTTTTCACTGTCCCTTGGAACTGCATTCGCTGCCACACAGACATTCGCGCTCTGCTAAAGCATTGGTAGGTAATGGGGCAACACTCTGTATCTCTCTCTGGCAGAGCCCGGCTGCCAAATTGGAAACGTCCAGAGATTGCGCCCACAGGAAAGCTGCCAGCACTGAAAGCTGTAGCTGGTTTTCACTGTCCCTTGGAACTGCATTCGCTGCCACACAGACATTCGTGCTCTGCTAAAGCATTGGTAGGTAATGGGGCAACACTCTGTATGACTCTCTCCCAGTGCCCGGCAGTGAAATTGGAAATGTCCAGAGATTGCGGCCACAGGAAAGCTGCCAGCACTGAAAGCTGTAGCTGGTTTTCACTGTCCCTTGGAACTGCATGCGCTGCCACACAGACATTCGCGCTCTGCTAAAGCATTGCTTCGTAATGGGGCAACACTCTGTATCTCTCTCTGGCAGAGCCCGGCAGTGAAATTGGAAACGTCCAGAGGTTACGGCCACAGGAAAGCTGCCAGCACTGAAAGCTGTAGCTGGTTTTCACTGTCTCTTGGAACTGCATGCGCTGCCACACAGACATTCGCGCTCTGCTAAAGCATTGCTTCGTAATGGGGCAACACTCTGTATCTCTCTCTGGCAGAGCCCGGCAGTGAAATTGGAAACGTCCAGAGGTTACGGCCACAGGAAAGCTGCCAGCACTGAAAGCTGTAGCTGGTTTTCACTGTCCCTTGGAACTGCATGCGCTGCCACACAGACATTCGCGCTCTGCTAAAGCATTGCTTGGTAATGGGGCAACACTCTGTATCTCTCTCTGGCAGAGCCCGGCAGTGAAATTGGAAACGTCCAGAGATTGCGCCCACAGGAAAGCTGCCAGCACTGAAAGCTCTAGCTGGTTTTCACTGTCCCTTGGAACTGCATTCGCTGCCACACAGACATTCGCGCTCTGCTAAAGCATTGCTTCGTAATGGGGCAACACTCTGTATCTCTCACTGGCAGAGCCCGTTTGCCAAATTGGAAACGTCCAGAGATTGCGCCCACAGGAAAGCTGCCAGCACTGAAAGCTGTAGCTGGTTTTCACTGTCCCTTGGAACTGCATTCGCTGCCACACAGAGATTCGCGCTCTGCTAAAGCATTGCTTCGTAATGGGGCAACATTCTGTATGACTCTCTCCCAGTGCCCGGCAGTGAAATTGGAAACGTCCAGAGATTGCGGCCACAGGAAAGCTGCCAGCACTGAAAGCTGTAGCTGGTTTTCACTGTCCCTTGGAACTGCATTCGCTGCCACACAGACATTCGCGCTCTGCTAAAGCATTGCTTCGTAATGGGGCAACACTCTGTATCGCTCTCTGGCAGAGCCCGGCAGTGAAATTGGAAACGTCCAGAGATTGCGCCCACAGGAAAGCTGCCAGCACTGAAAGCTGTAGCTGGTTTTCACTGTCCCTTGGAACTGCATTCGCTGCCACACAGACATTCCCGCTCTGCTAAAGCATTGCTTCGTAATGGGGCAACACTCTGTATGACTCACTCCCAGTGCCCGGCAGTGAAATTGGAAACGTCCAGAGATTGCGGCCACAGGAAAGCTGCCAGCACTGAAAGCTGTAGCTGGTTTTCACTGTCCCTTGGAACTGCATTCGCTGCCACACAGACATTCGCGCTCTGCTAAGGCATTGCTTCGTAATGGGGCAACACTCTGTATCTCTCACTGGCAGAGCCAGGCTGCCAAATTGGAAACGTCCAGAGATTGCGCCCACAGGAAAGCTGCCAGCACTGAAAGCTCTAGCTGGTTTTCACTGTCCCTTGGAACTGCATTCGCTGCCACACAGACATTCGCGCTCTGCTAAAGCATTGCTTCGTAATGGGGCAACACTCTGTATCTCTCTCTGGCAGAGCCCGGCTGCCAAATTGGAAACGTGCAGAGATTGCGCCCACAGGAAAGCTGCCAGCACTGAAAGCTGTAGCTGGTTTTCACTGTCCCTTGGAACTGCATTCGCTGCCACACAGACATTCGCGCTCTGCTAAAGCATTGGTAGGTAATGGGGCAACACTCTGTATCTCTCTCTGGCAGAGCCCGGCTGCCAAATTGGAAACGTCCAGAGATTGCGCCCACAGGAAAGCTGCCAGCACTGAAAGCTGTAGCTGGTTTTCACTGTCCCTTGGAACTGCATTCGCTGCCACACAGACATTCGTGCTCTGCTAAAGCATTGGTAGGTAATGGGGCAACACTCTGTATGACTCTCTCCCAGTGCCCGGCAGTGAAATTGGAAATGTCCAGAGATTGCGGCCACAGGAAAGCTGCCAGCACTGAAAGCTGTAGCTGGTTTTCACTGTCCCTTGGAACTGCATGCGCTGCCACACAGACATTCGCGCTCTGCTAAAGAATTGCTTCGTAATGGGGCAACACTCTGTATCTCTCTCTGGCAGAGCCCGGCAGTGAAATTGGAAACGTCCAGAGGTTACGGCCACAGGAAAGCTGCCAGCACTGAAAGCTGTAGCTGGTTTTCACTGTCTCTTGGAACTGCATGCGCTGCCACACAGACATTCGCGCTCTGCTAAAGCATTGCTTCGTAATGGGGCAACACTCTGTATCTCTCTCTGGCAGAGCCCGGCAGTGAAATTGGAAACGTCCAGAGGTTACGGCCACAGGAAAGCTGCCAGCACTGAAAGCTGTAGCTGGTTTTCACTGTCCCTTGGAACTGCATGCGCTGCCACACAGACATTCGCGCTCTGCTAAAGCATTGCTTGGTAATGGGGCAACACTCTGTATCTCTCTCTGGCAGAGCCCGGCAGTGAAATTGGAAACGTCCAGAGATTGCGCCCACAGGAAAGCTGCCAGCACTGAAAGCTGTAGCTGGTTTTCACTGTCCCTTGGAACTGCATTCGCTGCCACACAGAGATTCGCGCTCTGCTAAAGCATTGCTTCGTAATGGGGCAACACTCTGTATGACTCTCTCCCAGTGCCCGGCAGTGAAATTGGAAACGTCCAGAGATTGCGGCCACAGGAAAGCTGCCAGCACTGAAAGCTGTAGCTGGTTTTCACTGTCCCTTGGAACTGCATTCGCTGCCACACAGACATTCGCGCTCTGCTAAAGCATTGCTTCGTAATGGGGCAACACTCTGTATCGCTCTCTGGCAGAGCCCGGCAGTGAAATTGGAAACGTCCAGAGATTGCGCCCACAGGAAAGCTGCCAGCACTGAAAGCTGTAGCTGGTTTTCACTGTCTCTTGGAACTGCATTCGCTGCCACACAGACATTCGCGCTCTGCTAAAGCATTGCTTCGTAATGGGGCAACACTCTGTATCTCTCTCTGGCTGAGCCCGGCTGACAAATTGGAAACGTCCAGAGATTGCACCCACAGGAAAGCTGCCAGCACTGAAAGCTGTAGCTGGTTTTCACTGTCCCTTGGAACTGCATTCGCTGCCACACAGACATTCGCGCTCTGCTAAAGCATTGCTTCGTAATGGGGCAACACTCTGTATGGCTCACTCCCAGTGCCCGGCAGTGAAATTGGAAACGTCCAGAGATTGCGCCCACAGGAAAGCTGCCAGCACTGAAAGCTCTAGCTGGTTTTCACTGTCCCTTGGAACTGCATTCGCTGCCACACAGACATTCGCGCTCTGCTAAAGCATTGCTTCGTAATGGGGCAACACTCTGTATCTCTCTCTGGCAGAGCCCGGCTGCCAAATTGGAAACGTCCAGAGATTGCGCCCACAGGAAAGCTGCCAGCACTGAAAGCTGTAGCTGGTTTTCACTGTCCCTTGGAACTGCATTCGCTGCCACACAGACATTCGCGCTCTGCTAAAGCATTGCTTGGTAATGTGGCAACACTCTGTATCTCTCACTGGCAGAGCCCGGCAGTGAAATTGGAAACGTCCAGAGATTGCGCCCACAGGAAAGCTGCCAGCACTGAAAGCTGTAGCTGGTTTTCACTGTCCCTTGGAACTGCATGCGCTGCCACACAGACATTCGCGCTCTGCTAAAGCATTGCTTCGTAATGGGGCAACACTCAGTATGACTCTCTCCCAGTGCCCGGCAGTGAAATTGGAAACGTCCAGAGATTGCGCCCACAGGAAAGCTGCCAGCACTGAAAGCTGTAGCTGGTTTTCACTGTCCCTTGGAACTGCATTCGCTGCCACACAGACATTCGCGCTCTGCTAAAGCATTGCTTCGTAATGGGGCAACACTCTGTATCTCTCACTGGTAGAGCCCGGCTGCCAAATTGGAAACGTCCAGAGATTGCGCCCACAGGAAAGCTGCCAGCACTGAAAGCTGTAGCTGGTTTTCACTGTCCCTTGGAACTGCATTCGCTGCCACACAGACATTCGTGCTCTGCTAAAGCATTGGTAGGTAATGGGGCAACACTCTGTATGACTCTCTCCCAGTGCCCGGCAGTGAAATTGGAAACGTCCAGAGATTGCGCCCACAGGAAAGCTGCCAGCACTGAAAGCTGTAGCTGGTTTTCACTGTCCCTTGGAACTGCATGCGCTGCCACACAGACATTCGCGCTCTGCTAAAGCATTGCTTCGTAATGGGGCAACACTCTGTATCTCTCTCTGGCAGAGCCCGGCAGTGAAATTGGAAACGTCCAGAGGTTACGGCCACAGGAAAGCTGCCAGCACTGAAAGCTCTAGCTGGTTTTCACTGTCTCTTGGAACTGCATGCGCTGCCACACAGACATTCGCGCTCTGCTAAAGCATTGCTTGGTAATGGGGCAACACTCTGTATCTCTCTCTGGCAGAGCCCGGCAGTGAAATTGGAAACGTCCAGAGATTGCGCCCACAGGAAAGCTGCCAGCACTGAAAGCTGTAGCTGGTTTTCACTGTCCCTTGGAACTGCATTCGCTGCCACACAGAGATTCGCGCTCTGCTAAAGCATTGCTTCGTAATGGGGCAACACTCTGTATGACTCTCTCCCAGTGCCCGGCAGTGAAATTGGAAACGTCCAGAGATTGCGGCCACAGGAAAGCTGCCAGCACTGAAAGCTCTAGCTGGTTTTCACTGTCCCTTGGAACTGCATTCGCTGCCACACAGACATTCGCGCTCTGCTAAAGCATTGCTTCGTAATGGGGCAACACTCTGTATCGCTCTCTGGCAGAGCCCGGCAGTGAAATTGGAAACGTCCAGAGATTGCGCCCACAGGAAAGCTGCCAGCACTGAAAGCTGTAGCTGGTTTTCACTGTCTCTTGGAACTGCATTCGCTGCCACACAGACATTCGCGCTCTGCTAAAGCATTGCTTCGTAATGGGGCAACACTCTGTATCTCTCTCTGGCTGAGCCCGGCTGCCAAATTGGAAACGTCCAGAGATTGCACCCACAGGAAAGCTGCCAGCACTGAAAGCTGTAGCTGGTTTTCACTGTCCCTTGGAACTGCATTCGCTGCCACACAGACATTCGCGCTCTGCTAAAGCATTGCTTCGTAATGGGGCAACACTCTGTATGGCTCACTCCCAGTGCCCGGCAGTGAAATTGGAAACGTCCAGAGATTGCGCCCACAGGAAAGCTGCCAGCACTGAAAGCTGTAGCTGGTTTTCACTGTCCCTTGGAACTGCATTCGCTGCCACACAGACATTCGCGCTCTGCTAAAGCATTGATTCGTAATGGGGCAACACTCTGTATCTCTCTCTGGCAGAGCCCGGCAGTGAAATTGGAAACGTCCAGAGATTGCGGCCACAGGAAAGCTGCCAGCACTGAAAGCTGTAGCTGGTTTTCACTGTCCCTTGGAACTGCATTCGCTGCCACACATTCATTCGCGCTCTGCTAAGGCATTGCTTCGTAATGGGGCAACACTCTGTATCTCTCACTGGCAGAGCCAGGCTGCCAAATTGGAAACGTCCAGAGATTGCGCCCACAGGAAAGCTGCCAGCACTGAAAGCTCTAGCTGGTTTTCACTGTCCCTTGGAACTGCATTCGCTGCCACACAGACATTCGCGCTCTGCTAAAGCATTGCTTCGTAATGGGGCAACACTCTGTATCTCTCTCTGGCAGAGCCCGGCTGCCAAATTGGAAACGTCCAGAGATTGCGCCCACAGGAAAGCTGCCAGCACTGAAAGCTGTAGCTGGTTTTCACTGTCCCTTGGAACTGCATTCGCTGCCACACAGACATTCGCGCTCTGCTAAAGCATTGCTTCGTAATGGGGCAACACTCTGTATCTCTCTCTGGCAGAGCCCGTTTGCCAAATTGGAAACGTCCAGAGATTGCGCCCACAGGAAAGCTGCCAGCACTGAAAGCTGTAGCTGGTTTTCACTGTCCCTTGGAACTGCATGCGCTGCCACACAGACATTCGCGCTCTGCTAAAGCATTGCTTCGTAATGGGGCAACACTCTGTATGACTCTCTCCCAGTGCCCGGCAGTGAAATTGGAAACGTCCAGAGACTGCGCCCACAGGAAAGCTGCCAGCACTGAAAGCTGTAGCTGGTTTTCACTGTCCCTTGGAACTGCATTCGCTGCCACACAGACATTCGCGCTCTGCTAAAGCATTGCTTCGTAATGGGGCAACACTCTGTATCTCTCACTGGTAGAGCCCGGCTGCCAAATTGGAAACGTCCAGAGATTGCGCCCACAGGAAAGCTGCCAGCACTGAAAGCTGTAGCTGGTTTTCACTGTCCCTTGGAACTGCATTCGCTGCCACACAGACATTCGCGCTCTGCTAAAGCATTTGTAGGTAATGGGGCAACACTGTATGACTCTCTCCCAGTGCCCGGCAGTGAAATTGGAAACGTCCAGAGATTGCGCCCACAGGAAAGCTGCCAGCACTGAAAGCTCTAGCTGGTTTTCACTGTCCCTTGGAACTGCATGCGCTGCCACACAGACATTCGCGCTCTGCTAAAGCATTGCTTCGTAATGGGGCAACACTCTGTATCTCTCACTGGCAGAGCCCGTTTGCCAAATTGGAAACGTCCAGAGATTGCGCCCACAGGAAAGCTGCCAGCACTGAAAGCTGTAGCTGGTTTTCACTGTCCCTTGGAACTGCATTCGCTGCCACACAGACATTCGCGCTCTGCTAAAGCATTGCTTCGTAATGGGGCAACACTCTGTATCTCTCTCTGGCAGAGCCCGGCTGCCAAATTGGAAACGTCCAGAGATTGCGCCCACAGGAAAGCTGCCAGCACTGAAAGCTGTAGCTGGTTTTCACTGTCCCTTGGAACTGCATTCGCTGCCACACAGACATTCGCGCTCTGCTAAAGCATTGGTAGGTAATGGGGCAACACTGTATGACTCTCTCCCAGTGCCCGGCAGTGAAATTGGAAACGTCCAGAGATTGCGCCCACAGGACAGCTGCCAGCACTGAAAGCTCTAGCTGGTTTTCACTGTCCCTTGGAACTGCATGCGCTGCCACACAGACATTCGCGCTCTGCTAAAGCATTGCTTGGTAATGGGGCAACACTCTGTATCTCTCTCTGGCAGAGCCCGGCAGTGAAATTGGAAACGTCCAGAGATTGCGCCCACAGGAAAGCTGCCAGCACTGAAAGCTGTAGCTGGTTTTCACTGTCCCTTGGAACTGCATTCGCTGCCACACAGACATTCGCGCTCTGCTAAAGCATTGCTTCGTAATGGGGCAACACTCTGTATCTCTCTCTGGCAGAGCCCGTTTGCCAAATTGGAAACGTCCAGAGATTGCGCCCACAGGAAAGCTGCCAGCACTGAAAGCTGTAGCTGGTTTTCACTGTCCCTTGGAACTGCATGCGCTGCCACACAGACATTCGCGCTCTGCTAAAGCATTGGTAGGTAATGGGGCAACACTCTGTATCTCTCACTGGCAGAGCCCGGCAGTGAAATTGGAAACGTGCAGAGATTGCGCCCACAGGAAAGCTGCCAGCACTGAAAGCTGTAGCTGGTTTTCACTGTCCCTTGGAACTGCATTCGCTGCCACACAGACATTCGCGCTCTGCTAAAGCATTGGTAGGTAATGGGGCAACACTCTGTATGACTCTCTCCCAGTGCCCGGCAGTGAAATTGGAAACGTCCAGAGATTGCGCCCACAGGAAAGCTGCCAGCACTGAAAGCTGTAGCTGGTTTTCACTGTCCCTTGGAACTGCATGCGCTGCCACACAGACATTCGCGCTCTGCTAAAGCATTGCTTCGTAATGGGGCAACACTCTGTATCTCTCTCTGGCAGAGCCCGGCAGTGAAATTGGAAACGTCCAGAGATTGCGCCCACAGGAAAGCTGCCAGCACTGAAAGCTCTAGCTGGTTTTCACTGTCCCTTGGAACTGCATGCGCTGCCACACAGACATTCGCGCTCTGCTAAAGCATTGCTTCGTAATGGGGCAACACTCAGTATGACTCTCTCGCAGTGCCCGGCAGTGAAATTGGAAACGTCCAGAGATTGCGCCCACAGGAAAGCGTCCAGCACTGAAAGCTGTAGCTGGTTTTCACTGTCCCTTGGAACTGCATTCGCTGCCACACAGACATTCGCGCTCTGCTAAAGCATTGCTTCGTAATGGGGCAACACTCTGTATCTCTCTCTGGCAGAGCCCGGCTGCCAAATTGGAAACGTCCAGAGATTGCGCCCACAGGAAAGCTGCCAGCACTGAAAGCTGTAGCTGGTTTTCACTGTCCCTAGGAACTGCATTCGCTGCCACACAGACATTCGCGCTCTGCTAAAGCATTGCTTGGTAATGGGGCAACACTCTGTATCTCTCACTGGCAGAGCCCGGAAGTGAAATTCGAAACGTCCAGAGATTGCGCCCACAGGAAAGCTGCCAGCACTGAAAGCTGTAGCTGGTTTTCACTGTCCCTTGGAACTGCATGCGCTGCCACACAGACATTCGCGCTCTGCTAAAGCATTGCTTCGTAATGGGGCAACACTCTGTATCTCTCACTGGCAGAGCCCGGAAGTGAAATTCGAAACGTCCAGAGATTGCGCCCACAGGAAAGCTGCCAGCACTGAAAGCTGTAGCTGGTTTTCACTGTCCCTTGGAACTGCATGCGCTGCCACACAGACATTCGCGCTCTGCTAAAGCATTGCTTCGTAATGGGGCAACACTCTGTATGACTCTCTCCCAGTGCCCGGCAGTGAAAGTGGAAATGTCCAGATATTGCGCCCACAGGAAAGCTGCCAGCACTGAAAGCTGTAGCTGGTTTTCACTGTCCCTTGGAACTGCATGCGCTGCCACACAGACATTCGCGCTCTGCTAAAGCATTGCTTCGTAATGGGGCAACACTCTGTATCTCTCTCTGGCTGAGCCCGGCTGCCAAATTGGAAATGTCCAGAGATTGCGGCCACAGGAAAGCTGCCAGCACTGAAAGCTGTAGCTGGTTTTCACTGTCCCTTGGAACTGCATTCGCTGCCACACAGACATTCGCGCTCTGCTATAGCATTGCTTCGTAATGTGGCAACACTCTGTATCTCTCTCTGGCAGAGCCCGGCTGCCAAATTGGAAACGTCCAGAGATTGCGCAGACAGGAAAGCTGCCAGCACTGAAAGCTGTAGCTGGTTTTCACTGTCCCTTGGAACTGCATTCGCTGCCACACAGACATTCGCGCTCTGCTAAAGCATTGCTTCGTAATGGGGCAACACTCTGTATCTCTCTCTGGCAGAGCCCGGCTGCCAAATTGGAAACGTGCAGAGATTGCGCCCACAGGAAAGCTGCCAGCACTGAAAGCTGTAGCTGGTTTTCACTGTCCCTTGGAACTGCATTCGCTGCCACACAGACATTCGCGCTCTGCTAAAGCATTGGTAGGTAATGGGGCAACACTCTGTATGACTCTCTCCCAGTGCCCGGCAGTGAAATTGGAAATGTCCAGAGATTGCGCCCACAGGAAAGCTGCCAGCACTGAAAGCTGTAGCTGGTTTTCACTGTCCCTTGGAACTGCATGCGCTGCCACACAGACATTCGCGCTCTGCTAAAGCATTGCTTCGTAATGGGGCAACACTCAGTATGACTCTCTCCCAGTGCCCGGCAGTGAAATTGGAAACGTCCAGAGATTGCCCCCACAGGAAAGCTGCCAGCACTGAAAGCTCTAGCTGGTTTTCACTGTCCGTTGGAACTGCATTCGCTGCCACACAGACATTCGCGCTCTGCTAAAGCATTGCTTCGTAATGGGGCAACACTCTGTATCTCTCTCTGGCTGAGCCCGGCAGTGAAATTGGAAACGTCCAGAGATTGCGCCCACAGGAAAGCTGCCAGCACTGAAAGCTGTAGCTGGTTTTCACTGTCCCTTGGAACTGCATTCGCTGCCACACAGACATTCGCGCTCTGCTAAAGCATTGATTCGTAATGGGGCAACACTCTGTATCTCTCTCTGGCAGAGCCCGTCAGTGAAATTGGAAACGTCCAGATATTGCGCCCACAGGAAAGCTGCCAGCACTTAAAGCTGTAGCTGGTTTTCACTGTCCCTTGGAACTGCATTCGCTGCCACACAGACATTCGCGCTCTGCTAAAGCATTGCTTCGTAATGGGGCAACACTCTGTATCTCTCTCTGGCAGAGCCCGGCTGCCAAATTGGAAACGTCCAGAGATTGCGCCCACAGGAAAGCTGCCAGCACTGAAAGCTGTAGCTGGTTTTCACTGTCCCTAGGAACTGCATTCGCTGTCACACAGACATTTGCGCTCTGCTAAAGCATTGCTTCGTAATGGGGCAACACTCTGTATCTCTCACTGGCAGAGCCCGGCAGTGAAATTCGAAACGTCCAGAGATTGCGCCCACAGGAAAGCTGCCAGCACTGAAAGCTGTAGCTGGTTTTCACTGTCCCTTGGAACTGCATTCGCTGCCACACAGACATTCGCGCTCTGCTAAAGCATTGGTAGGTAATGGGGCAACACTCTGTATGACTCTCTCCCAGTGCCCGGCAGTGAAATTGGAAATGTCCAGAGATTGCGCCCACAGGAAAGCTGCCAGCACTGAAAGCTCTAGCTGGTTTTCACTGTCCCTTGGAACTGCATGCGCTGCCACACAGACATTCGCGCTCTGCTAAAGCATTGCTTGGTAATGGGGCAACACTCTGTATCTCTCTCTGGCAGAGCCCGTCAGTGAAATTGGAAACGTCCAGAGATTGCGCCCACAGGAAAGCTGCCAGCACTGAAAGCTGTAGCTGGTTTTCACTGTCCCTTGGAACTGCATTCGCTGCCACACAGACATTCGCGCTCTGCTAAAGCATTGCTTCGTAATGGGGCAACACTCTGTATCTCTCACTGGTAGAGCCCGGCTGCCAAATTGGAAACGTCCAGAGATTGCGCCCACAGGAAAGCTGCCAGCACTGAAAGCTGTAGCTGGTTTTCACTGTCCCTTGGAACTGCATTCGCTGCCACACAGACATTCGCGCTCTGCTAAAGCATTTGTAGGTAATGGGGCAACACTGTATGACTCTCTCCCAGTGCCCGGCAGTGAAATTGGAAACGTCCAGAGATTGCGCCCACAGGAAAGCTGCCAGCACTGAAAGCTCTAGCTGGTTTTCACTGTCCCTTGGAACTGCATGCGCTGCCACACAGACATTCGCGCTCTGCTAAAGCATTGCTTGGTAATGGGGCAACACTCTGTATCTCTCTCTGGCAGAGCCCGGCAGTGAAATTGGAAACGTCCAGAGATTGCGCCCACAGGAAAGCTGCCAGCACTGAAAGCTGTAGCTGGTTTTCACTGTCCCTTGGAACTGCATTCGCTGCCACACAGACATTCGCGCTCTGCTAAAGCATTGCTTCGTAATGGGGCAACACTCTGTATCTCTCACTGGCAGAGCCCGTTTGCCAAATTGGAAACGTCCAGAGATTGCGCCCACAGGAAAGCTGCCAGCACTGAAAGCTGTAGCTGGTTTTCACTGTCCCTTGGAACTGCATTCGCTGCCACACAGACATTCGCGCTCTGCTAAAGCATTGCTTCGTAATGGGGCAACACTCTGTATCTCTCTCTGGCAGAGCCCGGCTGCCAAATTGGAAACGTCCAGAGATTGCGCCCACAGGAAAGCTGCCAGCACTGAAAGCTGTAGCTGGTTTTCACTGTCCCTTGGAACTGCATTCGCTGCCACACAGACATTCGCGCTCTGCTAAAGCATTGGTAGGTAATGGGGCAACACTGTATGACTCTCTCCCAGTGCCCGGCAGTGAAATTGGAAACGTCCAGAGATTGCGCCCACAGGACAGCTGCCAGCACTGAAAGCTCTAGCTGGTTTTCACTGTCCCTTGGAACTGCATGCGCTGCCACACAGACATTCGCGCTCTGCTAAAGCATTGCTTGGTAATGGGGCAACACTCTGTATCTCTCTCTGGCAGAGCCCGGCAGTGAAATTGGAAACGTCCAGAGATTGCGCCCACAGGAAAGCTGCCAGCACTGAAAGCTGTAGCTGGTTTTCACTGTCCCTTGGAACTGCATTCGCTGCCACACAGACATTCGCGCTCTGCTAAAGCATTGCTTCGTAATGGGGCAATAATCTGTATCTCTCTCTGGCAGAGCCCGTTTGCCAAATTGGAAACGTCCAGAGATTGCGCCCACAGGAAAGCTGCCAGCACTGAAAGCTGTAGCTGGTTTTCACTGTCCCTTGGAACTGCATGCGCTGCCACACAGACATTCGCGCTCTGCTAAAGCATTGGTAGGTAATGGGGCAACACTCTGTATCTCTCACTGGCAGAGCCCGGCAGTGAAATTGGAAACGTGCAGAGATTGCGCCCACAGGAAAGCTGCCAGCACTGAAAGCTGTAGCTGGTTTTCACTGTCCCTTGGAACTGCATTCGCTGCCACACAGACATTCGCGCTCTGCTAAAGCATTGGTAGGTAATGGGGCAACACTCTGTATGACTCTCTCCCAGTGCCCGGCAGTGAAATTGGAAACGTCCAGAGATTGCGCCCACAGGAAAGCTGCCAGCACTGAAAGCTGTAGCTGGTTTTCACTGTCCCTTGGAACTGCATGCGCTGCCACACAGACATTCGCGCTCTGCTAAAGCATTGCTTCGTAATGGGGCAACACTCTGTATCTCTCTCTGGCAGAGCCCGGCAGTGAAATTGGAAACGTCCAGAGATTGCGCCCACAGGAAAGCTGCCAGCACTGAAAGCTCTAGCTGGTTTTCACTGTCCCTTGGAACTGCATTCGCTGCCACACAGACATTCGCGCTCTGCTAAAGCATTGCTTCGTAATGGGGCAACACTCAGTATGACTCTCTCGCAGTGCCCGGCAGTGAAATTGGAAACGTCCAGAGATTGCGCCCACAGGAAAGCGTCCAGCACTGAAAGCTGTAGCTGGTTTTCACTGTCCCTTGGAACTGCATTCGCTGCTACACAGACATTCGCGCTCTGCTAAAGCATTGCTTCGTAATGGGGCAACACTCTGTATCTCTCTCTGGCAGAGCCCGGCAGTGAAATTGGAAACGTCCAGAGATTGCGCAGACAGGAAAGCTGCCAGCACTGAAAGCTGTAGCTGGTTTTCACTGTCCCTTGGAACTGCATTCGCTGCCACACAGACATTCGCGCTCTGCTAAAGCATTGCTTCGTAATGGGGCAACACTCTGTATCTCTCTCTGGCAGAGCCCGGCTGCCAAATTGGAAACGTCCAGAGATTGCGCCCACAGGAAAGCTGCCAGCACTGAAAGCTGTAGCTGGTTTTCACTGTCCCTAGGAACTGCATTCGCTGCCACACAGACATTCGCGCTCTGCTAAAGCATTGCTTGGTAATGGGGCAACACTCTGTATCTCTCACTGGCAGAGCCCGGCAGTGAAATTCGAAACGTCCAGAGATTGCGCCCACAGGAAAGCTGCCAGCACTGAAAGCTGTAGCTGGTTTTCACTGTCCCTTGGAACTGCATGCGCTGCCACACAGACATTCGCGCTCTGCTAAAGCATTGCTTCGTAATGGGGCAACACTCTGTATCTCTCACTGGCAGAGCCCGGAAGTGAAATTCGAAACGTCCAGAGATTGCGCCCACAGGAAAGCTGCCAGCACTGAAAGCTGTAGCTGGTTTTCACTGTCCCTTGGAACTGCATGCGCTGCCACACAGACATTCGCGCTCTGCTAAAGCATTGCTTCGTAATGGGGCAACACTCTGTATGACTCTCTCCCAGTGCCCGGCAGTGAAAGTGGAAATGTCCAGAGATTGCGCCCACAGGAAAGCTGCCAGCACTGAAAGCTGTAGCTGGTTTTCACTGTCCCTTGGAACTGCATGCGCTGCCACACAGACATTCGCGCTCTGCTAAAGCATTGCTTCGTAATGGGGCAATACTCTGTATCTCTCACTGGCAGAGCCCGTTTGCCAAATTGGAAACGTCCAGAGATTGCGCCCACAGGAAAGCTGCCAGCACTGAAAGCTGTAGCTGGTTTTCACTGTCCCTTGGAACTGCATTCGCTGCCACACAGACATTCGCGCTCTGCTAAAGCATTGCTTCGTAATGGGGCAACACTCTGTATCTCTCTCTGGCAGAGCCCGGCTGCCAAATTGGAAACGTCCAGAGATTGCGCCCACAGGAAAGCTGCCAGCACTGAAAGCTGTAGCTGGTTTTCACTGTCCCTTGGAACTGCATTCGCTGCCACACAGACATTCGCGCTCTGCTAAAGCATTGCTTCGTAATGGGGCAACACTCTGTATCTCTCTCTGGCAGAGCCCGGCAGTGAAATTGGAAACGTCCAGAGATTGCGCCCACAGGAAAGCTGCCAGCACTGAAAGCTGTAGCTGGTTTTCACTGTCCCTTGGAACTGCATTCGCTGCCACACAGACATTCGCGCTCTGGTAAAGCATTGCTTCGTAATGGGGCAACACTCTGTATCTCTCACTGGCAGAGCCCGTTTGCCAAATTGGAAACGTCCAGAGATTGCGGCCACAGGAAAGCTGCCAGCACTGAAAGCTGTAGCTGGTTTTCACTGTCCCTTGGAACTGCATTCGCTGCCACACAGAGATTCGCGCTCTGCTAAAGCATTGCTTCGTAATGGGGCAACACTCTGTATGACTCTCTCCCAGTGCCCGGCAGTGAAATTGGAAACGTCCAGAGATTGCGGCCACAGGAAAGCTGCCAGCACTGAAAGCTGTAGCTGGTTTTCACTGTCCCTTGGAACTGCATTCGCTGCCACACAGACATTCGCGCTCTGCTAAAGCATTGCTTCGTAATGGGGCAATACTCTGTATCGCTCTCTGGCAGAGCCCGGCAGTGAAATTGGAAACGTCCAGAGATTGCGCCCACAGGAAAGCTGCCAGCACTGAAAGCTGTAGCTGGTTTTCACTGTCTCTTGGAACTGCATTCGCTGCCACACAGACATTCGCGCTCTGCTAAAGCATTGCTTCGTAATGGGGCAACACTCTGTATCTCTCTCTGGCTGAGCCCGGCTGCCAAATTGGAAACGTCCAGAGATTGCACCCACAGGAAAGCTGCCAGCACTGAAAGCTGTAGCTGGTTTTCACTGTCCCTTGGAACTGCATTCGCTGCCACACAGACATTCGCGCTCTGCTAAAGCATTGATTCGTAATGGGGCAACACTCTGTATGTCTCTGTGGCAGAGCCCGGCAGTGAAATTGGAAACGTCCAGAGATTGCGCAGACAGGAAAGCTGCCAGCACTGAAAGCTGTAGCTGGTTTTCACTGTCCCTTGGAACTGCATTCGCTGCCACACAGACATTCGCGCTCTGCTAAAGCATTGCTTCGTAATGGGGCAACACTCTGTATCTCTCTCTGGCAGAGCCCGGCTGCCAAATTGGAAACGTCCAGAGATTGCGCCCACAGGAAAGCTGCCAGCACTGAAAGCTGTAGCTGGTTTTCACTGTCCCTTGGAACTGCATTCGCTGCCACACAGACATTCGCGCTCTGCTAAAGCATTGCTTCGTAATGGGGCAACACTCTGTATGACTCTCTCCCAGTGCCCGGCATTGAAATTGGAAATGTCCAGAGATTGCGGCCACAGGAAAGCTGCCAGCACTGAAAGCTGTAGCTGGTTTTCACTGTCCCTTGGAACTGCATGCGCTGCCACACAGACATTCGCGCTCTGCTAAAGCATTGCTTCGTAATGGGGCAACACTCTGTATCTCTCTCTGGCAGAGCCCGGCAGTGAAATTCGAAACGTCCAGAGATTGCGCCCACAGGAAAGCTGCCAGCACTGAAAGCTGTAGCTGGTTTTCACTGTCCCTTGGAACTGCATTCGCTGCCACACAGACATTCGCGCTCTGCTAAAGCATTGCTTCGTAATGGGGCAACACTCTGTATGACTCACTCCCAGTGCCCGGCAGTGAAATTGGAAACGTCCAGAGATTGCGCCCACAGGAAAGCTGCCAGCACTGAAAGCTGTAGCTGGTTTTCACTGTCCCTTGGAACTGCATTCGCTGCCACACAGACATTCGCGCTCTGCTAAAGCATTGATTCGTAATGGGGCAACACTCTGTATCTCTCTCTGGCAGAGCCCGGCAGTGAAATTGGAAACTTCCAGAGATTGCGGCCACAGGAAAGCTGCCAGCACTGAAAGCTGTAGCTGGTTTTCACTGTCCCTTGGAACTGCATTCGCTGCCACACAGACATTCGCGCTCTGCTAAGGCATTGCTTCGTAATGGGGCAACACTCTGTATCTCTCACTGGCAGAGCCAGGCTGCCAAATTGGAAACGTCCAGAGATTGCGCCCACAGGAAAGCTGCCAGCACTGAAAGCTCTAGCTGGTTTTCACTGTCCCTTGGAACTGCATTCGCTGCCACACAGACATTCGCGCTCTGCTAAAGCATTGCTTCGTAATGGGGCAACACTCTGTATCTCTCTCTTGCAGAGCCCGGCTGCCAAATTGGAAACGTCCAGAGATTGCGCCCACAGGAAAGCTGCCAGCACTGAAAGCTGTAGCTGGTTTTCACTGTCCCTTGGAACTGCATTCGCTGCCACACAGACATTCGCGCTCTGCTAAAGCATTGCTTGGTAATGTGGCAACACTCTGTATCTCTCACTGGCAGAGCCCGGCAGTGAAATTGGAAACGTCCAGAGATTGCGCCCACAGGAAAGCTGCCAGCACTGAAAGCTGTAGCTGGTTTTCACTGTCCCTTGGAACTGCATGCGCTGCCACACAGACATTCGTGCTATGCTAAAGCATTGCTTCGTAATGGGGCAACACTCAGTATGACTCTCTCCCAGTGCCCGGCAGTGAAATTGGAAACGTCCAGAGATTGCGCCCACAGGAAAGCTGCCAGCACTGAAAGCTGTAGCTGGTTTTCACTGTCCCTTGGAACTGCATTCGCTGCCACACAGACATTCGTGCTCTGCTAAAGCATTGCTTCGTAATGGGGCAACACTCTGTATCTCTCTCTGGCAGAGCCCGGCAGTGAAATTGGAAACGTCCAGAGATTGCGCCCACAGGAAAGCTGCCAGCAATGAAAGCTGTAGCTGGTTTTCACTGTCCCTTGGAACTGCATTCGCTGCCACAGAGACATTCGCGCTCTGCTAAAGCATTGCTTCGTAATGGGGCAACACTCTGTATCTCTCTCTGGCAGAGCCCGGCAGTGAAATTGGAAATGTCCAGAGATTGCGCCCACAGGAAAGCTGCCAGCACTGAAAGCTGTAGCTGGTTTTCACTGTCCCTTGGAACTGCATTCGCTGCCACACAGACATTCGCGCTCTGCTAAAGCATTGCTTCGTAATGGGGCAACACTCTGTATCTCTCTCTGGCAGAGCCCGGCAGTGAAATTGGAAACGTCCAGAGATTGCGCAGACAGGAGAGCTGCCAGCACTGAAAGCTGTAGCTGGTTTTCACTGTCCCTAGGAACTGCATTCGCTGCCACACAGACATTCGCGCTCTGCTAAAGCATTGCTTCGTAATGGGGCAACACTCTGTATCTCTCACTGGCAGAGCCCGGCAGTGAAATTCGAAACGTCCAGAGATTGCGCCCACAGGAAAGCTGCCAGCACTGAAAGCTCTAGCTGGT
Source organism: Mycteria americana (assembly GCF_035582795.1). NCBI lineage: Eukaryota > Metazoa > Chordata > Aves > Ciconiiformes > Ciconiidae > Mycteria > Mycteria americana. The sequence goes on from NW_027445649.1 coordinate 186,478, forward strand.
TTTCACTGTCCCTTGGAACTGCATTCGCTGCCACACAGACATTCGCGCTCTGCTAAAGCATTGCTTCGTAATGGGGCAACACTCTGTATGACTCTCTCCCAGTGCCCGGCAGTGAAATTGGAAATGTCCAGAGATTGCCCCCACAGGAAAGCTGCCAGCACTGAAAGCTCTAGCTGGTTTTCACTGTCCCTTGGAACTGCATGCGCTGCCACACAGACATTCGCGCTCTGCTAAAGCATTGCTTGGTAATGGGGCAACACTCTGTATCTCTCTCTGGCAGAACCCGGCAGTGAAATTGGAAACGTCCAGAGATTGCGCCCACAGGAAAGCTGCCAGCACTGAAAGCTGTAGCTGGTTTTCACTGTCCCTTGGAACTGCATTCGCTGCGACACAGACATTCGCGCTCTGCTAAAGCATTGCTTGGTAATGGGGCAACACTGTGTATCTCTCTCTGGCAGAGCCCGGCTGCCAAATTGGAAACGTCCAGAGATTGCGCCCACAGGAAAGCTGCCAGCACTGAAAGCTCTAGCTGGTTTTCACTGTCCCTTGGAACTGCATTCGCTGCCACACAGACATTCGCGCTCTGCTAAAGCATTGCTTCGTAATGGGGCAACACTCTGTACGACTCTCTCCCAGTGCCCGGCAGTGAAATTGGAAATGTCCAGAGATTGCCCCCACAGGAAAGCTGCCAGCACTGAAAGCTCTAGCTGGTTTTCACTGTCCCTTGGAACTGCATGCGCTGCCACACAGACATTCGCGCTCTGCTAAAGCATTGCTTGGTAATGGGGCAACACTCTGTATCTCTCTCTGGCAGAACCCGGCAGTGAAATTGGAAACGTCCAGAGATTGCGCCCACAGGAAAGCTGCCAGCACTGAAAGCTGTAGCTGGTTTTCACTGTCCCTTGGAACTGCATTCGCTGCGACACAGACATTCGCGCTCTGCTAAAGCATTGCTTGGTAATGGGGCAACACTGTGTATCTCTCTCTGGCAGAGCCCGGCTGCCAAATTGGAAACGTCCAGAGATTGCGCCCACAGGAAAGCTGCCAGCACTGAAAGCTCTAGCTGGTTTTCACTGTCCCTTGGAACTGCATTCGCTGCCACACAGACATTCGCGCTCTGCTAAAGCATTGCTTCGTAATGGGGCAACACTCTGTATGACTCTCTCCCAGTGCCCGGCAGTGAAATTGGAAATGTCCAGAGATTGCCCCCACAGGAAAGCTGCCAGCACTGAAAGCTCTAGCTGGTTTTCACTGTCCCTTGGAACTGCATGCGCTGCCACACAGACATTCGCGCTCTGCTAAAGCATTGCTTGGTAATGGGGCAACACTCTGTATCTCTCTCTGGCAGAACCCGGCAGTGAAATTGGAAACGTCCAGAGATTGCGCCCACAGGAAAGCTGCCAGCACTGAAAGCTGTAGCTGGTTTTCACTGTCCCTTGGAACTGCATTCGCTGCGACACAGACATTCGCGCTCTGCTAAAGCATTGCTTGGTAATGGGGCAACACTGTGTATCTCTCTCTGGCAGAGCCCGGCAGTGAAATTGGAAACGTCCAGAGATTGCGCCCACAGGAAAGCTGCCAGCACTGAAAGCTCTAGCTGGTTTTCACTGTCCCTTGGAACTGCATTCGCTGCCACACAGACATTCGCGCTCTGCTAAAGCATTGCTTCGTAATGGGGCAACACTCTGTATCTCTCTCTGGCAGAGCCCGGCTGCCAAATTGGAAACGTCCAGAGATTGCGCCCACAGGAAAGCTGCCAGCACTGAAAGCTCTAGCTGGTTTTCACTGTCCCTTGGAACTGCATTCGCTGCCACACAGACATTCGCGCTCTGCTAAAGCATTGGTAGGTAATGGGGCAACACTCTGTATCTCTCACTGGCAGAGCCCGGCAGTGAAATTGGAAACGTCCAGAGATTGCGCCCACAGGAAAGCTGCCAGCACTGAAAGCTGTAGCTGGTTTTCACTGTCCCTTGGAACTGCATGCGCTGCCACACAGACATTCGCGCTCTGCTAAAGCATTGCTTCGTAATGGGGCAACACTCTGTATCTCTCTCTGGCAGAGCCCGGCAGTGAAATTGGAAACGTCCAGAGATTGCGCCCACAGGAAAGCTGCCAGCACTGACAGCTGTAGCTGGTTTTCACTGTCCCTTGGAACTGCATTCGCTGCCACACAGACATTCGTGCTCTGCTAAAGCATTGCTTCGTAATGGGGCAACACTCTGTATGACTCTCTCCCAGTGCCCGACAGTGAAATTGGAAACGTCCAGAGATTGCGCCCACAGGAAAGCTGCCAGCACTGAAAGCTGTAGCTGGTTTTCACTGTCCCTTGGAACTGCATTCGCTGCCACACAGACATTCGTGCTCTGCTAAAGCATTGCTTCGTAATGGGGCAACACTCTGTATCTCTCTCTGGCAGAGCCCGGCAGTGAAATTGGAAACGTCCAGAGATTGCGCCCACAGGAAAGCTGCCAGCAATGAAAGCTGTAGCTGGTTTTCACTGTCCCTTGGAACTGCATTCGCTGCCACACAGACATTCGCGCTCTGCTAAAGCATTGCTTCGTAATGGGGCAACACTCTGTATCTCTCTCTGGCAGAGCCCGGCAGTGAAATTGGAAACTTCCAGAGATTGCGCCCACAGGACAGCTGCCAGCACTGAAAGCTGTAGCTGGTTTTCACTGTCCCTTGGAACTGCATTCGCTGCCACACAGACATTCGCGCTCTGCTAAAGCATTGCTTCGTAATGGGGCAACACTCTGTATCTCTCTCTGGCAGAGCCCGGCAGTGAAATTGGAAACGTCCAGAGATTGCGCAGACAGGAGAGCTGCCAGCACTGAAAGCTGTAGCTGGTTTTCACTGTCCCTAGGAACTGCATTCGCTGCCACACAGACATTCGCGCTTGCTAAAGCATTGCTTCGTAATGGGGCAACACTCTGTATCTCTCTCTGGCAGAGCCCGGCTGCCAAATTGGAAACGTCCAGAGATTGCGCCCACAGGAAAGCTGCCAGCACTGAAAGCTGTAGCTGGTTTTCACTGTCCCTTGGAACTGCATTCGCTGCCACACAGACATTCGCGCTCTGCTAAAGCATTGCTTCGTAATGGGGCAACACTCTGTATCTCTCACTGGCAGAGCCCGGCAGTGAAATTGGAAACGTCCAGAGATTGCGGCCACAGGAAAGCTGCCAGCACTGAAAGCTGTAGCTGGTTTTCACTGTCCCTTGGAACTGCATTCGCTGCCACACAGACATTCGCGCTCTGCTAAAGCATTGCTTCGTAATGGGGCAACACTCTGTATCTCTCACTGGCAGAGCCCGGCAGTGAAATTCGAAACGTCCAGAGATTGCGCCCACAGGAAAGCTGCCAGCACTGAAAGCTGTAGCTGGTTTTCACTGTCCCTTGGAACTGCATTCGCTGCCACACAGACATTCGCGCTCTGCTAAAGCATTGGTAGGTAATGGGGCAACACTCTGTATCTCTCTCTGGCAGAACCCGGCAGTGAAATTGGAAACGTCCAGAGATTGCGCCCACAGGAAAGCTGCCAGCACTGAAAGCTGTAGCTGGTTTTCACTGTCCCTTGGAACTGCATTCGCTGCCACACAGACATTCGCGCTCTGCTAAAGCATTGCTTGGTAATGGGGCAACACTCTGTATCTCTCTCTGGCAGAACCCGGCAGTGAAATTGGAAACGTCCAGAGATTGCGCCCACAGGAAAGCTGCCAGCACTGAAAGCTCTAGCTGGTTTTCACTGTCCCTTGGAACTGCATGCGCTGCCACACAGACATTCGCGCTCTGCTAAAGCATTGCTTCGTAATGGGGCAACACTCAGTATGACTCTCTCCCAGTGCCCGGCAGTGAAATTGGAAACGTCCAGAGATTGCGCCCACAGGAAAGCGTCCAGCACTGAAAGCTGTAGCTGGTTTTCACTGTCCCTTGGAACTGCATTCGCTGCCACACAGACATTCGCGCTCTGCTAAAGCATTGCTTCGTAATGGGGCAACACTCTGTATGACTCTCTCCCAGTGCCCGGCAGTGAAAGTGGAAATGTCCAGAGATTGCGCCCACAGGAAAGCTGCCAGCACTGAAAGCTCTAGCTGGTTTTCACTGTCCCTTGGAACTGCATTCGCTGCCACACAGACATTCGCGCTCTGCTAAAGCATTGCTTCGTAATGGGGCAACACTCTGTATCTCTCTCTGGCAGAGCCCGGCAGTGAAATTGGAAACGTCCAGAGATTGCGCCCACAGGAAAGCTGCCAGCACTGAAAGCTGTAGCTGGTTTTCACTGTCCCTTGGAACTGCATTCGCTGCCACACAGACATTCGCGCTCTGCTAAAGCATTGATTCGTAATGGGGCAACACTCTGTATCTCTCTCTGGCAGAGCCCGGCTGCCAAATTGGAAACGTCCAGAGATTGCGCCCACAGGAAAGCTGCCAGCACTGAAAGCTGTAGCTGGTTTTCACTGTCCCTAGGAACTGCATTCGCTGCCACACAGACATTTGCGCTCTGCTAAAGCATTGCTTCGTAATGGGGCAACACTTTGTATCTCTCACTGGCAGAGCCCGGCAGTGAAATTCGAAACGTCCAGAGATTGCGCCCACAGGAAAGCTGCCAGCACTGAAAGCTGTAGCTGGTTTTCACTGTCCCTTGGAACTGCATTCGCTGCCACACAGACATTCGCGCTCTGCTAAAGCATTGCTTCGTAATGGGGCAACACTCTGTATCTCTCACTGGCAGAGCCCGGCTGCCAAATTGGAAACGTCCAGAGATTGCGCCCACAGGAAAGCTGCCAGCACTGAAAGCTGTAGCTGGTTTTCACTGTCCCTTGGAACTGCATTCGCTGCCACGCAGACATTCGCGCTCTGCTAAAGCATTGGTAGGTAATGGGGCAACACTGTATGACTCTCTCCCAGTGCCCGGCAGTGAAATTGGAAACGTCCAGAGATTGCGCCCACAGGAAAGCTGCCAGCACTGAAAGCTCTAGCTGGTTTTCACTGTCCCTTGTAACTGCATGCGCTGCCACACAGACATTCGCGCTCTGCTAAAGCATTGCTTGGTAATGGGGCAACACTCTGTATCTCTCTCTGGCAGAGCCCGGCAGTGAAATTGGAAACGTCCAGAGATTGCGCCCACAGGAAAGCTGCCAGCACTGAAAGCTGTAGCTGTTTTTCACTGTCCCTTGGAACTGCATTCGCTGCCACACAGACATTCGCGCTCTGCTAAAGCATTGCTTCGTAATGGGGCAACACTCTGTATCTCTCACTGGCAGAGCCCGTTTGCCAAATTGGAAACGTCCAGAGATTGCGCCCACAGGAAAGCTGCCAGCACTGAAAGCTGTAGCTGGTTTTCACTGTCCCTTGGAACTGCATTCGCTGCCACACAGACATTCGCGCTCTGCTAAAGCATTGCTTCGTAATGGGGCAACACTCTGTATCTCTCTCTGGCAGAGCCCGGCAGTGAAATTGGAAACGTCCAGAGATTGCGCAGACAGGAGAGCTGCCAGCACTGAAAGCTGTAGCTGGTTTTCACTGTCCCTAGGAACTGCATTCGCTGCCACACAGACATTCGCGCTATGCTAAAGCATTGCTTCGTAATGGGGCAACACTCTGTATCTCTCACTGGCAGAGCCCGGCAGTGAAATTCGAAACGTCCAGAGATTGCGCCCACAGGAAAGCTGCCAGCACTGAAAGCTCTAGCTGGTTTTCACTGTCCCTTGGAACTGCATTCGCTGCCACACAGACATTCGCGCTCTGCTAAAGCATTGCTTCGTAATGGGGCAACACTCTGTATGACTCTCTCCCAGTGCCCGGCAGTGAAATTGGAAATGTCCAGAGATTGCCCCCACAGGAAAGCTGCCAGCACTGAAAGCTCTAGCTGGTTTTCACTGTCCCTTGGAACTGCATGCGCTGCCACACAGACATTCGCGCTCTGCTAAAGCATTGCTTGGTAATGGGGCAACACTCTGTATCTCTCTCTGGCAGAACCCGGCAGTGAAATTGGAAACGTCCAGAGATTGCGCCCACAGGAAAGCTGCCAGCACTGAAAGCTGTAGCTGGTTTTCACTGTCCCTTGGAACTGCATTCGCTGCGACACAGACATTCGCGCTCTGCTAAAGCATTGCTTGGTAATGGGGCAACACTGTGTATCTCTCTCTGGCAGAGCCCGGCTGCCAAATTGGAAACGTCCAGAGATTGCGCCCACAGGAAAGCTGCCAGCACTGAAAGCTCTAGCTGGTTTTCACTGTCCCTTGGAACTGCATTCGCTGCCACACAGACATTCGCGCTCTGCTAAAGCATTGCTTCGTAATGGGGCAACACTCTGTATGACTCTCTCCCAGTGCCCGGCAGTGAAATTGGAAATGTCCAGAGATTGCCCCCACAGGAAAGCTGCCAGCACTGAAAGCTCTAGCTGGTTTTCACTGTCCCTTGGAACTGCATGCGCTGCCACACAGACATTCGCGCTCTGCTAAAGCATTGCTTGGTAATGGGGCAACACTCTGTATCTCTCTCTGGCAGAACCCGGCAGTGAAATTGGAAACGTCCAGAGATTGCGCCCACAGGAAAGCTGCCAGCACTGAAAGCTGTAGCTGGTTTTCACTGTCCCTTGGAACTGCATTCGCTGCGACACAGACATTCGCGCTCTGCTAAAGCATTGCTTGGTAATGGGGCAACACTGTGTATCTCTCTCTGGCAGAGCCCGGCAGTGAAATTCGAAACGTCCAGAGATTGCGCCCACAGGAAAGCTGCCAGCACTGAAAGCTCTAGCTGGTTTTCACTGTCCCTTGGAACTGCATTCGCTGCCACACAGACATTCGCGCTCTGCTAAAGCATTGCTTCGTAATGGGGCAACACTCTGTATCTCTCTCTGGCAGAGCCCGGCTGCCAAATTGGAAACGTCCAGAGATTGCGCCCACAGGAAAGCTGCCAGCACTGAAAGCTGTAGCTGGTTTTCACTGTCCCTTGGAACTGCATTCGCTGCCACACAGACATTCGCGCTCTGCTAAAGCATTGGTAGGTAATGGGGCAACACTCTGTATCTCTCACTGGCAGAGCCCGGCAGTGAAATTGGAAACGTCCAGAGATTGCGCCCACAGGAAAGCTGCCAGCACTGAAAGCTGTAGCTGGTTTTCACTGTCCCTTGGAACTGCATGCGCTGCCACACAGACATTCGCGCTCTGCTAAAGCATTGCTTCGTAATGGGGCAACACTCAGTATGACTCTCTCCCAGTGCCCGGCAGTGAAATTGGAAACGTCCAGAGATTGCGCCCACAGGAAAGCTGCCAGCACTGACAGCTGTAGCTGGTTTTCACTGTCCCTTGGAACTGCATTCGCTGCCACACAGACATTCGTGCTCTGCTAAAGCATTGCTTCGTAATGGGGCAACACTCTGTATCTCTCTCTGGCAGAGCCCGGCAGTGAAATTGGAAACGTCCAGAGATTGCGCCCACAGGAAAGCTGCCAGCAATGAAAGCTGTAGCTGGTTTTCACTGTCCCTTGGAACTGCATTCGCTGCCACACAGACATTCGCGCTCTGCTAAAGCATTGCTTCGTAATGGGGCAACACTCTGTATCTCTCTCTGGCAGAGCCCGGCAGTGAAATTGGAAACTTCCAGAGATTGCGCCCACAGGAAAGCTGCCAGCACTGAAAGCTGTAGCTGGTTTTCACTGTCCCTTGGAACTGCATTCGCTGCCACACAGACATTCGCGCTCTGCTAAAGCATTGCTTCGTAATGGGGCAACACTCTGTATCTCTCTCTGGCAGAGCCCGGCAGTGAAATTGGAAACGTCCAGAGATTGCGCAGACAGGAGAGCTGCCAGCACTGAAAGCTGTAGCTGGTTTTCACTGTCCCTAGGAACTGCATTCGCTGCCACACAGACATTCGCGCTTGCTAAAGCATTGCTTCGTAATGGGGCAACACTCTGTATCTCTCTCTGGCAGAGCCCGGCTGCCAAATTGGAAACGTCCAGAGATTGCGCCCACAGGAAAGCTGCCAGCACTGAAAGCTGTAGCTGGTTTTCACTGTCCCTTGGAACTGCATTCGCTGCCACACAGACATTCGCGCTCTGCTAAAGCATTGCTTCGTAATGGGGCAACACTCTGTATCTCTCACTGGCAGAGCCCGGCAGTGAAATTGGAAACGTCCAGAGATTGCGGCCACAGGAAAGCTGCCAGCACTGAAAGCTGTAGCTGGTTTTCACTGTCCCTTGGAACTGCATTCGCTGCCACACAGACATTCGCGCTCTGCTAAAGCATTGCTTCGTAATGGGGCAACACTCTGTATCTCTCACTGGCAGAGCCCGGCAGTGAAATTCGAAACGTCCAGAGATTGCGCCCACAGGAAAGCTGCCAGCACTGAAAGCTGTAGCTGGTTTTCACTGTCCCTTGGAACTGCATTCGCTGCCACACAGACATTCGCGCTCTGCTAAAGCATTGGTAGGTAATGGGGCAACACTCTGTATCTCTCTCTGGCAGAACCCGGCAGTGAAATTGGAAACGTCCAGAGATTGCGCCCACAGGAAAGCTGCCAGCACTGAAAGCTGTAGCTGGTTTTCACTGTCCCTTGGAACTGCATTCGCTGCCACACAGACATTCGCGCTCTGCTAAAGCATTGCTTGGTAATGGGGCAACACTCTGTATCTCTCTCTGGCAGAACCCGGCAGTGAAATTGGAAACGTCCAGAGATTGCGCCCACAGGAAAGCTGCCAGCACTGAAAGCTCTAGCTGGTTTTCACTGTCCCTTGGAACTGCATGCGCTGCCACACAGACATTCGCGCTCTGCTAAAGCATTGCTTCGTAATGGGGCAACACTCAGTATGACTCTCTCCCAGTGCCCGGCAGTGAAATTGGAAACGTCCAGAGATTGCGCCCACAGGAAAGCGTCCAGCACTGAAAGCTGTAGCTGGTTTTCACTGTCCCTTGGAACTGCATTCGCTGCCACACAGACATTCGCGCTCTGCTAAAGCATTGCTTCGTAATGGGGCAACACTCTGTATGACTCTCTCCCAGTGCCCGGCAGTGAAAGTGGAAATGTCCAGAGATTGCGCCCACAGGAAAGCTGCCAGCACTGAAAGCTCTAGCTGGTTTTCACTGTCCCTTGGAACTGCATTCGCTGCCACACAGACATTCGCGCTCTGCTAAAGCATTGCTTCGTAATGGGGCAACACTCTGTATCTCTCTCTGGCAGAGCCCGGCAGTGAAATTGGAAACGTCCAGAGATTGCGCCCACAGGAAAGCTGCCAGCACTGAAAGCTGTAGCTGGTTTTCACTGTCCCTTGGAACTGCATTCGCTGCCACACAGACATTCGCGCTCTGCTAAAGCATTGATTCGTAATGGGGCAACACTCTTTATCTCTCTCTGGCAGAGCCCGGCTGCCAAATTGGAAACGTCCAGAGATTGCGCCCACAGGAAAGCTGCCAGCACTGAAAGCTGTAGCTGGTTTTCACTGTCCCTAGGAACTGCATTCGCTGCCACACAGACATTTGCGCTCTGCTAAAGCATTGCTTCGTAATGGGGCAACACTTTGTATCTCTCACTGGCAGAGCCCGGCAGTGAAATTCGAAACGTCCAGAGATTGCGCCCACAGGAAAGCTGCCAGCACTGAAAGCTGTAGCTGGTTTTCACTGTCCCTTGGAACTGCATTCGCTGCCACACAGACATTCGCGCTCTGCTAAAGCATTGCTTCGTAATGGGGCAACACTCTGTATCTCTCACTGGCAGAGCCCGGCTGCCAAATTGGAAACGTCCAGAGATTGCGCCCACAGGAAAGCTGCCAGCACTGAAAGCTGTAGCTGGTTTTCACTGTCCCTTGGAACTGCATTCGCTGCCACGCAGACATTCGCGCTCTGCTAAAGCATTGGTAGGTAATGGGGCAACACTGTATGACTCTCTCCCAGTGCCCGGCAGTGAAATTGGAAACGTCCAGAGATTGCGCCCACAGGAAAGCTGCCAGCACTGAAAGCTCTAGCTGGTTTTCACTGTCCCTTGTAACTGCATGCGCTGCCACACAGACATTCGCGCTCTGCTAAAGCATTGCTTGGTAACGGGGCAACACTCTGTATCTCTCTCTGGCAGAGCCCGGCAGTGAAATTGGAAACGTCCAGAGATTGCGCCCACAGGAAAGCTGCCAGCACTGAAAGCTGTAGCTGTTTTTCACTGTCCCTTGGAACTGCATTCGCTGCCACACAGACATTCGCGCTCTGCTAAAGCATTGCTTCGTAATGGGGCAACACTCTGTATCTCTCACTGGCAGAGCCCGTTTGCCAAATTGGAAACGTCCAGAGATTGCGCCCACAGGAAAGCTGCCAGCACTGAAAGCTGTAGCTGGTTTTCACTGTCCCTTGGAACTGCATTCGCTGCCACACAGACATTCGCGCTCTGCTAAAGCATTGCTTCGTAATGGGGCAACACTCTGTATCTCTCTCTGGCAGAGCCCGGCAGTGAAATTGGAAACGTCCAGAGATTGCGCAGACAGGAAAGCTGCCAGCACTGAAAGCTGTAGCTGGTTTTCACTGTCCCTTGGAACTGCATTCGCTGCCACACAGACATTCGCGCTCTGCTAAAGCTTTGCTTCGTAATGGGGCAACACTCTGTATCTCTCTCTGGCAGAGCCCGGCTGCCAAATTGGAAACGTCCAGAGATTGCGCCCACAGGAAAGCTGCCAGCACTGAAAGCTGTAGCTGGTTTTCACTGTCCCTAGGAACTGCATTCGCTGCCACACAGACATTCGCGCTCTGCTAAAGCATTGCTTGGTAATGGGGCAACACTCTGTATCTCTCACTGGCAGAGCCCGGAAGTGAAATTCGAAACGTCCAGAGATTGCGCCCACAGGAAAGCTGCCAGCACTGAAAGCTGTAGCTGGTTTTCACTGTCCCTTGGAACTGCATGCGCTGCCACACAGACATTCGCGCTCTGCTAAAGCATTGCTTCGTAATGGGGCAACACTCTGTATCTCTCACTGGCAGAGCCCGGAAGTGAAATTCGAAACGTCCAGAGATTGCGCCCACAGGAAAGCTGCCAGCACTGAAAGCTGTAGCTGGTTTTCACTGTCCCTTGGAACTGCATGCGCTGCCACACAGACATTCGCGCTCTGCTAAAGCATTGCTTCGTAATGGGGCAACACTCTGTATGACTCTCTCCCAGTGCCCGGCAGTGAAAGTGGAAATGTCCAGAGATTGCGCCCACAGGAAAGCTGCCAGCACTGAAAGCTGTAGCTGGTTTTCACTGTCCCTTGGAACTGCATGCGCTGCCACACAGACATTCGCGCTCTGCTAAAGCATTGCTTCGTAATGGGGCAACACTCTGTATCTCTCTCTGGCTGAGCCCGGCTGCCAAATTGGAAATGTCCAGAGATTGCGGCCACAGGAAAGCTGCCAGCACTGAAAGCTGTAGCTGGTTTTCACTGTCCCTTGGAACTGCATTCGCTGCCACACAGACATTCGCGCTCTGCTATAGCATTGCTTCGTAATGTGGCAACACTCTGTATCTCTCTCTGGCAGAGCCCGGCTGCCAAATTGGAAACGTCCAGAGATTGCGCCCACAGGAAAGCTGCCAGCACTGACAGCTGTAGCTGGTTTTCACTGTCCCTTGGAACTGCATTCGCTGCCACACAGACATTCGCGCTCTGCTAAAGCATTGGTAGGTAATGGGGCAACACTCTGTATCTCTCTCTGGCAGAGCCCGGCTGCCAAATTGGAAACGTCCAGAGATTGCGCCCACAGGAAAGCTGCCAGCACTGAAAGCTGTAGCTGGTTTTCACTGTCCCTTGGAACTGCATTCGCTGCCACACAGACATTCGTGCTCTGCTAAAGCATTGGTAGGTAATGGGGCAACACTCTGTATGACTCTCTCCCAGTGCCCGGCAGTGAAATTGGAAATGTCCAGAGATTGCGGCCACAGGAAAGCTGCCAGCACTGAAAGCTGTAGCTGGTTTTCACTGTCCCTTGGAACTGCATGCGCTGCCACACAGACATTCGCGCTCTGCTAAAGCATTGCTTCGTAATGGGGCAACACTCTGTATCTCTGTCTGGCAGAGCCCGGCAGTGAAATTGGAAACGTCCAGAGGTTACGGCCACAGGAAAGCTGCCAGCACTGAAAGCTGTAGCTGGTTTTCACTGTCCCTTGGAACTGCATGCGCTGCCACACAGACATTCGCGCTCTGCTAAAGCATTGCTTGGTAATGGGGCAACACTCTGTATCTCTCTCTGGCAGAGCCCGGCAGTGAAATTGGAAACGTCCAGAGATTGCGCCCACAGGAAAGCTGCCAGCACTGAAAGCTGTAGCTGGTTTTCACTGTCCCTTGGAACTGCATGCGCTGCCACACAGACATTCGCGCTCTGCTAAAGCATTGCTTCGTAATGGGGCAACACTCTGTATCTCTCTCTGGCAGAGCCCGGCAGTGAAATTGGAAACGTCCAGAGATTGCGGCCACAGGAAAGCTGCCAGCACTGAAAGCTGTAGCTGGTTTTCACTGTCCCTTGGAACTGCATTCGCTGCCACACAGACATTCGCGCTCTGCTAAAGCATTGCTTCGTAATGGGGCAACACTCTGTATCTCTCTCTGGCAGAGCCCGGCAGTGAAATTGGAAACGTCCAGAGATTGCGGCCACAGGAAAGCTGCCAGCACTGAAAGCTGTAGCTGGTTTTCACTGTCCCTTGGAACTGCATTCGCTGCCACACAGACATTCGCGCTCTGCTAAGGCATTGCTTCGTAATGGGGCAACACTCTGTATCTCTCACTGGCAGAGCCAGGCTGCCAAATTGGAAACGTCCAGAGATTGCGCCCACAGGAAAGCTGCCAGCACTGAAAGCTCTAGCTGGTTTTCACTGTCCCTTGGAACTGCATTCGCTGCCACACAGACATTCGCGCTCTGCTAAAGCATTGCTTCGTAATGGGGCAACACTCTGTATCTCTCTCTGGCAGAGCCCGGCTGCCAAATTGGAAACGTCCAGAGATTGCGCCCACAGGAAAGCTGCCAGCACTGAAAGCTCTAGCTGGTTTTCACTGTCCCTTGGAACTGCATTCGCTGCCACACAGACATTCGCGCTCTGCTAAAGCATTGCTTGGTAATGTGGCAACACTCTGTATCTCTCACTGGCAGAGCCCGGCAGTGAAATTGGAAACGTCCAGAGATTGCGCCCACAGGAAAGCTGCCAGCACTGAAAGCTGTAGCTGGTTTTCACTGTCCCTTGGAACTGCATGCGCTGCCACACAGACATTCGCGCTCTGCTAAAGCATTGCTTCGTAATGGGGCAACACTCAGTATGACTCTCTCCCAGTGCCCGGCAGTGAAATTGGAAACGTCCAGAGATTGCGCCCACAGGAAAGCTGCCAGCACTGAAAGCTGTAGCTGGTTTTCACTGTCCCTTGGAACTGCATTCGCTGCCACACAGACATTCGTGCTCTGCTAAAGCATTGCTTCGTAATGGGGCAACACTCAGTATGACTCTCTCCCAGTGCCCGGCAGTGAAATTGGAAACGTCCAGAGATTGCGCCCACAGGAAAGCTGCCAGCACTGAAAGCTGTAGCTGGTTTTCACTGTCCCTTGGAACTGCATTCGCTGCCACACAGACATTCGTGCTCTGCTAAAGCATTGCTTCGTAATGGGGCAACACTCTGTATCTCTCTCTGGCAGAGCCCGGCAGTGAAATTGGAAACGTCCAGAGATTGCGCCCACAGGAAAGCTGCCAGCAATGAAAGCTGTAGCTGGTTTTCACTGTCCCTTGGAACTGCATTCGCTGCCACACAGACATTCGCGCTCTGCTAAAGCATTGCTTCGTAATGGGGCAACACTCTGTATCTCTCTCTGGCAGAGCCCGGCAGTGAAATTGGAAACTTCCAGAGATTGCGCCCACAGGAAAGCTGCCAGCACTGAAAGCTGTAGCTGGTTTTCACTGTCCCTTGGAACTGCATTCGCTGCCACACAGACATTCGCGCTCTGCTAAAGCATTGCTTCGTAATGGGGCAACACTCTGTATCTCTCTCTGGCAGAGCCCGGCAGTGAAATTGGAAACGTCCAGAGATTGCGCAGACAAGAGAGCTGCCAGCACTGAAAGCTGTAGCTGGTTTTCACTGTCCCTAGGAACTGCATTCGCTGCCACACAGACATTCGCGCTTGCTAAAGCATTGCTTCGTAATGGGGCAACACTCTGTATCTCTCTCTGGCAGAGCCCGGCTGCCAAATTGGAAACGTCCAGAGATTGCGCCCACAGGAAAGCTGCCAGCACTGAAAGCTGTAGCTGGTTTTCACTGTCCCTTGGAACTGCATTCGCTGCCACACAGACATTCGCGCTCTGCTAAAGCATTGCTTCGTAATGGGGCAACACTCTGTATCTCTCACTGGCAGAGCCCGGCTGCCAAATTGGAAACGTCCAGAGATTGCGGCCACAGGAAAGCTGCCAGCACTGAAAGCTGTAGCTGGTTTTCACTGTCCCTTGGAACTGCATTCGCTGCCACACAGACATTCGCGCTCTGCTAAAGCATTGCTTCGTAATGGGGCAACACTCTGTATCTCTCACTGGCAGAGCCCGGCAGTGAAATTCGAAACGTCCAGAGATTGCGCCCACAGGAAAGCTGCCAGCACTGAAAGCTGTAGCTGGTTTTCACTGTCCCTTGGAACTGCATTCGCTGCCACACAGACATTCGCGCTCTGCTAAAGCATTGGTAGGTAATGGGGCAACACTCTGTATGACTCTCTCCCAGTGCCCGGCAGTGAAATTGGAAATGTCCAGAGATTGCGCCCACAGGAAAGCTGCCAGCACTGAAAGCTCTAGCTGGTTTTCACTGTCCCTTGGAACTGCATTCGCTGCCACACAGACATTCGCGCTCTGCTAAAGCATTGCTTGGTAATGGGGCAACACTCTGTATCTCTCTCTGGCAGAACCCGGCAGTGAAATTGGAAACGTCCAGAGATTGCGCCCACAGGAAAGCGTCCAGCACTGAAAGCTGTAGCTGGTTTTCACTGTCCCTTGGAACTGCATGCGCTGCCACACAGACATTCGCGCTCTGCTAAAGCATTGCTTCGTAATGGGGCAACACTCAGTATGACTCTCTCCCAGTGCCCGGCAGTGAAATTGGAAACGTCCAGAGATTGCGCCCACAGGAAATCGTCCAGCACTGAAAGCTGTAGCTGGTTTTCACTGTCCCTTGGAACTGCATTCGCTGCCACACAGACATTCGCGCTCTGCTAAAGCATTGCTTCGTAATGGGGCAACACTCTGTATCTCTCTCTGGCAGAGCCCGGCTGCCAAATTGGAAACGTCCAGAGATTGCGCCCACAGGAAAGCTGCCAGCACTGAAAGCTGTAGATGGTTTTCACTGTCCCTAGGAACTGCATTCGCTGCCACACAGACATTCGCGCTCTGCTAAAGCATTGCTTCGTAATGGGGCAACACTCTGTATCTCTCACTGGCAGAGCCCGGCAGTGAAATTCGAAACGTCCATAGATTGCGCCCACAGGAAAGCTGCCAGCACTGAAAGCTCTAGCTGGTTTTCACTGTCCCTTGGAACTGCATTCGCTGCCACACAGACATTCGCGCTCTGCTAAAGCATTGCTTCGTAATGGGGCAACACTCTGTATGACTCTCTCCCAGTGCCCGGCAGTGAAAGTGGAAATGTCCAGAGATTGCGCCCACAGGAAAGCTGCCAGCACTGAAAGCTCTAGCTGGTTTTCACTGTCCCTTGGAACTGCATTCGCTGCCACACAGACATTCGCGCTCTGCTAAAGCATTGCTTCGTAATGGGGCAACACTCTGTATCTCTCTCTGGCAGAGCCCGGCAGTGAAATTGGAAACGTCCAGAGATTGCGGCCACAGGAAAGCTGCCAGCACTGAAAGCTGTAGCTGGTTTTCACTGTCCCTTGGAACTGCATTCGCTGCCACACAGACATTCGCGCTCTGCTAAGGCATTGCTTCGTAATGGGGCAACACTCTGTATCTCTCACTGGCAGAGCCAGGCTGCCAAATTGGAAACGTCCAGAGATTGCGCCCACAGGAAAGCTGCCAGCACTGAAAGCTCTAGCTGGTTTTCACTGTCCCTTGGAACTGCATTCGCTGCCACACAGACATTCGCGCTCTGCTAAAGCATTGCTTCGTAATGGGGCAACACTCTGTATCTCTCTCTTGCAGAGCCCGGCTGCCAAATTGGAAACGTCCAGAGATTGCGCCCACAGGAAAGCTGCCAGCACTGAAAGCTGTAGCTGGTTTTCACTGTCCCTTGGAACTGCATTCGCTGCCACACAGACATTCGCGCTCTGCTAAAGCATTGCTTCGTAATGGGGCAACACTCTGTATCTCTCACTGGCAGAGCCCGGCAGTGAAATTGGAAACGTCCAGAGATTGCGCCCACAGGAAAGCTGCCAGCACTGAAAGCTGTAGCTGGTTTTCACTGTCCCTTGGAACTGCATGCGCTGCCACACAGACATTCGCGCTCTGCTAAAGCATTGCTTCGTAATGGGGCAACACTCAGTATGACTCTCTCCCAGTGCCCGGCAGTGAAATTGGAAACGTCCAGAGATTGCGCCCACAGGAAAGCTGCCAGCACTGAAAGCTGTAGCTGGTTTTCACTGTCCCTTGGAACTGCATTCGCTGCCACACAGACATTCGTGCTCTGCTAAAGCATTGCTTCGTAATGGGGCAACACTCAGTATGACTCTCTCCCAGTGCCCGGCAGTGAAATTGGAAACGTCCAGAGATTGCGCCCACAGGAAAGCTGCCAGCACTGAAAGCTGTAGCTGGTTTTCACTGTCCCTTGGAACTGCATTCGCTGCCACACAGACATTCGTGCTCTGCTAAAGCATTGCTTCGTAATGGGGCAACACTCTGTATCTCTCTCTGGCAGAGCCCGGCAGTGAAATTGGAAACGTCCAGAGATTGCGCCCACAGGAAAGCTGCCAGCAATGAAAGCTGTAGCTGGTTTTCACTGTCCCTTGGAACTGCATTCGCTGCCACACAGACATTCGCGCTCTGCTAAAGCATTGCTTCGTAATGGGGCAACACTCTGTATCTCTCTCTGGCAGAGCCCGGCAGTGAAATTGGAAACTTCCAGAGATTGCGCCCACAGGAAAGCTGCCAGCACTGAAAGCTGTAGCTGGTTTTCACTGTCCCTTGGAACTGCATTCGCTGCCACACAGACATTCGCGCTCTGCTAAAGCATTGCTTCGTAATGGGGCAACACTCTGTATCTCTCTCTGGCAGAGCCCGGCAGTGAAATTGGAAACGTCCAGAGATTGCGCAGACAGGAGAGCTGCCAGCACTGAAAGCTGTAGCTGGTTTTCACTGTCCCTAGGAACTGCATTCGCTGCCACACAGACATTCGCGCTTGCTAAAGCATTGCTTCGTAATGGGGCAACACTCTGTATCTCTCTCTGGCAGAGCCCGGCTGCCAAATTGGAAACGTCCAGAGATTGCGCCCACAGGAAAGCTGCCAGCAATGAAAGCTGTAGCTGGTTTTCACTGTCCCTTGGAACTGCATTCGCTGCCACACAGACATTCGCGCTCTGCTAAAGCATTGCTTCGTAATGGGGCAACACTCTGTATCTCTCACTGGCAGAGCCCGGCAGTGAAATTGGAAACGTCCAGAGATTGCGGCCACAGGAAAGCTGCCAGCACTGAAAGCTGTAGCTGGTTTTCACTGTCCCTTGGAACTGCATTCGCTGCCACACAGACATTCGCGCTCTGCTAAAGCATTGCTTCGTAATGGGGCAACACTCTGTATCTCTCACTGGCAGAGCCCGGCAGTGAAATTCGAAACGTCCAGAGATTGCCCCCACAGGAAAGCTGCCAGCACTGAAAGCTGTAGCTGGTTTTCACTGTCCCTTGGAACTGCATTCGCTGCCACACAGACATTCGCGCTCTGCTAAAGCATTGGTAGGTAATGGGGCAACACTCTGTATGACTCTCTCCCAGTGCCCGGCAGTGAAATTGGAAATGTCCAGAGATTGCCCCCACAGGAAAGCTGCCAGCACTGAAAGCTCTAGCTGGTTTTCACTGTCCCTTGGAACTGCATTCGCTGCCACACAGACATTCGCGCTCTGCTAAAGCATTGCTTGGTAATGGGGCAACACTCTGTATCTCTCTCTGGCAGAACCCGGCAGTGAAATTGGAAACGTCCAGAGATTGCGCCCACAGGAAAGCTGCCAGCACTGAAAGCTGTAGCTGGTTTTCACTGTCCCTTGGAACTGCATGCGCTGCCACACAGACATTCGCGCTCTGCTAAAGCATTGCTTCGTAATGGGGCAACACTCTGTATCTCTCTCTGGCAGAGCCCGGCAGTGAAATTGGAAACGTCCAGAGATTGCGCCCACAGGAAAGCTGCCAGCAATGAAAGCTGTAGCTGGTTTTCACTGTCCCTTGGAACTGCATGCGCTGCCACACAGACATTCGCGCTCTGCTAAAGCATTGCTTCGTAATGGGGCAACACTCTGTATCTCTCTCTGGCAGAGCCCGGCAGTGAAATTGGAAACTTCCAGAGATTGCGCCCACAGGAAAGCTGCCAGCACTGAAAGCTGTAGCTGGTTTTCACTGTCCCTTGGAACTGCATTCGCTGCCACACAGACATTCGCGCTCTGCTAAAGCATTGCTTCGTAATGGGGCAACACTCTGTATCTCTCTCTGGCAGAGCCCGGCAGTGAAATTGGAAACGTCCAGAGATTGCGCAGACAGGAGAGCTGCCAGCACTGAAAGCTGTAGCTGGTTTTCACTGTCCCTAGGAACTGCATTCGCTGCCACACAGACATTCGCGCTTGCTAAAGCATTGCTTCGTAATGGGGCAACACTCTGTATCTCTCTCTGGCAGAGCCCGGCTGCCAAATTGGAAACGTCCAGAGATTGCGGCCACAGGAAAGCTGCCAGCACTGAAAGCTGTAGCTGGTTTTCACTGTCCCTTGGAACTGCATTCGCTGCCACACAGACATTCGCGCTCTGCTAAAGCATTGCTTCGTAATGGGGCAACACTCTGTATCTCTCACTGGCAGAGCCCGGCAGTGAAATTGGAAACGTCCAGAGATTGCGGCCACAGGAAAGCTGCCAGCACTGAAAGCTGTAGCTGGTTTTCACTGTCCCTTGGAACTGCATTCGCTGCCACACAGACATTCGCGCTCTGCTAAAGCATTGCTTCGTAATGGGGCAACACTCTGTATCTCTCACTGGCAGAGCCCGGCAGTGAAATTCGAAACGTCCAGAGATTGCGCCCACAGGAAAGCTGCCAGCACTGAAAGCTGTAGCTGGTTTTCACTGTCCCTTGGAACTGCATTCGCTGCCACACAGACATTCGCGCTCTGCTAAAGCATTGGTAGGTAATGGGGCAACACTCTGTATGACTCTCTCCCAGTGCCCGGCAGTGAAATTGGAAATGTCCAGAGATTGCCCCCACAGGAAAGCTGCCAGCACTGAAAGCTGTAGCTGGTTTTCACTGTCCCTTGGAACTGCATTCGCTGCCACACAGACATTCGCGCTCTGCTAAAGCATTGCTTGGTAATGGGGCAACACTCTGTATCTCTCTCTGGCAGAACCCGGCAGTGAAATTGGAAACGTCCAGAGATTGCGCCCACAGGAAAGCTGCCAGCACTGAAAGCTGTAGCTGGTTTTCACTGTCCCTTGGAACTGCATGCGCTGCCACACAGACATTCGCGCTCTGCTAAAGCATTGCTTCGTAATGGGGCAACACTCAGTATGACTCTCTCCCAGTGCCCGGCAGTGAAATTGGAAACGTCCAGAGATTGCGCCCACAGGAAAGCGTCCAGCACTGAAAGCTGTAGCTGGTTTTCACTGTCCCTTGGAACTGCATTCGCTGCCACACAGACATTCGCGCTCTGCTAAAGCATTGCTTCGTAATGGGGCAACATTCTGTATCTCTCTCTGGCAGAGCCCGGCTGCCAAATTGGAAACGTCCAGAGATTGCGCCCACAGGAAAGCTGCCAGCACTGAAAGCTGTAGCTGGTTTTCACTGTCCCTTGGAACTGCATTCGCTGCCACACAGACATTCGCGCTCTGCTAAAGCATTGCTTCGTAATGGGGCAACACTCTGTATCTCTCACTGGCAGAGCCCGGCAGTGAAATTCGAAACGTCCATAGATTGCGCCCACAGGAAAGCTGCCAGCACTGAAAGCTGTAGCTGGTTTTCACTGTCCCTTGGAACTGCATTCGCTGCCACACAGACATTCGCGCTCTGCTAAAGCATTGCTTCGTAATGGGGCAACACTCTGTATGACTCTCTCCCAGTGCCCGGCAGTGAAAGTGGAAATGTCCAGAGATTGCGCCCACAGGAAAGCTGCCAGCACTGAAAGCTCTAGCTGGTTTTCACTGTCCCTTGGAACTGCATTCGCTGCCACACAGACATTCGCGCTCTGCTAAAGCATTGCTTCGTAATGGGGCAACACTCTGTATCTCTCTCTGGCAGAGCCCGGCAGTGAAATTGGAAACGTCCAGAGATTGCGGCCACAGGAAAGCTGCCAGCACTTAAAGCTGTAGCTGGTTTTCACTGTCCCTTGGAACTGCATTCGCTGCCACACAGACATTCGCGCTCTGCTAAAGCATTGCTTCGTAATGGGGCAACACTCTGTATCGCTCTCTGGCAGAGCCCGGCAGTGAAATTGGAAACGTCCAGAGATTGCGCCCACAGGAAAGCTGCCAGCACTGAAAGCTGTAGCTGGTTTTCACTGTCCCTTGGAACTGCATTCGCTGCCACACAGACATTTGCGCTCTGCTAAAGCATTGCTTCGTAATGGGGCAACACTTTGTATCTCTCACTGGCAGAGCCCGGCAGTGAAATTGGAAACGACCAGAGATTGCGCCCACAGGAAAGCTGCCAGCACTGAAAGCTGTAGCTGGTTTTCACTGTCCCTTGGAACTGCATTCGCTGCCACACAGACATTCGCGCTCTGCTAAAGCATTGCTTCGTAATGGGGCAACACTCTGTATCTCTCTCTGGCAGAGCCCGGCAGTGAAATTGGAAACTTCCAGAGATTGCGCCCACAGGAAAGCTGCCAGCACTGAAAGCTGTAGCTGGTTTTCACTGTCCCTTGGAACTGCATTCGCTGCCACACAGACATTCGCGCTCTGCTAAAGCATTGCTTCGTAATGGGGCAACACTCTGTATCTCTCTCTGGCAGAGCCCGGCAGTGAAATTGGAAACGTCCAGAGATTGCGCAGACAGGAGAGCTGCCAGCACTGAAAGCTGTAGCTGGTTTTCACTGTCCCTAGGAACTGCATTCGCTGCCACACAGACATTCGCGCTTGCTAAAGCATTGCTTCGTAATGGGGCAACACTCTGTATCTCTCTCTGGCAGAGCCCGGCTGCCAAATTGGAAACGTCCAGAGATTGCGCCCACAGGAAAGCTGCCAGCACTGAAAGCTGTAGCTGGTTTTCACTGTCCCTTGGAACTGCATTCGCTGCCACACAGACATTCGCGCTCTGCTAAAGCATTGCTTCGTAATGGGGCAACACTCTGTATCTCTCACTGGCAGAGCCCGGAAGTGAAATTCGAAACTTCCAGAGATTGCGCCCACAGGAAAGCTGCCAGCACTGAAAGCTGTAGCTGGTTTTCACTGTCCCTTGGAACTGCATTCGCTGCCACACAGACATTCGCGCTCTGCTAAAGCATTGGTAGGTAATGGGGCAACACTCTGTATGACTCCCTCCCAGTGCCCGGCAGTGAAATTGGAAATGTCCAGAGATTGCCCCCACAGGAAAGCTGCCAGCACTGAAAGCTCTAGCTGGTTTTCACTGTCCCTTGGAACTGCATTCGCTGCCACACAGACATTCGCGCTCTGCTAAAGCATTGCTTCGTAATGGGGCAACACTCTGTATCTCTCTCTGGCAGAGCCCGGCTGCCAAATTGGAAACGTCCAGAGATTGCGCCCACAGGAAAGCTGCCAGCACTGAAAGCTGTAGATGATTTTCACTGTCCCTAGGAACTGCATTCGCTGCCACACAGACATTCGCGCTCTGCTAAAGCATTGCTTCGTAATGGGGCAACACTCTGTATCTCTCACTGGCAGAGCCCGGCAGTGAAATTCGAAACGTCCATAGATTGCGCCCACAGGAAAGCTGCCAGCACTGAAAGCTGTAGCTGGTTTTCACTGTCCCTTGGAACTGCATGCGCTGCCACACAGACATTCGTGCTCTGCTAAAGCATTGCTTCGTAATGGGGCAACACTCTGTATCTCTCTCTGGCAGAGCCCGGCAGTGAAATTGGAAACGTCCAGAGATTGCGCCCACAGGAAAGCTGCCAGCAATGAAAGCTGTAGCTGGTTTTCACTGTCCCTTGGAACTGCATTCGCTGCCACACAGACATTCGCGCTCTGCTAAAGCATTGCTTCGTAATGGGGCAACACTCTGTATCTCTCACTGGCAGAGCCCGGCAGTGAAATTCGAAACGTCCAGAGATTGCGCCCACAGGAAAGCTGCCAGCACTGAAAGCTCTAGCTGGTTTTCACTGTCCCTTGGAACTGCATTCGCTGCCACACAGACATTCGCGCTCTGCTAAAGCATTGGTAGGTAATGGGGCAACACTCTGTATGACTCTCTCCCAGTGCCCGGCAGTGAAATTGGAAATGTCCAGAGATTGCCCCCACAGGAAAGCTGCCAGCACTGAAAGCTCTAGCTGGTTTTCACTGTCCCTTGGAACTGCATGCGCTGCCACACAGACATTCGCGCTCTGCTAAAGCATTGCTTGGTAATGGGGCAACACTCTGTATCTCTCTCTGGCAGAACCCGGCAGTGAAATTGGAAACGTCCAGAGATTGCGCCCACAGGAAAGCTGCCAGCACTGAAAGCTGTAGCTGGTTTTCACTGTCCCTTGGAACTGCATTCGCTGCGACACAGACATTCGCGCTCTGCTAAAGCATTGCTTGGTAATGGGGCAACACTGTGTATCTCTCTCTGGCAGAGCCCGGCTGCCAAATTGGAAACGTCCAGAGATTGCGCCCACAGGAAAGCTGCCAGCACTGAAAGCTCTAGCTGGTTTTCACTGTCCCTTGGAACTGCATTCGCTGCCACACAGACATTCGCGCTCTGCTAAAGCATTGCTTGGTAATGGGGCAACACTCTGTATCTCTCACTGGCAGAGCCCGGCAGTGAAATTGGAAACGTCCAGAGATTGCGCCCACAGGAAAGCTGCCAGCACTGAAAGCTGTAGCTGGTTTTCACTGTCCCTTGGAACTGCATGCGCTGCCACACAGACATTCGCGCTCTGCTAAAGCATTGCTTCGTAATGGGGCAACACTCAGTATGACTCTCTCCCAGTGCCCGGCAGTGAAATTGGAAACGTCCAGAGATTGCGCCCACAGGAAAGCTGCCAGCACTGAAAGCTGTAGCTGGTTTTCACTGTCCCTTGGAACTGCATGCGCTGCCACACAGACATTCGCGCTCTGCTAAAGCATTGCTTCGTAATGGGGCAACACTCAGTATGACTCTCTCCCAGTGCCCGGCAGTGAAATTGGAAACGTCCAGAGATTGCGCCCACAGGAAAGCTGCCAGCACTGAAAGCTGTAGCTGGTTTTCACTGTCTCTTGGAACTGCATTCGCTGCCACACAGACATTCGCGCTCTGCTAAAGCATTGCTTCGTAATGGGGCAACACTCTGTATCTCTCTCTGGCTGAGCCCGGCTGCCAAATTGGAAACGTCCAGAGATTGCACCCACAGGAAAGCTGCCAGCACTGAAAGCTGTAGCTGGTTTTCACTGTCCCTTGGAACTGCATTCGCTGCCACACAGACATTCGCGCTCTGCTAAAGCATTGCTTCGTAATGGGGCAACACTCTGTATGGCTCACTCCCAGTGCCCGGCAGTGAAATTGGAAACGTCCAGAGATTGCGCCCACAGGAAAGCTGCCAGCACTGAAAGCTGTAGCTGGTTTTCACTGTCCCTTGGAACTGCATTCGCTGCCACACAGACATTCGCGCTCTGCTAAAGCATTGATTCGTAATGGGGCAACACTCTGTATTTCTCTCTGGCAGAGCCCGGCAGTGAAATTGGAAACGTCCAGAGATTGCGCAGACAGGAAAGCTGCCAGCACTGAAAGCTGTAGCTGGTTTTCACTGTCCCTTGGAACTGCATTCGCTGCCACACAGACATTCGCGCTCTGCTAAAGCATTGGTAGGTAATGGGGCAACACTCTGTATGACTCTCTCCCAGTGCCCGGCATTGAAATTGGAAATGTCCAGAGATTGCGGCCACAGGAAAGCTGCCAGCACTGAAAGCTGTAGCTGGTTTTCACTGTCCCTTGGAACTGCATGCGCTGCCACACAGACATTCGCGCTCTGCTAAAGCATTGCTTCGTAATGGGGCAACACTCTGTATCTCTCTCTGGCAGAGCCCGGCAGTGAAATTCGAAACGTCCAGAGATTGCGCCCACAGGAAAGCTGCCAGCACTGAAAGCTGTAGCTGGTTTTCACTGTCCCTTGGAACTGCATGCGCTGCCACACAGACATTCGCGCTATGCTAAAGCATTGCTTCGTAATGGGGCAACACTCAGTATGACTCTCTCCCAGTGCCCGGCAGTGAAATTGGAAACGTCCAGAGATTGCGCCCACAGGAAAGCTGCCAGCACTGAAAGCTGTAGCTGGTTTTCACTGTCCCTTGGAACTGCATTCGCTGCCACACAGACATTCGTGCTCTGCTAAAGCATTGCTTCGTAATGGGGCAACACTCAGTATGACTCTCTCCCAGTGCCCGGCAGTGAAATTGGAAACGTCCAGAGATTGCGCCCACAGGAAAGCTGCCAGCACTGAAAGCTGTAGCTGGTTTTCACTGTCCCTTGGAACTGCATTCGCTGCCACACAGACATTCGTGCTCTGCTAAAGCATTGCTTCGTAATGGGGCAACACTCTGTATCTCTCTCTGGCAGAGCCCGGCAGTGAAATTGGAAACGTCCAGAGATTGCGCCCACAGGAAAGCTGCCAGCAATGAA
This sequence comes from Mycteria americana, assembly GCF_035582795.1. Lineage (NCBI taxonomy): Eukaryota > Metazoa > Chordata > Aves > Ciconiiformes > Ciconiidae > Mycteria > Mycteria americana. The sequence continues at coordinate 211,375 of NW_027445649.1, forward strand.
AGCTGTAGCTGGTTTTCACTGTCCCTTGGAACTGCATTCGCTGCCACACAGACATTCGCGCTCTGCTAAAGCATTGCTTCGTAATGGGGCAACACTCTGTATCTCTCTCTGGCAGAGCCCGGCAGTGAAATTGGAAATGTCCAGAGATTGCGCCCACAGGAAAGCTGCCAGCACTGAAAGCTGTAGCTGGTTTTCACTGTCCCTTGGAACTGCATTCGCTGCCACACAGACATTCGCGCTCTGCTAAAGCATTGCTTCGTAATGGGGCAACACTCTGTATCTCTCTCTGGCAGAGCCCGGCAGTGAAATTGGAAACGTCCAGAGATTGCGCAGACAGGAGAGCTGCCAGCACTGAAAGCTGTAGCTGGTTTTCACTGTCCCTAGGAACTGCATTCGCTGCCACACAGACATTCGCGCTCTGCTAAAGCATTGCTTCGTAATGGGGCAACACTCTGTATCTCTCACTGGCAGAGCCCGGCAGTGAAATTCGAAACGTCCAGAGATTGCGCCCACAGGAAAGCTGCCAGCACTGAAAGCTCTAGCTGGTTTTCACTGTCCCTTGGAACTGCATTCGCTGCCACACAGACATTCGCGCTCTGCTAAAGCATTGGTAGGTAATGGGGCAACACTCTGTATGACTCTCTCCCAGTGCCCGGCAGTGAAATTGGAAATGTCCAGAGATTGCCCCCACAGGAAAGCTGCCAGCACTGAAAGCTCTAGCTGGTTTTCACTGTCCCTTGGAACTGCATGCGCTGCCACACAGACATTCGCGCTCTGCTAAAGCATTGCTTGGTAATGGGGCAACACTCTGTATCTCTCTCTGGCAGAACCCGGCAGTGAAATTGGAAACGTCCAGAGATTGCGCCCACAGGAAAGCTGCCAGCACTGAAAGCTGTAGCTGGTTTTCACTGTCCCTTGGAACTGCATTCGCTGCCACACAGACATTCGCGCTCTGCTAAAGCATTGCTTGGTAATGGGGCAACACTGTGTATCTCTCTCTGGCAGAGCCCGGCTGCCAAATTGGAAACGTCCAGAGATTGCGCCCACAGGAAAGCTGCCAGCACTGAAAGCTCTAGCTGGTTTTCACTGTCCCTTGGAACTGCATTCGCTGCCACACAGACATTCGCGCTCTGCTAAAGCATTGCTTCGTAATGGGGCAACACTCTGTATCTCTCTCTGGCAGAGCCCGGCTGCCAAATTGGAAACGTCCAGAGATTGCGCCCACAGGAAAGCTGCCAGCACTGAAAGCTCTAGCTGGTTTTCACTGTCCCTTGGAACTGCATTCGCTGCCACACAGACATTCGCGCTCTGCTAAAGCATTGCTTGGTAATGTGGCAACACTCTGTATCTCTCACTGGCAGAGCCCGGCAGTGAAATTGGAAACGTCCAGAGATTGCGCCCACAGGAAAGCTGCCAGCACTGAAAGCTGTAGCTGGTTTTCACTGTCCCTTGGAACTGCATGCGCTGCCACACAGACATTCGCGCTCTGCTAAAGCATTGCTTCGTAATGGGGCAACACTCAGTATGACTCTCTCCCAGTGCCCGGCAGTGAAATTGGAAACGTCCAGAGATTGCGCCCACAGGAAAGCTGCCAGCACTGAAAGCTGTAGCTGGTTTTCACTGTCCCTTGGAACTGCATGCGCTGCCACACAGACATTCGCGCTCTGCTAAAGCATTGCTTCGTAATGGGGCAACACTCAGTATGACTCTCTCCCAGTGCCCGGCAGTGAAAGTGGAAACGTCCAGAGATTGCGCCCACAGGAAAGCTGCCAGCACTGAAAGCTGTAGCTGGTTTTCACTGTCCCTTGGAACTGCATTCGCTGCCACACAGACATTCGTGCTCTGCTAAAGCATTGCTTCGTAATGGGGCAACACTCTGTATGACTCTCTCCCAGTGCCCGGCAGTGAAATTGGAAATGTCCAGAGATTGCGCCCACAGGAAAGCTGCCAGCACTGAAAGCTGTAGCTGGTTTTCACTGTCCCTTGGAACTGCATTCGCTGCCACACAGACATTCGTGCTCTGCTAAAGCATTGCTTCGTAATGGGGCAACACTCTGTATCTCTCTCTGGCAGAGCCCGGCAGTGAAATTGGAAACGACCAGAGATTGCGCCCACAGGAAAGCTGCCAGCACTGAAAGCTGTAGCTGGTTTTCACTGTCCCTTGGAACTGCATTCGCTGCCACACAGACATTCGCGCTCTGCTAAAGCATTGCTTCGTAATGGGGCAACACTCTGTATGACTCTCTCCCAGTGCCCGGCAGTGAAATTGGAAATGTCCAGAGATTGCGCCCACAGGAAAGCTGCCAGCACTGAAAGCTGTAGCTGGTTTTCACTGTCCCTTGGAACTGCATTCGCTGCCACACAGACATTCGTGCTCTGCTAAAGCATTGCTTCGTAATGGGGCAACACTCTGTATCTCTCTCTGGCAGAGCCCGGCAGTGAAATTGGAAACGACCAGAGATTGCGCCCACAGGAAAGCTGCCAGCACTGAAAGCTGTAGCTGGTTTTCACTGTCCCTTGGAACTGCATTCGCTGCCACACAGACATTCGCGCTCTGCTAAAGCATTGCTTCGTAATGGGGCAACACTCTGTATCTCTCTCTGGCAGAGCCCGGCAGTGAAATTGGAAACTTCCAGAGATTGCGCCCACAGGAAAGCTGCCAGCACTGAAAGCTGTAGCTGGTTTTCACTGTCCCTTGGAACTGCATTCGCTGCCACACAGACATTCGCGCTCTGCTAAAGCATTGCTTCGTAATGGGGCAACACTCTGTATCTCTCTCTGGCAGAGCCCGGCAGTGAAATTGGAAACGTCCAGAGATTGCGCAGACAGGAGAGCTGCCAGCACTGAAAGCTGTAGCTGGTTTTCACTGTCCCTAGGAACTGCATTCGCTGCCACACAGACATTCGCGCTTGCTAAAGCATTGCTTCGTAATGGGGCAACACTCTGTATCTCTCTCTGGCAGAGCCCGGCTGCCAAATTGGAAACGTCCAGAGATTGCGCCCACAGGAAAGCTGCCAGCACTGAAAGCTGTAGCTGGTTTTCACTGTCCCTTGGAACTGCATTCGCTGCCACACAGACATTCGCGCTCTGCTAAAGCATTGCTTCGTAATGGGGCAACACTCTGTATCTCTCACTGGCAGAGCCCGGCAGTGAAATTCGAAACTTCCAGAGATTGCGCCCACAGGAAAGCTGCCAGCACTGAAAGCTGTAGCTGGTTTTCACTGTCCCTTGGAACTGCATTCGCTGCCACACAGACATTCGCGCTCTGCTAAAGCATTGGTAGGTAATGGGGCAACACTCTGTATCTCTCACTGGCAGAGCCCGGCAGTGAAATTCGAAACGTCCATAGATTGCGCCCACAGGAAAGCTGCCAGCACTGAAAGCTGTAGCTGGTTTTCACTGTCCCTTGGAACTGCATTCGCTGCCACACAGACATTCGTGCTCTGCTAAAGCATTGCTTCGTAATGGGGCAACACTCTGTATCTCTCTCTGGCAGAGCCCGGCAGTGAAATTGGAAACGTCCAGAGATTGCGCCCACAGGAAAGCTGCCAGCACTGAAAGCTGTAGCTGGTTTTCACTGTCCCTTGGAACTGCATTCGCTGCCACACAGACATTCGCGCTCTGCTAAAGCATTGCTTCGTAATGGGGCAACACTCTGTATCTCTCTCTGGCAGAGCCCGGCAGTGAAATTGGAAACGTCCAGAGATTGCGCAGACAGGAGAGCTGCCAGCACTGAAAGCTGTAGCTGGTTTTCACTGTCCCTAGGAACTGCATTCGCTGCCACACAGACATTCGCGCTCTGCTAAAGCATTGCTTCGTAATGGGGCAACACTCTGTATCTCTCACTGGCAGAGCCCGGCAGTGAAATTCGAAACGTCCAGAGATTGCGCCCACAGGAAAGCTGCCAGCACTGAAAGCTCTAGCTGGTTTTCACTGTCCCTTGGAACTGCATTCGCTGCCACACAGACATTCGCGCTCTGCTAAAGCATTGGTAGGTAATGGGGCAACACTCTGTATGACTCTCTCCCAGTGCCCGGCAGTGAAATTGGAAATGTCCAGAGATTGCCCCCACAGGAAAGCTGCCAGCACTGAAAGCTCTAGCTGGTTTTCACTGTCCCTTGGAACTGCATGCGCTGCCACACAGACATTCGCGCTCTGCTAAAGCATTGCTTGGTAATGGGGCAACACTCTGTATCTCTCTCTGGCAGAACCCGGCAGTGAAATTGGAAACGTCCAGAGATTGCGCCCACAGGAAAGCTGCCAGCACTGAAAGCTGTAGCTGGTTTTCACTGTCCCTTGGAACTGCATTCGCTGCGACACAGACATTCGCGCTCTGCTAAAGCATTGCTTGGTAATGGGGCAACACTGTGTATCTCTCTCTGGCAGAGCCCGGCTGCCAAATTGGAAACGTCCAGAGATTGCGCCCACAGGAAAGCTGCCAGCACTGAAAGCTCTAGCTGGTTTTCACTGTCCCTTGGAACTGCATTCGCTGCCACACAGACATTCGCGCTCTGCTAAAGCATTGCTTGGTAATGGGGCAACACTCTGTATCTCTCACTGGCAGAGCCCGGCAGTGAAATTGGAAACGTCCAGAGATTGCCCCCACAGGAAAGCTGCCAGCACTGAAAGCTGTAGCTGGTTTTCACTGTCCCTTGGAACTGCATGCGCTGCCACACAGACATTCGCGCTCTGCTAAAGCATTGCTTCGTAATGGGGCAACACTCAGTATGACTCTCTCCCAGTGCCCGGCAGTGAAATTGGAAACGTCCAGAGATTGCGCCCACAGGAAAGCTGCCAGCACTGAAAGCTGTAGCTGGTTTTCACTGTCCCTTGGAACTGCATGCGCTGCCACACAGACATTCGCGCTCTGCTAAAGCATTGCTTCGTAATGGGGCAACACTCAGTATGACTCTCTCCCAGTGCCCGGCAGTGAAATTGGAAACGTCCAGAGATTGCGCCCACAGGAAAGCTGCCAGCACTGAAAGCTGTAGCTGGTTTTCACTGTCCCTTGGAACTGCATTCGCTGCCACACAGACATTCGTGCTCTGCTAAAGCATTGCTTCGTAATGGGGCAACACTCTGTATGACTCTCTCCCAGTGCCCGGCAGTGAAATTGGAAACGTCCAGAGATTGCGCCCACAGGAAAGCTGCCAGCACTGAAAGCTGTAGCTGGTTTTCACTGTCCCTTGGAACTGCATTCGCTGCCACACAGACATTCGTGCTCTGCTAAAGCATTGCTTCGTAATGGGGCAACACTCTGTATCTCTCTCTGGCAGAGCCCGGCAGTGAAATTGGAAACGACCAGAGATTGCGCCCACAGGAAAGCTGCCAGCAATGAAAGCTGTAGCTGGTTTTCACTGTCCCTTGGAACTGCATTCGCTGCCACACAGACATTCGCGCTCTGCTAAAGCATTGCTTCGTAATGGGGCAACACTCTGTATCTCTCTCTGGCAGAGCCCGGCAGTGAAATTGGAAACTTCCAGAGATTGCGCCCACAGGAAAGCTGCCAGCACTGAAAGCTGTAGCTGGTTTTCACTGTCCCTTGGAACTGCATTCGCTGCCACACAGACATTCGCGCTCTGCTAAAGCATTGCTTCGTAATGGGGCAACACTCTGTATCTCTCTCTGGCAGAGCCCGGCAGTGAAATTGGAAACGTCCAGAGATTGCGCAGACAGGAGAGCTGCCAGCACTGAAAGCTGTAGCTGGTTTTCACTGTCCCTTGGAACTGCATGCGCTGCCACACAGACATTCGCGCTTGCTAAAGCATTGCTTCGTAATGGGGCAACACTCTGTATCTCTCTCTGGCAGAGCCCGGCTGCCAAATTGGAAACGTCCAGAGATTGCGGCCACAGGAAAGCTGCCAGCACTGAAAGCTGTAGCTGGTTTTCACTGTCCCTTGGAACTGCATGCGCTGCCACACAGACATTCGCGCTCTGCTAAAGCATTGCTTCGTAATGGGGCAACACTCTGTATGACTCTCTCCCAGTGCCCGGCAGTGAAATTGGAAACGTCCAGAGATTGCGCCCACAGGAAAGCGTCCAGCACTGAAAGCTGTAGCTGGTTTTCACTGTCCCTTGGAACTGCATTCGCTGCGACACAGACATTCGCGCTCTGCTAAAGCATTGCTTGGTAATGGGGCAACACTCTGTATCTCTCTCTGGCAGAGCCCGGCTGCCAAATTGGAAACGTCCAGAGATTGCGCCCACAGGAAAGCTGCCAGCACTGAAAGCTCTAGCTGGTTTTCACTGTCCCTTGGAACTGCATTCGCTGCCACACAGACATTCGCGCTCTGCTAAAGCATTGCTTGGTAATGTGGCAACACTCTGTATCTCTCACTGGCAGAGCCCGGCAGTGAAATTGGAAACGTCCAGAGATTGCGCCCACAGGAAAGCTGCCAGCACTGAAAGCTGTAGCTGGTTTTCACTGTCCCTTGGAACTGCATGCGCTGCCACACAGACATTCGCGCTCTGCTAAAGCATTGCTTCGTAATGGGGCAACACTCAGTATGACTCTCTCCCAGTGCCCGGCAGTGAAATTGGAAACGTCCAGAGATTGCGCCCACAGGAAAGCTGCCAGCACTGAAAGCTGTAGCTGGTTTTCACTGTCCCTTGGAACTGCATGCGCTGCCACACAGACATTCGCGCTCTGCTAAAGCATTGCTTCGTAATGGGGCAACACTCAGTATGACTCTCTCCCAGTGCCCGGCAGTGAAATTGGAAACGTCCAGAGATTGCGCCCACAGGAAAGCTGCCAGCACTGAAAGCTGTAGCTGGTTTTCACTGTCCCTTGGAACTGCATTCGCTGCCACACAGACATTCGTGCTCTGCTAAAGCATTGCTTCGTAATGGGGCAACACTCTGTATGACTCTCTCCCAGTGCCCGGCAGTGAAATTGGAAACGTCCAGAGATTGCGCCCACAGGAAAGCTGCCAGCACTGAAAGCTGTAGCTGGTTTTCACTGTCCCTTGGAACTGCATTCGCTGCCACACAGACATTCGTGCTCTGCTAAAGCATTGCTTCGTAATGGGGCAACACTCTGTATCTCTCTCTGGCAGAGCCCGGCAGTGAAATTGGAAACGACCAGAGATTGCGCCCACAGGAAAGCTGCCAGCAATGAAAGCTGTAGCTGGTTTTCACTGTCCCTTGGAACTGCATTCGCTGCCACACAGACATTCGCGCTCTGCTAAAGCATTGCTTCGTAATGGGGCAACACTCTGTATCTCTCTCTGGCAGAGCCCGGCAGTGAAATTCGAAACGTCCAGAGATTGCGCCCACAGGAAAGCTGCCAGCACTGAAAGCTGTAGCTGGTTTTCACTGTCCCTTGGAACTGCATTCGCTGCCACACAGACATTCGCGCTCTGCTAAAGCATTGGTAGGTAATGGGGCAACACTCTGTATGACTCTCTCCCAGTGCCCGGCAGTGAAATTGGAAATGTCCAGAGATTGCCCCCACAGGAAAGCTGCCAGCACTGAAAGCTGTAGCTGTTTTTCACTGTCCCTTGGAACTGCATTCGCTGCCACACAGACATTCGCGCTCTGCTAAAGCATTGGTAGGTAATGGGGCAACACTCTGTATCTCTCTCTGGCAGAACCCGGCAGTGAAATTGGAAACGTCCAGAGATTGCGCCCACAGGAAAGCTGCCAGCACTGAAAGCTGTAGCTGGTTTTCACTGTCCCTTGGAACTGCATGCGCTGCCACACAGACATTCGCGCTCTGCTAAAGCATTGCTTCGTAATGGGGCAACACTCTGTATGACTCTCTCCCAGTGCCCGGCAGTGAAATTGGAAACGTCCAGAGATTGCGCCCACAGGAAAGCGTCCAGCACTGAAAGCTGTAGCTGGTTTTCACTGTCCCTTGGAACTGCATTCGCTGCCACACAGACATTCGCGCTCTGCTAAAGCATTGCTTCGTAATGGGGCAACACTCTGTATCTCTCTCTGGCAGAGCCCGGCTGCCAAATTGGAAACGTCCAGAGATTGCGCCCACAGGAAAGCTGCCAGCACTGAAAGCTGTAGATGGTTTTCACTGTCCCTAGGAACTGCATTCGCTGCCACACAGACATTCGCGCTCTGCTAAAGCATTGCTTCGTAATGGGGCAACACTCTGTATGTCTCACTGGCAGAGCCCGGCAGTGAAATTCGAAACGTCCATAGATTGCGCCCACAGGAAAGCTGCCAGCACTGAAAGCTGTAGCTGGTTTTCACTGTCCCTTGGAACTGCATTCGCTGCCACACAGACATTCGCGCTCTGCTAAAGCATTGCTTCGTAATGGGGCAACACTCTGTATGACTCTCTCCCAGTGCCCGGCAGTGAAAGTGGAAATGTCCAGAGATTGCGCCCACAGGAAAGCTGCCAGCACTGAAAGCTCTAGCTGGTTTTCACTGTCCCTTGGAACTGCATTCGCTGCCACACAGACATTCGCGCTCTGCTAAAGCATTGCTTCGTAATGGGGCAACACTCTGTATCTCTCTCTGGCAGAGCCCGGCAGTGAAATTGGAAACGTCCAGAGATTGCGCCCACAGGAAAGCTGCCAGCACTGAAAGCTGTAGCTGGTTTTCACTGTCCCTTGGAACTGCATTCGCTGCCACACAGACATTCGCGCTCTGCTAAAGCATTGATTCGTAATGGGGCAACACTCTGTATCTCTCTCTGGCAGAGCCCGTCAGTGAAATTGGAAACGTCCAGAGATTGCGCCCACAGGAAAGCTGCCAGCACTGAAAGCTGTAGCTGGTTTTCACTGTCCCTAGGAACTGCATTCGCTGCCACACAGACATTTGCGCTCTGCTAAAGCATTGCTTCGTAATGGGGCAACACTTTGTATCTCTCACTGGCAGAGCCCGGCAGTGAAATTCGAAACGTCCAGAGATTGCGCCCACAGGAAAGCTGCCAGCACTGAAAGCTGTAGCTGGTTTTCACTGTCCCTAGGAACTGCATTCGCTGCCACACAGACATTCGCGCTCTGCTAAAGCATTGCTTCGTAATGGGGCAACACTCTGTATCTCTCTCTGGCAGAGCCCGGCAGTGAAATTCGAAACGTCCAGAGATTGCGCCCACAGGAAAGCTGCCAGCACTGAAAGCTGTAGCTGGTTTTCACTGTCCCTTGGAACTGCATTCGCTGCCACACAGACATTCGCGCTCTGCTAAAGCATTGTTTCGTAATGGGGCAACACTCTGTATCTCTCTCTGGCAGAGCCCGGCTGCCAAATTGGAAACGTCCAGAGATTGCGCAGACAGGAAAGCTGCCAGCACTGAAAGCTGTAGCTGGTTTTCACTGTCCCTTGGAACTGCATTCGCTGCCACACAGACATTCGCGCTCTGCTAAAGCATTGCTTCGTAATGGGGCAACACTCTGTATCTCTCTCTGGCAGAGCCCGGCTGCCAAATTGGAAACGTCCAGAGATTGCGCCCACAGGAAAGCTGCCAGCACTGAAAGCTGTAGCTGGTTTTCACTGTCCCTAGGAACTGCATTCGCTGCCACACAGACATTCGCGCTCTGCTAAAGCATTGCTTCGTAATGGGGCAACACTCTGTATCTCTCACTGGCAGAGCCCGGCAGTGAAATTCGAAACGTCCAGAGATTGCGCCCACAGGAAAGCTGCCAGCACTGAAAGCTGTAGCTGGTTTTCACTGTCCCTTGGAACTGCATTCGCTGCCACACAGACATTCGCGCTCTGCTAAAGCATTGGTAGGTAATGGGGCAACACTCTGTATGACTCTCTCCCAGTGCCCGGCAGTGAAATTGGAAACGTCCAGAGATTGCGCCCACAGGAAAGCTGCCAGCACTGAAAGCTCTAGCTGGTTTTCACTGTCCCTTGGAACTGCGTGCGCTGCCACACAGACATTCGCGCTCTGCTAAAGCATTGCTTGGTAATGGGGCAACACTCTGTATCTCTCTCTGGCAGAGCCCGGCAGTGAAATTGGAAACGTCCAGAGATTGCGCCCACAGGAAAGCTGCCAGCACTGAAAGCTGTAGCTGGTTTTCACTGTCCCTTGGAACTGCATTCGCTGCCACACAGACATTCGCGCTCTGCTAAAGCATTGCTTCGTAATGGGGCAACACTCTGTATCTCTCACTGGCAGAGCCCGTTTGCCAAATTCGAAACGTCCAGAGATTGCGCCCACAGGAAAGCTGCCAGCACTGAAAGCTGTAGCTGGTTTTCACTGTCCCTTGGAACTGCATTCGCTGCCACACAGACATTCGCGCTCTGCTAAAGCATTGGTAGGTAATGGGGCAACACTGTATGACTCTCTCCCAGTGCCCGGCAGTGAAATTGGAAACGTCCAGAGATTGCGCCCACAGGAAAGCTGCCAGCACTGAAAGCTCTAGCTGGTTTTCACTGTCCCTTGGAACTGCATTCGCTGCCACACAGACATTCGCGCTCTGCTAAAGCATTGCTTGGTAATGGGGCAACACTCTGTATCTCTCACTGGCAGAGCCCGTTTGCCAAATTCGAAACGTCCAGAGATTGCGCCCACAGGAAAGCTGCCAGCACTGAAAGCTGTAGCTGGTTTTCACTGTCCCTTGGAACTGCATTCGCTGCCACACAGACATTCGCGCTCTGCTAAAGCATTGCTTCGTAATGGGGCAACACTCTGTATCTCTCTCTGGCAGAGCCCGGCTGCCAAATTGGAAACGTCCAGAGATTGCGCCCACAGGAAAGCTGCCAGCACTGAAAGCTGTAGCTGGTTTTCACTGTCCCTTGGAACTGCATTCGCTGCCACACAGACATTCGCGCTCTGCTAAAGCATTGCTTCGTAATGGGGCAACACTCTGTATCGCTCTGTGGCAGAGCCCGGCAGTGAAATTGGAAACGTCCAGAGATTGCGCCCACAGGAAAGCTGCCAGCACTGAAAGCTGTAGCTGGTTTTCACTGTCTCTTGGAACTGCATTCGCTGCCACACAGACATTCGCGCTCTGCTAAAGCATTGCTTCGTAATGGGGCAACACTCTGTATCTCTCTCTGGCTGAGCTCGGCTGCCAAATTGGAAACGTCCAGAGATTGCACCCACAGGAAAGCTGCCAGCACTGAAAGCTGTAGCTGGTTTTCACTGTCCCTTGGAACTGCATTCGCTGCCACACAGACATTCGCGCTCTGCTAAAGCATTGGTAGGTAATGGGGCAACACTCTGTATCTCTCACTGGCAGAGCCCGGCAGTGAAATTGGAAACGTCCAGAGATTGCGCCCACAGGAAAGCTGCCAGCACTGAAAGGTGTAGCTGGTTTTCACTGTCCCTTGGAACTGCATTCGCTGCCACACAGACATTCGCGCTCTGCTAAAGCATTGCTTCGTAATGGGGCAACACTCTGTATCTCTCTCTGGCTGAGCTCGGCTGCCAAATTGGAAACGTCCAGAGATTGCACCCACAGGAAAGCTGCCAGCACTGAAAGCTGTAGCTGGTTTTCACTGTCCCTTGGAACTGCATTCGCTGCCACACAGACATTCGCGCTCTGCTAAAGCATTGCTTCGTAATGGGGCAACACTCTGTATCACTCTCTGGCAGAGCCCGGCTGCCAAATTGGAAACGTCCAGAGATTGCGCCCACAGGAAAGCTGCCAGCACTGAAAGCTCTAGCTGGTTTTCACTGTCCCTTGGAACTGCATTCGCTGCCACACAGACATTCGCGCTCTGCTAAAGCATTGCTTCGTAATGGGGCAACACTCTGTATGACTCACTCCCAGTGCCCGGCAGTGAAATTGGAAACGTCCAGAGATTGCGCCCACAGGAAAGCTGCCAGCACTGAAAGCTGTAGCTGGTTTTCACTGTCCCTTGGAACTGCATTCGCTGCCACACAGACATTCGCGCTCTGCTAAAGCATTGCTTCGTAATGGGGCAACACTCTGTATGACTCTCTCCCAGTGCCCGGCAGTGAAAGTGGAAATGTCCAGAGATTGCGCCCACAGGAAAGCTGCCAGCACTGAAAGCTGTAGCTGGTTTTCACTGTCCCTTGGAACTGCATGCGCTGCCACACAGACATTCGCGCTCTGCTAAAGCATTGCTTGGTAATGGGGCAACACTCTGTATCTCTCTCTGGCAGAGCCCGGCAGTGAAATTGGAAACGTCCAGAGATTGCGCCCACAGGAAAGCTGCCAGCACTGAAAGCTCTAGCTGGTTTTCACTGTCCCTTGGAACTGCATTCGCTGCCACACAGACATTCGCGCTCTGCTAAAGCATTGCTTCGTAATGGGGCAACACTCTGTATGACTCTCTCTCAGTGCCCGGCAGTGAAATTGGAAACGTCCAGAGATTGCGCCCACAGGAAAGCTGCCAGCACTGAAAGCTGTAGCTGGTTTTCACTGTCTCTTGGAACTGCATTCGCTGCCACACAGACATTCGCGCTCTGCTAAAGCATTGATTCGTAATGGGGCAACACTCTGTATCTCTCTCTGGCAGAGCCCGGCTGCCAAATTGGAAACGTCCAGAGATTGCGCCCACAGGAAAGCTGCCAGCACTGAAAGCTGTAGCTGGTTTTCACTGTCCCTTGGAACTGCATTCGCTGCCACACAGAGATTCGCGCTCTGCTAAAGCATTGCTTCGTAATGGGGCAACACTCTGTATGACTCTCTCCCAGTGCCCGGCAGTGAAATTGGAAACGTCCAGAGATTGCGCCCACAGGAAAGCTGCCAGCACTGAAAGCTGTAGCTGGTTTTCACTGTCCCTTGGAACTGCATTCGCTGCCACACAGACATTCGCGCTCTGCTAAAGCATTGCTTCGTAATGGGGCAACACTCTGTATCGCTCTGTGGCAGAGCCCGGCAGTGAAATTGGAAACGTCCAGAGATTGCGCCCACAGGAAAGCTGCCAGCACTGAAAGCTGTAGCTGGTTTTCACTGTCTCTTGGAACTGCATTCGCTGCCACACAGACATTCGCGCTCTGCTAAAGCATTGCTTCGTAATGGGGCAACACTCTGTATCTCTCACTGGCAGAGCCCGTTTGCCAAATTCGAAACGTCCAGAGATTGCGCCCACAGGAAAGCTGCCAGCACTGAAAGCTGTAGCTGGTTTTCACTGTCCCTTGGAACTGCATTCGCTGCCACACAGACATTCGCGCTCTGCTAAAGCATTGGTAGGTAATGGGGCAACACTCTGTATCTCTCACTGGCAGAGCCCGGCTGCCAAATTGGAAACGTCCAGAGATTGCGCCCACAGGAAAGCTGCCAGCACTGAAAGCTGTAGCTGGTTTTCACTGTCCCTTGGAACTGCATTCGCTGCCACACAGACATTCGCGCTCTGCTAAAGCATTGCTTCGTAATGGGGCAACACTCTGTATCTCTCTCTGGCAGAGCCTGGCTGCCAAATTGGAAACGTCCAGAGATTGCGGCCACAGGAAAGCTGCCAGCACTGAAAGCTGTAGCTGGTTTTCACTGTCCCTTGGAACTGCATTCGCTGCCACACAGACATTCGCGCTCTGCTAAAGCATTGCTTCGTAATGGGGCAACACTCTGTATCGCTCTCTGGCAGAGCCCGGCAGTGAAATTGGAAACGTCCAGAGATTGCGCCCACAGGAAAGCTGCCAGCACTGAAAGCTGTAGCTGGTTTTCACTGTCTCTTGGAACTGCATTCGCTGCCACACAGACATTCGCGCTCTGCTAAAGCATTGCTTCGTAATGGGGCAACACTCTGTATCTCTCTCTGGCTGAGCTCGGCTGCCAAATTGGAAACGTCCAGAGATTGCACCCACAGGAAAGCTGCCAGCACTGAAAGCTGTAGCTGGTTTTCACTGTCCCTTGGAACTGCATTCGCTGCCACACAGACATTCGCGCTCTGCTAAAGCATTGGTAGGTAATGGGGCAACACTCTGTATCTCTCTCTGGCAGAGCCCGGCAGTGAAATTGGAAACGTCCAGAGATTGCGCCCACAGGAAAGCTGCCAGCACTGAAAGGTGTAGCTGGTTTTCACTGTCCCTTGGAACTGCATTCGCTGCCACACAGACATTCGCGCTCTGCTAAAGCATTGCTTCGTAATGGGGCAACACTCTGTATGACTCACTCCCAGTGCCCGACAGTGAAATTGGAAACGTCCAGAGATTGCGCCCACAGGAAAGCTGCCAGCACTGAAAGCTGTAGCTGGTTTTCACTGTCCCTTGGAACTGCATTCGCTGCCACACAGACATTCGCGCTCTGCTAAAGCATTGCTTCGTAATGGGGCAACACTCTGTATGACTCTCTCCCAGTGCCCGGCAGTGAAATTGGAAACGTCCAGAGATTGCGCCCACAGGAAAGCTGCCAGCACTTAAAGCTGTAGCTGGTTTTCACTGTCCCTTGGAACTGCATTCGCTGCCACACAGACATTCGCGCTCTGCTAAAGCATTGCTTCGTAATGGGGCAACACTCTGTATCTCTCTCTGGCAGAGCCCGGCAGTGAAATTAGAAACGTCCAGAGATTGCGCCCACAGGAAAGCTGCAGCACTGAAAGCTGTAGCTGGTTTTCACTGTCCCTTGGAACTGCATTCGCTGCCACACAGACATTCGCGCTCTGCTAAAGCATTGCTTCGTAATGGGGCAACACTCTGTATCACTCTCTGGCAGAGCCCGGCTGCCAAATTGGAAACGTCCAGAGATTGCGCCCACAGGAAAGCTGCCAGCACTGAAAGCTGTAGCTGGTTTTCACTGTCCCTTGGAACTGCATGCGCTGCCACACAGACATTCGCGCTCTGCTAAAGCATTGCTTGGTAATGGGGCAACACTCTGTATCTCTCTCTGGCAGAGCCCGGCTGCCAAATTGGAAACGTCCAGAGATTGCGCCCACAGGAAAGCTGCCAGCACTGAAAGCTGTAGCTGGTTTTCACTGTCCCTTGGAACTGCATTCGCTGCCACACAGACATTCGCGCTCTGCTAAAGCATTGCTTCGTAATGGGGCAACACTCTGTATGACTCACTCCCAGTGCCCGGCAGTGAAATTGGAAACGTCCAGAGATTGCGCCCACAGGAAAGCTGCCAGCACTGAAAGCTGTAGCTGGTTTTCACTGTCCCTTGGAACTGCATTCGCTGCCACACAGACATTCGCGCTCTGCTAAAGCATTGCTTCGTAATGGGGCAACACTCTGTATGACTCTCTCCCAGTGCCCGGCAGTGAAAGTGGAAATGTCCAGAGATTGCGCCCACAGGAAAGCTGCCAGCACTGAAAGCTGTAGCTGGTTTTCACTGTCCCTTGGAACTGCATGCGCTGCCACACAGACATTCGCGCTCTGCTAAAGCATTGCTTGGTAATGGGGCAACACTCTGTATCTCTCTCTGGCAGAGCCCGGCAGTGAAATTGGAAACGTCCAGAGATTGCGCCCACAGGAAAGCTGCCAGCACTGAAAGCTGTAGCTGGTTTTCACTGTCCCTTGGAACTGCATTCGCTGCCACACAGACATTCGCGCTCTGCTAAAGCATTGCTTCGTAATGGGGCAACACTCTGTATGACTCTCTGGCAGAGCCCGGCTGCCAAATTGGAAACGTCCAGAGATTGCGCCCACAGGAAAGCTGCCAGCACTGAAAGCTGTAGCTGGTTTTCACTGTCCCTAGGAACTGCATTCGCTGCCACACAGACATTCGCGCTCTGCTAAAGCATTGCTTCGTAATGGGGCAACACTCTGTATCTCTCACTGGCAGAGCCCGGCAGTGAAATTCGAAACGTCCAGAGATTGCGCCCACAGGAAAGCTGCCAGCACTGAAAGCTGTAGCTGGTTTTCACTGTCCCTTGGAACTGCATTCGCTGCCACACAGACATTCGCGCTCTGCTAAAGCATTGGTAGGTAATGGGGCAACACTCTGTATGACTCTATCCCAGTGCCCGGCAGTGAAATTGGAAATGTCCAGAGATTGCGCCCACAGGAAAGCTGCCAGCACTGAAAGCTCTAGCTGGTTTTCACTGTCCCTTGGAACTGCATGCGCTGCCACACAGACATTCGCGCTCTGCTAAAGCATTGCTTGGTAATGGGGCAACACTCTGTATCTCTCTCTGGCAGAGCCCGGCAGTGAAATTGGAAACGTCCAGAGATTGCGCCCACAGGAAAGCTGCCAGCACTGAAAGCTGTAGCTGGTTTTCACTGTCCCTTGGAACTGCATTCGCTGCCACACAGACATTCGCGCTCTGCTAAAGCATTGCTTCGTAATGGGGCAACACTCTGTATCTCTCACTGGCAGAGCCCGTTTGCCAAATTGGAAACGTCCAGAGATTGCGCCCACAGGAAAGGTGCCAGCACTGAAAGCTGTAGCTGGTTTTCACTGTCCCTTGGAACTGCATTCGCTGCCACACAGACATTCGCGCTCTGCTAAAGCATTGCTTCGTAATGGGGCAACACTCTGTATCTCTCACTGGCAGAGCCCGGCTGCCAAATTGGAAACGTCCAGAGATTGCGCCCACAGGAAAGCTGCCAGCACTGAAAGCTGTAGCTGGTTTTCACTGTCCCTTGGAACTGCATTCGCTGCCACACAGACATTCGCGCTCTGCTAAAGCATTGCTTCGTAATGGGGCAACACTCTGTATGACTCTCTCCCAGTGCCCGGCAGTGAAATTGGAAACGTCCAGAGATTGCGCCCACAGGAAAGCTGCCAGCACTTAAAGCTGTAGCTGGTTTTCACTGTCCCTTGGAACTGCATTCGCTGCCACACAGACATTCGCGCTCTGCTAAAGCATTGCTTCGTAATGGGGCAACACTCTGTATCTCTCTCTGGCAGAGCCCGGCAGTGAAATTAGAAACGTCCAGAGATTGCGCCCACAGGAAAGCTGCAGCACTGAAAGCTGTAGCTGGTTTTCACTGTCCCTTGGAACTGCATTCGCTGCCACACAGACATTCGCGCTCTGCTAAAGCATTGCTTCGTAATGGGGCAACACTCTGTATCACTCTCTGGCAGAGCCCGGCTGCCAAATTGGAAACGTCCAGAGATTGCGCCCACAGGAAAGCTGCCAGCACTGAAAGCTGTAGCTGGTTTTCACTGTCCCTTGGAACTGCATGCGCTGCCACACAGACATTCGCGCTCTGCTAAAGCATTGCTTGGTAATGGGGCAACACTCTCTATCTCTCTCTGGCAGAGCCCGGCAGTGAAATTGGAAACGTCCAGAGATTGCGCCCACAGGAAAGCTGCCAGCACTGAAAGCTGTAGCTGGTTTTCACTGTCCCTTGGAACTGCATTCGCTGCCACACAGACATTCGCGCTCTGCTAAAGCATTGCTTCGTAATGGGGCAACACTCTGTATGACTCTCTCCCAGTGCCCGGCAGTGAAAGTGGAAATGTCCAGAGATTGCGCCCACAGGAAAGCTGCCAGCACTGAAAGCTGTAGCTGGTTTTCACTGTCCCTTGGAACTGCATGCGCTGCCACACAGACATTCGCGCTCTGCTAAAGCATTGCTTGGTAATGGGGCAACACTCTGTATCTCTCTCTGGCAGAGCCCGGCAGTGAAATTGGAAACGTCCAGAGATTGCGCCCACAGGAAAGCTGCCAGCACTGAAAGCTGTAGCTGGTTTTCACTGTCCCTTGGAACTGCATTCGCTGCCACACAGACATTCGCGCTCTGCTAAAGCATTGCTTCGTAATGGGGCAACACTCTGTATGTCTCTCTCTCAGTGCCCGGCAGTGAAATTGGAAACGTCCAGAGATTGCGCCCACAGGAAAGCTGCCAGCACTGAAAGCTGTAGCTGGTTTTCACTGTCTCTTGGAACTGCATTCGCTGCCACACAGACATTCGCGCTCTGCTAAAGCATTGATTCGTAATGGGGCAACACTCTGTATCTCTCTCTGGCAGAGCCCGGCTGCCAAATTGGAAACGTCCAGAGATTGCGCCCACAGGAAAGCTGCCAGCACTGAAAGCTGTAGCTGGTTTTCACTGTCCCTAGGAACTGCATTCGCTGCCACACAGACATTCGCGCTCTGCTAAAGCATTGCTTCGTAATGGGGCAACACTCTGTATCTCTCACTGGCAGAGCCCGGCAGTGAAATTCGAAACGTCCAGAGATTGCGCCCACAGGAAAGCTGCCAGCACTGAAAGCTGTAGCTGGTTTTCACTGTCCCTTGGAACTGCATTCGCTGCCACACAGACATTCGCGCTCTGCTAAAGCATTGGTAGGTAATGGGGCAACACTCTGTATTACTCTCTCCCAGTGCCCGGCAGTGAAATTGGAAATGTCCAGAGATTGCGCCCACAGGAAAGCTGCCAGCACTGAAAGCTGTAGCTGGTTTTCACTGTCCCTTGGAACTGCATTCGCTGCCACACAGACATTCGCGCTCTGCTAAAGCATTGCTTCGTAATGGGGCAACACTCTGTATCTCTCTCTGGCAGAGCCCGGCTGCCAAATTGGAAACGTCCAGAGATTGCGCCCACAGGAAAGCTGCCAGCACTGAAAGCTGTAGCTGGTTTTCACTGTCCCTTGGAACTGCATTCGCTGCCACACAGACATTCGCGCTCTGCTAAAGCATTGCTTCGTAATGGGGCAACACTCTGTATCGCTCTGTGGCAGAGCCCGGCAGTGAAATTGGAAACGTCCAGAGATTGCGCCCACAGGAAAGCTGCCAGCACTGAAAGCTGTAGCTGGTTTTCACTGTCTCTTGGAACTGCATTCGCTGCCACACAGACATTCGCGCTCTGCTAAAGCATTGCTTCGTAATGGGGCAACACTCTGTATCTCTCTCTGGCTGAGCTCGGCTGCCAAATTGGAAACGTCCAGAGATTGCACCCACAGGAAAGCTGCCAGCACTGAAAGCTGTAGCTGGTTTTCACTGTCCCTTGGAACTGCATTCGCTGCCACACAGACATTCGCGCTCTGCTAAAGCATTGGTAGGTAATGGGGCAACACTCTGTATCTCTCACTGGCAGAGCACGGCAGTGAAATTGGAAACGTCCAGAGATTGCGCCCACAGGAAAGCTGCCAGCACTGAAAGGTGTAGCTGGTTTTCACTGTCCCTTGGAACTGCATTCGCTGCCACACAGACATTCGCGCTCTGCTAAAGCATTGCTTCGTAATGGGGCAACACTCTGTATCTCTCTCTGGCTGAGCTCGGCTGCCAAATTGGAAACGTCCAGAGATTGCACCCACAGGAAAGCTGCCAGCACTGAAAGCTGTAGCTGGTTTTCACTGTCCCTTGGAACTGCATTCGCTGCCACACAGACATTCGCGCTCTGCTAAAGCATTGCTTCGTAATGGGGCAACACTCTGTATCACTCTCTGGCAGAGCCCGGCTGCCAAATTGGAAACGTCCAGAGATTGCGCCCACAGGAAAGCTGCCAGCACTGAAAGCTCTAGCTGGTTTTCACTGTCCCTTGGAACTGCATGCGCTGCCACACAGACATTCGCGCTCTGCTAAAGCATTGCTTGGTAATGGGGCAACACTCTGTATCTCTCTCTGGCAGAGCCCGGCTGCCAAATTGGAAACGTCCAGAGATTGCGCCCACAGGAAAGCTGCCAGCACTGAAAGCTGTAGCTGGTTTTCACTGTCCCTTGGAACTGCATTCGCTGCCACACAGACATTCGCGCTCTGCTAAAGCATTGCTTCGTAATGGGGCAACACTCTGTATGACTCACTCCCAGTGCCCGGCAGTGAAATTGGAAACGTCCAGAGATTGCGCCCACAGGAAAGCTGCCAGCACTGAAAGCTGTAGCTGGTTTTCACTGTCCCTTGGAACTGCATTCGCTGCCACACAGACATTCGCGCTCTGCTAAAGCATTGCTTCGTAATGGGGCAACACTCTGTATGACTCTCTCCCAGTGCCCGGCAGTGAAAGTGGAAATGTCCAGAGATTGCGCCCACAGGAAAGCTGCCAGCACTGAAAGCTGTAGCTGGTTTTCACTGTCCCTTGGAACTGCATGCGCTGCCACACAGACATTCGCGCTCTGCTAAAGCATTGCTTGGTAATGGGGCAACACTCTGTATCTCTCTCTGGCAGAGCCCGGCAGTGAAATTGGAAACGTCCAGAGATTGCGCCCACAGGAAAGCTGCCAGCACTGAAAGCTCTAGCTGGTTTTCACTGTCCCTTGGAACTGCATTCGCTGCCACACAGACATTCGCGCTCTGCTAAAGCATTGCTTCGTAATGGGGCAACACTCTGTATGACTCTCTCTCAGTGCCCGGCAGTGAAATTGGAAACGTCCAGAGATTGCGCCCACAGGAAAGCTGCCAGCACTGAAAGCTGTAGCTGGTTTTCACTGTCTCTTGGAACTGCATTCGCTGCCACACAGACATTCGCGCTCTGCTAAAGCATTGATTCGTAATGGGGCAACACTCTGTATCTCTCTCTGGCAGAGCCCGGCTGCCAAATTGGAAACGTCCAGAGATTGCGCCCACAGGAAAGCTGCCAGCACTGAAAGCTGTAGCTGGTTTTCACTGTCCCTTGGAACTGCATTCGCTGCCACACAGAGATTCGCGCTCTGCTAAAGCATTGCTTCGTAATGGGGCAACACTCTGTATGACTCTCTCCCAGTGCCCGGCAGTGAAATTGGAAACGTCCAGAGATTGCGCCCACAGGAAAGCTGCCAGCACTGAAAGCTGTAGCTGGTTTTCACTGTCCCTTGGAACTGCATTCGCTGCCACACAGACATTCGCGCTCTGCTAAAGCATTGCTTCGTAATGGGGGAACACTCTGTATCGCTCTGTGGCAGAGCCCGGCAGTGAAATTGGAAACGTCCAGAGATTGCGCCCACAGGAAAGCTGCCAGCACTGAAAGCTGTAGCTGGTTTTCACTGTCTCTTGGAACTGCATTCGCTGCCACACAGACATTCGCGCTCTGCTAAAGCATTGCTTCGTAATGGGGCAACACTCTGTATCTCTCACTGGCAGAGCCCGTTTGCCAAATTCGAAACGTCCAGAGATTGCGCCCACAGGAAAGCTGCCAGCACTGAAAGCTGTAGCTGGTTTTCACTGTCCCTTGGAACTGCATTCGCTGCCACACAGACATTCGCGCTCTGCTAAAGCATTGCTTCGTAATGGGGCAACACTCTGTATCTCTCACTGGCAGAGCCCGGCTGCCAAATTGGAAACGTCCAGAGATTGCGCCCACAGGAAAGCTGCCAGCACTGAAAGCTGTAGCTGGTTTTCACTGTCCCTTGGAACTGCATTCGCTGCCACACAGACATTCGCGCTCTGCTAAAGCATTGCTTCGTAATGGGGCAACACTCTGTATGACTCACTCCCAGTGCCCGGCAGTGAAATTGGAAACGTCCAGAGATTGCGCCCACAGGAAAGCTGCCAGCACTGAAAGCTGTAGCTGGTTTTCACTGTCCCTTGGAACTGCATTCGCTGCCACACAGACATTCGCGCTCTGCTAAAGCATTGCTTCGTAATGGGGCAACACTCTGTATGACTCTCTCCCAGTGCCCGGCAGTGAAAGTGGAAATGTCCAGAGATTGCGCCCACAGGAAAGCTGCCAGCACTGAAAGCTGTAGCTGGTTTTCACTGTCCCTTGGAACTGCATGCGCTGCCACACAGACATTCGCGCTCTGCTAAAGCATTGCTTGGTAATGGGGCAACACTCTGTATCTCTCTCTGGCAGAGCCCGGCAGTGAAATTGGAAACGTCCAGAGATTGCGCCCACAGGAAAGCTGCCAGCACTGAAAGCTCTAGCTGGTTTTCACTGTCCCTTGGAACTGCATTCGCTGCCACACAGACATTCGCGCTCTGCTAAAGCATTGCTTCGTAATGGGGCAACACTCTGTATGACTCTCTCTCAGTGCCCGGCAGTGAAATTGGAAACGTCCAGAGATTGCGCCCACAGGAAAGCTGCCAGCACTGAAAGCTGTAGCTGGTTTTCACTGTCTCTTGGAACTGCATTCGCTGCCACACAGACATTCGCGCTCTGCTAAAGCATTGATTCGTAATGGGGCAACACTCTGTATCTCTCTCTGGCAGAGCCCGGCTGCCAAATTGGAAACGTCCAGAGATTGCGCCCACAGGAAAGCTGCCAGCACTGAAAGCTGTAGCTGGTTTTCACTGTCCCTTGGAACTGCATTCGCTGCCACACAGAGATTCGCGCTCTGCTAAAGCATTGCTTCGTAATGGGGCAACACTCTGTATGACTGTCTCCCAGTGCCCGGCAGTGAAATTGGAAACGTCCAGAGATTGCGCCCACAGGAAAGCTGCCAGCACTGAAAGCTGTAGCTGGTTTTCACTGTCCCTTGGAACTGCATTCGCTGCCACACAGACATTCGCGCTCTGCTAAAGCATTGCTTCGTAATGGGGGAACACTCTGTATCGCTCTGTGGCAGAGCCCGGCAGTGAAATTGGAAACGTCCAGAGATTGCGCCCACAGGAAAGCTGCCAGCACTGAAAGCTGTAGCTGGTTTTCACTGTCTCTTGGAACTGCATTCGCTGCCACACAGACATTCGCGCTCTGCTAAAGCATTGCTTCGTAATGGGGCAACACTCTGTATCTCTCACTGGCAGAGCCCGTTTGCCAAATTCGAAACGTCCAGAGATTGCGCCCACAGGAAAGCTGCCAGCACTGAAAGCTGTAGCTGGTTTTCACTGTCCCTTGGAACTGCATTCGCTGCCACACAGACATTCGCGCTCTGCTAAAGCATTGCTTCGTAATGGGGCAACACTCTGTATCTCTCACTGGCAGAGCCCGGCTGCCAAATTGGAAACGTCCAGAGATTGCGCCCACAGGAAAGCTGCCAGCACTGAAAGCTGTAGCTGGTTTTCACTGTCCCTTGGAACTGCATTCGCTGCCACACAGACATTCGCGCTCTGCTAAAGCATTGCTTCGTAATGGGGCAACACTCTGTATCTCTCTCTGGCAGAGCCCGGCTGCCAAATTGGAAACGTCCAGAGATTGCGGCCACAGGAAAGCTGCCAGCACTGAAAGCTGTAGCTGGTTTTCACTGTCCCTTGGAACTGCATTCGCTGCCACACAGACATTCGCGCTCTGCTAAAGCATTGCTTCGTAATGGGGCAACACTCTGTATCGCTCTCTGGCAGAGCCCGGCAGTGAAATTGGAAACGTCCAGAGATTGCGCCCACAGGAAAGCTGCCAGCACTGAAAGCTGTAGCTGGTTTTCACTGTCTCTTGGAACTGCATTCGCTGCCACACAGACATTCGCGCTCTGCTAAAGCATTGCTTCGTAATGGGGCAACACTCTGTATCTCTCTCTGGCTGAGCTCGGCTGCCAAATTGGAAACGTCCAGAGATTGCACCCACAGGAAAGCTGCCAGCACTGAAAGCTGTAGCTGGTTTTCACTGTCCCTTGGAACTGCATTCGCTGCCACACAGACATTCGCGCTCTGCTAAAGCATTGGTAGGTAATGGGGCAACACTCTGTATCTCTCACTGGCAGAGCCCGGCAGTGAAATTGGAAAGGTCCAGAGATTGCGCCCACAGGAAAGCTGCCAGCACTGAAAGGTGTAGCTGGTTTTCACTGTCCCTTGGAACTGCATTCGCTGCCACACAGACATTCGCGCTCTGCTAAAGCATTGCTTCGTAATGGGGCAACACTCTGTATGACTCACTCCCAGTGCCCGACAGTGAAATTGGAAACGTCCAGAGATTGCGCAGACAGGAAAGCTGCCAGCACTGAAAGCTGTAGCTGGTTTTCACTGTCCCTTGGAACTGCATTCGCTGCCACACAGACATTCGCGCTCTGCTAAAGCATTGCTTCGTAATGGGGCAACACTCTGTATGACTCTCTCCCAGTGCCCGGCAGTGAAATTGGAAACGTCCAGAGATTGCGCCCACAGGAAAGCTGCCAGCACTTAAAGCTGTAGCTGGTTTTCACTGTCCCTTGGAACTGCATTCGCTGCCACACAGACATTCGCGCTCTGCTAAAGCATTGCTTCGTAATGGGGCAACACTCTGTATCTCTCTCTGGCAGAGCCCGGCAGTGAAATTAGAAACGTCCAGAGATTGCGCCCACAGGAAAGCTGCAGCACTGAAAGCTGTAGCTGGTTTTCACTGTCCCTTGGAACTGCATTCGCTGCCACACAGACATTCGCGCTCTGCTAAAGCATTGCTTCGTAATGGGGCAACACTCTGTATCACTCTCTGGCAGAGCCCGGCTGCCAAATTGGAAACGTCCAGAGATTGCGCCCACAGGAAAGCTGCCAGCACTGAAAGCTGTAGCTGGTTTTCACTGTCCCTTGGAACTGCATTCGCTGCCACACAGACATTCGCGCTCTGCTAAAGCATTGCTTCGTAATGGGGGAACACTCTGTATCGCTCTGTGGCAGAGCCCGGCAGTGAAATTGGAAACGTCCAGAGATTGCGCCCACAGGAAAGCTGCCAGCACTGAAAGCTGTAGCTGGTTTTCACTGTCTCTTGGAACTGCATTCGCTGCCACACAGACATTCGCGCTCTGCTAAAGCATTGCTTCGTAATGGGGCAACACTCTGTATCTCTCACTGGCAGAGCCCGTTTGCCAAATTCGAAACGTCCAGAGATTGCGCCCACAGGAAAGCTGCCAGCACTGAAAGCTGTAGCTGGTTTTCACTGTCCCTTGGAACTGCATTCGCTGCCACACAGACATTCGCGCTCTGCTAAAGCATTGCTTCGTAATGGGGCAACACTCTGTATCTCTCACTGGCAGAGCCCGGCTGCCAAATTGGAAACGTCCAGAGATTGCGCCCACAGGAAAGCTGCCAGCACTGAAAGCTGTAGCTGGTTTTCACTGTCCCTTGGAACTGCATTCGCTGCCACACAGACATTCGCGCTCTGCTAAAGCATTGCTTCGTAATGGGGCAACACTCTGTATGACTCACTCCCAGTGCCCGGCAGTGAAATTGGAAACGTCCAGAGATTGCGCCCACAGGAAAGCTGCCAGCACTGAAAGCTGTAGCTGGTTTTCACTGTCCCTTGGAACTGCATTCGCTGCCACACAGACATTCGCGCTCTGCTAAAGCATTGCTTCGTAATGGGGCAACACTCTGTATGACTCTCTCCCAGTGCCCGGCAGTGAAAGTGGAAATGTCCAGAGATTGCGCCCACAGGAAAGCTGCCAGCACTGAAAGCTGTAGCTGGTTTTCACTGTCCCTTGGAACTGCATGCGCTGCCACACAGACATTCGCGCTCTGCTAAAGCATTGCTTGGTAATGGGGCAACACTCTGTATCTCTCTCTGGCAGAGCCCGGCAGTGAAATTGGAAACGTCCAGAGATTGCGCCCACAGGAAAGCTGCCAGCACTGAAAGCTGTAGCTGGTTTTCACTGTCCCTTGGAACTGCATTCGCTGCCACACAGACATTCGCGCTCTGCTAAAGCATTGCTTCGTAATGGGGCAACACTCTGTATGACTCTCTCTCAGTGCCCGGCAGTGAAATTGGAAACGTCCAGAGATTGCGCCCACAGGAAAGCTGCCAGCACTGAAAGCTGTAGCTGGTTTTCACTGTCTCTTGGAACTGCATTCGCTGCCACACAGACATTCGCGCTCTGCTAAAGCATTGATTCGTAATGGGGCAACACTCTGTATCTCTCTCTGGCAGAGCCCGGCTGCCAAATTGGAAACGTCCAGAGATTGCGCCCACAGGAAAGCTGCCAGCACTGAAAGCTGTAGCTGGTTTTCACTGTCCCTTGGAACTGCATTCGCTGCCACACAGAGATTCGCGCTCTGCTAAAGCATTGCTTCGTAATGGGGCAACACTCTGTATGACTCTCTCCCAGTGCCCGGCAGTGAAATTGGAAACGTCCAGAGATTGCGCCCACAGGAAAGCTGCCAGCACTGAAAGCTGTAGCTGGTTTTCACTGTCCCTTGGAACTGCATTCGCTGCCACACAGACATTCGCGCTCTGCTAAAGCATTGCTTCGTAATGGGGGAACACTCTGTATCGCTCTGTGGCAGAGCCCGGCAGTGAAATTGGAAACGTCCAGAGATTGCGCCCACAGGAAAGCTGCCAGCACTGAAAGCTGTAGCTGGTTTTCACTGTCTCTTGGAACTGCATTCGCTGCCACACAGACATTCGCGCTCTGCTAAAGCATTGCTTCGTAATGGGGCAACACTCTGTATCTCTCACTGGCAGAGCCCGTTTGCCAAATTCGAAACGTCCAGAGATTGCGCCCACAGGAAAGCTGCCAGCACTGAAAGCTGTAGCTGGTTTTCACTGTCCCTTGGAACTGCATTCGCTGCCACACAGACATTCGCGCTCTGCTAAAGCATTGCTTCGTAATGGGGCAACACTCTGTATCTCTCACTGGCAGAGCCCGGCTGCCAAATTGGAAACGTCCAGAGATTGCGCCCACAGGAAAGCTGCCAGCACTGAAAGCTGTAGCTGGTTTTCACTGTCCCTTGGAACTGCATTCGCTGCCACACAGACATTCGCGCTCTGCTAAAGCATTGCTTCGTAATGGGGCAACACTCTGTATCTCTCTCTGGCAGAGCCCGGCTGCCAAATTGGAAACGTCCAGAGATTGCGGCCACAGGAAAGCTGCCAGCACTGAAAGCTGTAGCTGGTTTTCACTGTCCCTTGGAACTGCATTCGCTGCCACACAGACATTCGCGCTCTGCTAAAGCATTGCTTCGTAATGGGGCAACACTCTGTATCGCTCTCTGGCAGAGCCCGGCAGTGAAATTGGAAACGTCCAGAGATTGCGCCCACAGGAAAGCTGCCAGCACTGAAAGCTCTAGCTGGTTTTCACTGTCTCTTGGAACTGCATTCGCTGCCACACAGACATTCGCGCTCTGCTAAAGCATTGCTTCGTAATGGGGCAACACTCTGTATCTCTCTCTGGCTGAGCTCGGCTGCCAAATTGGAAACGTCCAGAGATTGCACCCACAGGAAAGCTGCCAGCACTGAAAGCTGTAGCTGGTTTTCACTGTCCCTTGGAACTGCATTCGCTGCCACACAGACATTCGCGCTCTGCTAAAGCATTGGTAGGTAATGGGGCAACACTCTGTATCTCTCACTGGCAGAGCCCGGCAGTGAAATTGGAAAGGTCCAGAGATTGCGCCCACAGGAAAGCTGCCAGCACTGAAAGGTGTAGCTGGTTTTCACTGTCCCTTGGAACTGCATTCGCTGCCACACAGACATTCGCGCTCTGCTAAAGCATTGCTTCGTAATGGGGCAACACTCTGTATGACTCACTCCCAGTGCCCGACAGTGAAATTGGAAACGTCCAGAGATTGCGCCCACAGGAAAGCTGCCAGCACTGAAAGCTGTAGCTGGTTTTCACTGTCCCTTGGAACTGCATTCGCTGCCACACAGACATTCGCGCTCTGCTAAAGCATTGCTTCGTAATGGGGCAACACTCTGTATGACTCTCTCCCAGTGCCCGGCAGTGAAATTGGAAACGTCCAGAGATTGCGCCCACAGGAAAGCTGCCAGCACTTAAAGCTGTAGCTGGTTTTCACTGTCCCTTGGAACTGCATTCGCTGCCACACAGACATTCGCGCTCTGCTAAAGCATTGCTTCGTAATGGGGCAACACTCTGTATCTCTCTCTGGCAGAGCCCGGCAGTGAAATTAGAAACGTCCAGAGATTGCGCCCACAGGAAAGCTGCAGCACTGAAAGCTGTAGCTGGTTTTCACTGTCCCTTGGAACTGCATTCGCTGCCACACAGACATTCGCGCTCTGCTAAAGCATTGCTTCGTAATGGGGCAACACTCTGTATCACTCTCTGGCAGAGCCCGGCTGCCAAATTGGAAACGTCCAGAGATTGCGCCCACAGGAAAGCTGCCAGCACTGAAAGCTGTAGCTGGTTTTCACTGTCCCTTGGAACTGCATGCGCTGCCACACAGACATTCGCGCTCTGCTAAAGCATTGCTTGGTAATGGGGCAACACTCTGTATCTCTCTCTGGCAGAGCCCGGCTGCCAAATTGGAAACGTCCAGAGATTGCGCCCACAGGAAAGCTGCCAGCACTGAAAGCTGTAGCTGGTTTTCACTGTCCCTTGGAACTGCATTCGCTGCCACACAGACATTCGCGCTCTGCTAAAGCATTGCTTCGTAATGGGGCAACACTCTGTATGACTCACTCCCAGTGCCCGGCAGTGAAATTGGAAACGTCCAGAGATTGCGCCCACAGGAAAGCTGCCAGCACTGAAAGCTGTAGCTGGTTTTCACTGTCCCTTGGAACTGCATTCGCTGCCACACAGACATTCGCGCTCTGCTAAAGCATTGCTTCGTAATGGGGCAACACTCTGTATGACTCTCTCCCAGTGCCCGGCAGTGAAAGTGGAAATGTCCAGAGATTGCGCCCACAGGAAAGCTGCCAGCACTGAAAGCTGTAGCTGGTTTTCACTGTCCCTTGGAACTGCATGCGCTGCCACACAGACATTCGCGCTCTGCTAAGGCATTGCTTGGTAATGGGGCAACACTCTGTATCTCTCTCTGGCAGAGCCCGGCAGTGAAATTGGAAACGTCCAGAGATTGCGCCCACAGGAAAGCTGCCAGCACTGAAAGCTGTAGCTGGTTTTCACTGTCCCTTGGAACTGCATTCGCTGCCACACAGACATTCGCGCTCTGCTAAAGCATTGCTTCGTAATGGGGCAACACTCTGTATGACTCTCTGGCAGAGCCCGGCTGCCAAATTGGAAACGTCCAGAGATTGCGCCCACAGGAAAGCTGCCAGCACTGAAAGCTGTAGCTGGTTTTCACTGTCCCTAGGAACTGCATTCGCTGCCACACAGACATTCGCGCTCTGCTAAAGCATTGCTTCGTAATGGGGCAACACTCTGTATGACTCACTCCCAGTGCCCGACAGTGAAATTGGAAACGTCCAGAGATTGCGCCCACAGGAAAGCTGCCAGCACTGAAAGCTGTAGCTGGTTTTCACTGTCCCTTGGAACTGCATTCGCTGCCACACAGACATTCGCGCTCTGCTAAAGCATTGCTTCGTAATGGGGCAACACTCTGTATGACTCTCTCCCAGTGCCCGGCAGTGAAATTGGAAACGTCCAGAGATTGCGCCCACAGGAAAGCTGCCAGCACTTAAAGCTGTAGCTGGTTTTCACTGTCCCTTGGAACTGCATTCGCTGCCACACAGACATTCGCGCTCTGCTAAAGCATTGCTTCGTAATGGGGCAACACTCTGTATCTCTCTCTGGCAGAGCCCGGCAGTGAAATTAGAAACGTCCAGAGATTGCGCCCACAGGAAAGCTGCAGCACTGAAAGCTGTAGCTGGTTTTCACTGTCCCTTGGAACTGCATTCGCTGCCACACAGACATTCGCGCTCTGCTAAAGCATTGCTTCGTAATGGGGCAACACTCTGTATCACTCTCTGGCAGAGCCCGGCTGCCAAATTGGAAACGTCCAGAGATTGCGCCCACAGGAAAGCTGCCAGCACTGAAAGCTGTAGCTGGTTTTCACTGTCCCTTGGAACTGCATGCGCTGCCACACAGACATTCGCGCTCTGCTAAAGCATTGCTTGGTAATGGGGCAACACTCTGTATCTCTCTCTGGCAGAGCCCGGCTGCCAAATTGGAAACGTCCAGAGATTGCGCCCACAGGAAAGCTGCCAGCACTGAAAGCTGTAGCTGGTTTTCACTGTCCCTTGGAACTGCATTCGCTGCCACACAGACATTCGCGCTCTGCTAAAGCATTGCTTCGTAATGGGGCAACACTCTGTATGACTCACTCCCAGTGCCCGGCAGTGAAATTGGAAACGTCCAGAGATTGCGCCCACAGGAAAGCTGCCAGCACTGAAAGCTGTAGCTGGTTTTCACTGTCCCTTGGAACTGCATTCGCTGCCACACAGACATTCGCGCTCTGCTAAAGCATTGCTTCGTAATGGGGCAACACTCTGTATGACTCTCTCCCAGTGCCCGGCAGTGAAAGTGGAAATGTCCAGAGATTGCGCCCACAGGAAAGCTGCCAGCACTGAAAGCTGTAGCTGGTTTTCACTGTCCCTTGGAACTGCATGCGCTGCCACACAGACATTCGCGCTCTGCTAAGGCATTGCTTGGTAATGGGGCAACACTCTGTATCTCTCTCTGGCAGAGCCCGGCAGTGAAATTGGAAACGTCCAGAGATTGCGCCCACAGGAAAGCTGCCAGCACTGAAAGCTGTAGCTGGTTTTCACTGTCCCTTGGAACTGCATTCGCTGCCACACAGACATTCGCGCTCTGCTAAAGCATTGCTTCGTAATGGGGCAACACTCTGTATGACTCTCTGGCAGAGCCCGGCTGCCAAATTGGAAACGTCCAGAGATTGCGCCCACAGGAAAGCTGCCAGCACTGAAAGCTGTAGCTGGTTTTCACTGTCCCTAGGAACTGCATTCGCTGCCACACAGACATTCGCGCTCTGCTAAAGCATTGCTTCGTAATGGGGCAACACTCTGTATCTCTCACTGGCAGAGCCCGGCAGTGAAATTCGAAACGTCCAGAGATTGCGCCCACAGGAAAGCTGCCAGCACTGAAAGCTGTAGCTGGTTTTCACTGTCCCTTGGAACTGCATTCGCTGCCACACAGACATTCGCGCTCTGCTAAAGCATTGCTTCGTAATGGGGCAACACTCTGTATCTCTCACTGGCCGAGCCCGGCTGCCAAATTGGAAACGTCCAGAGATTGCGCCCACAGGAAAGCTGCCAGCACTGAAAGCTGTAGCTGGTTTTCACTGTCCATTGGAACTGCATTCGCTGCCACACAGACATTTGCACTCTGCTAAAGCATTGGTAGGTAATGGGGCAACACTGTATGACTCTCTCCCAGTGCCCGGCAGTGAAATTGGAAACGTCCAGAGATTGCGGCCACAGGAAAGCTGCCAGCACTGAAAGCTCTAGCTGGTTTTCACTGTCCCTTGGAACTGCATGCGCTGCCACACAGACATTCGCGCTCTGCTAAAGCATTGCTTGGTAATGGGGCAACACTCTGTATCTCTCTCTGGCAGAGCCCGGCAGTGAAATTGGAAACGTCCAGAGATTGCGCCCACAGGAAAGCTGCCAGCACTGAAAGCTGTAGCTGGTTTTCACTGTCCCTTGGAACTGCATTCGCTGCCACACAGACATTCGCGCTCTGCTAAAGCATTGCTTCGTAATGGGGCAACACTCTGTATCTCTCACTGGCAGAGCCCGTTTGCCAAATTGGAAACGTCCAGAGATTGCGCCCACAGGAAAGGTGCCAGCACTGAAAGCTGTAGCTGGTTTTCACTGTCCCTTGGAACTGCATTCGCTGCCACACAGACATTCGCGCTCTGCTAAAGCATTGCTTCGTAATGGGGGAACACTCTGTATCTCTCACTGGCAGAGCCCGGCTGCCAAATTGGAAACGTCCAGAGATTGCGCCCACAGGAAAGCTGCCAGCACTGAAAGCTGTAGCTGGTTTTCACTGTCCCTTGGAACTGCATTCGCTGCCACACAGACATTCGCGCTCTGCTAAAGCATTGGTAGGTAATGGGGCAACACTGTATGACTCTCTCCCAGTGCCCGGCAGTGAAATTGGAAACGTCCAGAGATTGCGCCCACAGGAAAGCTGCCAGCACTGAAAGCTGTAGCTGGTTTTCACTGTCCCTTGGAACTGCATTCGCTGCCACACAGACATTCGCGCTCTGCTAAAGCATTGCTTGGTAATGGGGCAACACTCTGTATCTCTCTCTGGCAGAGCCCGGCAGTGAAATTGGAAACGTCCAGAGATTGCGCCCACAGGAAAGCTGCCAGCACTGAAAGCTGTAGCTGGTTTTCACTGTCCCTTGGAACTGCATTCGCTGCCACACAGACATTCGCGCTCTGCTAAAGCATTGCTTCGTAATGGGGCAACACTCTGTATCTCTCACTGGCAGAGCCCGTTTGCCAAATTGGAAACGTCCAGAGATTGCGCCCACAGGAAAGCTGCCAGCACTGAAAGCTGTAGCTGGTTTTCACTGTCCCTTGGAACTGCATTCGCTGCCACACAGACATTCGCGCTCTGCTAAAGCTTTGCTTCCTAATGGGGCAACACTCTGTATCTCTCTCTGGCAGAGCCCGGCTGCCAAATTGGAAACGTCCAGAGATTGCGCCCACAGGAAAGCTGCCAGCACTGAAAGCTGTAGCTGGTTTTCACTGTCCCTTGGAACTGCATTCGCTGCCACACAGACATTCGCGCTCTGCTAAAGCATTGCTTCGTAATGGGGCAACACTCTGTATCGCTCTGTGGCAGAGCCCGGCAGTGAAATTGGAAACGTCCAGAGATTGCGCCCACAGGAAAGCTGCCAGCACTGAAAGCTGTAGCTGGTTTTCACTGTCTCTTGGAACTGCATTCGCTGCCACACAGACATTCGCGCTCTGCTAAAGCATTGCTTCGTAATGGGGCAACACTCTGTATCTCTCTCTGGCTGAGCTCGGCTGCAAAATTGGAAACGTCCAGACATTGCACCCACAGGAAAGCTGCCAGCACTGAAAGCTGTAGCTGGTTTTCACTGTCCCTTGGAACTGCATTCGCTGCCACACAGACATTCGCGCTCTGCTAAAGCATTGGTAGGTAATGGGGCAACACTCTGTATCTCTCACTGGCAGAGCCCGGCAGTGAAATTGGAAAGGTCCAGAGATTGCGCCCACAGGAAAGCTGCCAGCACTGAAAGGTGTAGCTGGTTTTCACTGTCCCTTGGAACTGCATTCGCTGCCACACAGACATTCGCGCTCTGCTAAAGCATTGCTTCGTAATGGGGCAACACTCTGTATGACTCACTCCCAGTGCCCGACAGTGAAATTGGAAACGTCCAGAGATTGCGCCCACAGGAAAGCTGCCAGCACTGAAAGCTGTAGCTGGTTTTCACTGTCCCTTGGAACTGCATTCGCTGCCACACAGACATTCGCGCTCTGCTAAAGCATTGCTTCGTAATGGGGCAACACTCTGTATGACTCTCTCCCAGTGCCCGGCAGTGAAATTGGAAACGTCCAGAGATTGCGCCCACAGGAAAGCTGCCAGCACTTAAAGCTGTAGCTGGTTTTCACTGTCCCTTGGAACTGCATTCGCTGCCACACAGACATTCGCGCTCTGCTAAAGCATTGCTTCGTAATGGGGCAACACTCTGTATCTCTCTCTGGCAGAGCCCGGCAGTGAAATTAGAAACGTCCAGAGATTGCGCCCACAGGAAAGCTGCAGCACTGAAAGCTGTAGCTGGTTTTCACTGTCCCTTGGAACTGCATTCGCTGCCACACAGACATTCGCGCTCTGCTAAAGCATTGCTTCGTAATGGGGCAACACTCTGTATGACACTCTCCCAGTGCCCGGCAGTGAAAGTGGAAATGTCCAGAGATTGCGCCCACAGGAAAGCTGCCAGCACTGAAAGCTGTAGCTGGTTTTCACTGTCCCTTGGAACTGCATGCGCTGCCACACAGACATTCGCGCTCTGCTAAAGCATTGCTTGGTAATGGGGCAACACTCTGTATCTCTCTCTGGCAGAGCCCGGCAGTGAAATTGGAAACGTCCAGAGATTGCGCCCACAGGAAAGCTGCCAGCACTGAAAGCTCTAGCTGGTTTTCACTGTCCCTTGGAACTGCATTCGCTGCCACACAGACATTCGCGCTCTGCTAAAGCATTGCTTCGTAATGGGGCAACACTCTGTATGACTCTCTCTCAGTGCCCGGCAGTGAAATTGGAAACGTCCAGAGATTGCGCCCACAGGAAAGCTGCCAGCACTGAAAGCTGTAGCTGGTTTTCACTGTCTCTTGGAACTGCATTCGCTGCCACACAGACATTCGCGCTCTGCTAAAGCATTGATTCGTAATGGGGCAACACTCTGTATCTCTCTCTGGCAGAGCCCGGCTGCCAAATTGGAAACGTCCAGAGATTGCGCCCACAGGAAAGCTGCCAGCACTGAAAGCTGTAGCTGGTTTTCACTGTCCCTTGGAACTGCATTCGCTGCCACACAGAGATTCGCGCTCTGCTAAAGCATTGCTTCGTAATGGGGCAACACTCTGTATGACTCTCTCCCAGTGCCCGGCAGTGAAATTGGAAACGTCCAGAGATTGCGCCCACAGGAAAGCTGCCAGCACTGAAAGCTGTAGCTGGTTTTCACTGTCCCTTGGAACTGCATTCGCTGCCACACAGACATTCGCGCTCTGCTAAAGCATTGCTTCGTAATGGGGCAACACTCTGTATCGCTCTGTGGCAGAGCCCGGCAGTGAAATTGGAAACGTCCAGAGATTGCGCCCACAGGAAAGCTGCCAGCACTGAAAGCTGTAGCTGGTTTTCACTGTCTCTTGGAACTGCATTCGCTGCCACACAGACATTCGCGCTCTGCTATAGCATTGCTTCGTAATGGGGCAACACTCTGTATCTCTCTCTGGCTGAGCTCGGCTGCCAAATTGGAAACGTCCAGAGATTGCACCCACAGGAAAGCTGCCAGCACTGAAAGCTGTAGCTGGTTTTCACTGTCCCTTGGAACTGCATTCGCTGCCACACAGACATTCGCGCTCTGCTAAAGCATTGGTAGGTAATGGGGCAACACTCTGTATCTCTCACTGGCAGAGCCCGGCAGTGAAATTGGAAACGTCCAGAGATTGCGCCCACAGGAAAGCTGCCAGCACTGAAAGGTGTAGCTGGTTTTCACTGTCCCTTGGAACTGCATTCGCTGCCACACAGACATTCGCGCTCTGCTAAAGCATTGCTTCGTAATGGGGCAACACTCTATATGACTCACTCCCAGTGCCCGACAGTGAAATTGGAAACGTCCAGAGATTGCGCCCACAGGAAAGCTGCCAGCACAGAAAGCTGTAGCTGGTTTTCACTGTCCCTTGGAACTGCATTCGCTGCCACACAGACATTCGCGCTCTGCTAAAGCATTGCTTCGTAATGGGGCAACACTCTGTATGACTCTCTCCCAGTGCCCGGCAGTGAAATTGGAAACGTCCAGAGATTGCGCCCACAGGAAAGCTGCCAGCACTGAAAGCTGTAGCTGGTTTTCACTGTCCCTTGGAACTGCATTCGCTGCCACACAGACATTCGCGCTCTGCTAAAGCATTGCTTCGTAATGGGGCAACACTCTGTATCTCTCACTGGCAGAGCCCGGCAGTGAAATTAGAAACGTCCAGAGATTGCGCCCACAGGAAAGCTGCAGCACTGAAAGCTGTAGCTGGTTTTCACTGTCCCTTGGAACTGCATTCGCTGCCACACAGACATTCGCGCTCTGCTAAAGCATTGCTTCGTAATGGGGCAACACTCTGTATCGCTCTCTGGCAGAGCCCGGCTGCCAAATTGGAAACGTCCAGAGATTGCGCCCACAGGAAAGCTGCCAGCACTGAAAGCTCTAGCTGGTTTTCACTGTCCCTTGGAACTGCATGCGCTGCCACACAGACATTCGCGCTCTGCTAAAGCATTGCTTGGTAATGGGGCAACACTCTGTATCTCTCTCTGGCAGAGCCCGGCTGCCAAATTGGAAACGTCCAGAGATTGCGCCCACAGGAAAGCTGCCAGCACTGAAAGCTGTAGCTGGTTTTCACTGTCCCTTGGAACTGCATTCGCTGCCACACAGACATTCGCGCTCTGCTAAAGCATTGCTTCGTAATGGGGCAACACTCTGTATGACTCACTCCCAGTGCCCGGCAGTGAAATTGGAAACGTCCAGAGATTGCGCCCACAGGAAAGCTGCCAGCACTGAAAGCTGTAGCTGGTTTTCACTGTCCCTTGGAACTGCATTCGCTGCCACACAGACATTCGCGCTCTGCTAAAGCATTGCTTCGTAATGGGGCAACACTCTGTATCTCTCTCTGGCAGAGCCCGGCTGCCAAATTGGAAACGTCCAGAGATTGCGCCCACAGGAAAGCTGCCAGCACTGAAAGCTGTAGCTGGTTTTCACTGTCCCTTGGAACTGCATTCGCTGCCACACAGACATTCGCGCTCTGCTAAAGCATTGCTTCGTAATGGGGCAACACTGTATGACTCTCTCCCAGTGCCCGGCAGTGAAATTGGAAACGTCCAGAGATTGCGCCCACAGGAAAGCTGCCAGCACTGAAAGCTGTAGCTGGTTTTCACTGTCCCTTGGAACTGCATGCGCTGCCACACAGACATTCGCGCTCTGCTAAAGCATTGCTTGGTAATGGGGCAACACTCTGTATCTCTCTCTGGCAGAGCCCGGCAGTGAAATTGGAAACGTCCAGAGATTGCGCCCACAGGAAAGCTGCCAGCACTGAAAGCTGTAGCTGGTTTTCACTGTCCCTTGGAACTGCATTCGCTGCCACACAGACATTCGCGCTCTGCTAAAGCATTGCTTCGTAATGGGGCAACACTCTGTATCTCTCACTGGCAGAGCCCGTTTGCCAAATTGGAAACGTCCAGAGATTGCGCCCACAGGAAAGCTGCCAGCACTGAAAGCTGTAGCTGGTTTTCACTGTCCCTTGGAACTGCATTCGCTGCCACACAGAGATTCGCGCTCTGCTAAAGCATTGCTTCGTAATGGGGCAACACTCTGTATGACTCTCTCCCAGTGCCCGGCCGTGATATTGGAAACGTCCAGAGATTGCGGCCACAGGAAAGCTGCCAGCACTGAAAGCTGTAGCTGGTTTTCACTGTCCCTTGGAACTGCATTCGCTGCCACACAGACATTCGCGCTCTGCTAAAGCATTGCTTCGTAATGGGGCAACACTCTGTATCGCTCTCTGGCAGAGCCCGGCAGTGAAATTGGAAACGTCCAGAGATTGCGCCCACGGGAAAGCTGCCAGCACTGAAAGCTGTAGCTGGTTTTCACTGTCTCTTGGAACTGCATTCGCTGCCACACAGACATTCGCGCTCTGCTAAAGCATTGCTTCGTAATGGGGCAACACTCTGTATCTCTCTCTGGCTGAGCCCGGCTGCCAAATTGGAAACGTCCAGAGATTGCACCCACAGGAAAGCTGCCAGCACTGAAAGCTGTAGCTGGTTTTCACTGTCCCTTGGAACTGCATTCGCTGCCACACAGACATTCGCGCTCTGCTAAAGCATTGCTTCGTAATGGGGCAACACTCTGTATGACTCACTCCCAGTGCCCGGCAGTGAAATTGGAAACGTCCAGAGATTGCGCCCACAGGAAAGCTGCCAGCACTGAAAGCTGTAGCTGGTTTTCACTGTCCCTTGGAACTGCATTCGCTGCCACACAGACATTCGCGCTCTGCTAAAGCATTGCTTCGTAATGGGGCAACACTCTGTATCTCTCTCTGGCAGAGCCCGGCAGTGAAATTGGAAACGTCCAGAGATTGCGCCCACAGGAAAGCTGCCAGCACTGAAAGCTGTAGCTGGTTTTCACTGTCCCTTGGAACTGCATTCGCTGCCACACAGACATTCGCGCTCTGCTAAAGCATTGGTAGGTAATGGGGCAACACTCTGTATGACTCTCTCCCAGTGCCCGGCAGTGAAATTGGAAATGTCCAGAGATTGCGCCCACAGGAAAGCTGCCAGCACTGAAAGCTGTAGCTGGTTTTCACTGTCCCTTGGAACTGCATGCGCTGCCACACAGACATTCGCGCTCTGCTAAAGCATTGCTTCGTAATGGGGCAACACTCTGTATCTCTCTCTGGCAGAGCCCGGCAGTGAAATTGGAAACGTCCAGAGATTGCGCCCACAGGAAAGCTGCCAGCACTGAAAGCTGTAGCTGATTTTCACTGTCCCTTGGAACTGCATTCGCTGCCACACAGACATTCGCGCTCTGCTAAAGCATTGCTTCGTAATGGGGCAACACTCTGCATCTCTCACTGGCAGAGCCCGGCAGTGAAATTGGAAACGTCCAGAGATTGCGCCCACAGGAAAGCTGCCAGCACTGAAAGCTGTAGCTGGTTTTCACTGTCCCTTGGAACTGCATTCGCTGCCACACAGAGATTCGCGCTCTGCTAAAGCATTGGTAGGTAATGGGGCAACACTCTGTATGACTCTCTCCCAGTGCCCGGCAGTGAAATTGGAAACGTCCAGAGATTGCGCCCACAGGAAAGCTGCCAGCACTGAAAGCTGTAGCTGGTTTTCAGTGTCCCTTGGAACTGCATTCGCTGCCACACAGACATTCGCGCTGTGCTAAAGCATTGATTCGTAATGGGGCAACACTGTGTATCTCTCTCTGGCAGAGCCCGGCTGCCAAATTGGAAACGTCCAGAGATTGCGCCCACAGGAAAGCTGCCAGCACTGAAAGCTGTAGCTGGTTTTCACTGTCCCTTGGAACTGCATTCGCTGCCACACAGACATTCGCGCTCTGCTAAAGCATTGCTTCGTAATGGGGCAACACTCTGTATCTCTCTCTGGCAGAGCCCGGCTGCCAAATTGGAAACGTCCAGAGATTGCGCCCACAGGAAAGCTGCCAGCACTGAAAGCTGTAGCTGGTTTTCACTGTCCCTAGGAACTGCATTCGCTGCCACACAGACATTCGCGCTCTGCTAAAGCATTGCTTCGTAATGGGGCAACAGTCTGTATCTCTCACTGGCAGAGCCCGGCAGTGAAATTCGAAACGTCCAGAGATTGCGCCCACAGGAAAGCTGCCAGCACTGAAAGCTGTAGCTGGTTTTCACTGTCCCTTGGAACTGCATTCGCTGCCACACAGACATTCGCGCTCTGCTAAAGCATTGCTTCGTAATGGGGCAACACTCTGTATGACTCTCTCCCAGTGCCCGGCAGTGAAATTGGAAATGTCCAGAGATTGCGGCCACAGGAAAGCTGCCAGCACTGAAAGCTGTAGCTGGTTTTCACTGTCCCTTGGAACTGCATGCGCTGCCACACAGACATTCGCGCTGTGCTAAAGCATTGCTTTGTAATGGGGCAACACTCAGTATGACTCTCTCCCAGTGCCCGGCAGTGAAATTCGAAACGTCCAGAGATTGCGCCCACAGGAAAGCTGCCAGCACTGAAAGCTGTAGCTGGTTTTCACTGTCCCTTGGAACTGCATTCGCTGCCACACAGACATTCGTGCTCTGCTAAAGCATTGATTCGTAATGGGGCAACACTCTGTATCTCTCTCTGGCAGAGCCCGGCAGTGAAATTGGAAACGTCCAGAGATTGCGCAGACAGGAAAGCTGCCAGCACTGAAAGCTGTAGCTGGTTTTCACTGTCCCTTGGAACTGCATTCGCTGCCACACAGACATTCGCGCTCTGCTAAAGCATTGCTTCGTAATGGGGCAACACTCTGTATCTCTCTCTGGCAGAGCCCGGCTGCCAAATTGGAAACGTCCAGAGATTGCGCCCACGGGAAAGCTGCCAGCACTGAAAGCTGTAGCTGGTTTTCACTGTCCCTTGGAACTGCATTCGCTGCCACACAGACATTCGCGCTCTGCTAAAGCATTGCTTGGTAATGGGGCAACACTCTGTATCTCTCACTGGCAGAGCCCGGCAGTGAAATTGGAAACGTCCAGAGATTGCGCCCACAGGAAAGCTGCCAGCACTGAAAGCTGTAGCTGGTTTTCACTGTCTCTTGGAACTGCATTCGCTGCCACACAGACATTCGCGCTCTGCTAAAGCATTGCTTCGTAATGGGGCAACACTCTGTATCTCTCTCTGGCTGAGCCCGGCTGCCAAATTGGAAACGTCCAGAGATTGCACCCACAGGAAAGCTGCCAGCACTGAAAGCTGTAGCTGGTTTTCACTGTCCCTTGGAACTGCATTCGCTGCCACACAGACATTCGCGCTCTGCTAAAGCATTGCTTCGTAATGGGGCAACACTCTGTATGACTCACTCCCAGTGCCCGGCAGTGAAATTGGAAACGTCCAGAGATTGCGCCCACAGGAAAGCTGCCAGCACTGAAAGCTGTAGCTGGTTTTCACTGTCCCTTGGAACTGCATTCGCTGCCACACAGACATTCGCGCTCTGCTAAAGCATTGCTTCGTAATGGGGCAACACTCTGTATCTCTCTCTGGCAGAGCCCGGCAGTGAAATTGGAAACGTCCAGAGATTGCGCCCACAGGAAAGCTGCCAGCACTGAAAGCTGTAGCTGGTTTTCACTGTCACTTGGAACTGCATGCGCTGCCACACAGACATTCGCGCTCTGCTAAAGCATTGCTTCGTAATGGGGCAACACTCAGTATGACTCTCTCCCAGTGCCCGGCAGTGAAATTGGAAACGTCCAGAGATTGCGGCCACAGGAAAGCTGCCAGCACTGAAAGCTGTAGCTGGTTTTCACTGTCCCTTGGAACTGCATTCGCTGCCACACAGACATTCGCGCTCTGCTAAAGCATTGCTTCGTAATGGGGCAACACTCTGTATCTCTCTCTGGCAGAGCCCGGCAGTGAAATTGGAAACGTCCAGAGATTGCGCAGACAGGAAAGCTGCCAGCACTGAAAGCTGTAGCTGGTTTTCACTGTCCCTTGGAACTGCATTCGCTGCCACACAGACATTCGCGCTCTGCTAAAGCATTGCTTCGTAATGGGGCAACACTCTGTATCTCTCTCTGGCAGAGCCCGGCTGCCAAATTGGAAACGTCCAGAGATTGCGCCCACGGGAAAGCTGCCAGCACTGAAAGCTGTAGCTGGTTTTCACTGTCCCTTGGAACTGCATTCGCTGCCACACAGACATTCGCGCTCTGCTAAAGCATTGCTTGGTAATGGGGCAACACTCTGTATCTCTCTCTGGCAGAGCCCGGCTGCCAAATTGGAAACGTCCAGAGATTGCGCCCACAGGAAAGCTGCCAGCACTGAAAGCTGTAGCTGGTTTTCACTGTCCCTTGGAACTGCATTCGCTGCCACACAGACATTCGCGCTCTGCTAAAGCATTGCTTCGTAATGGGGCAACACTCTGTATCTCTCTCTGGCAGAGCCCGGCAGTGAAATTGGAAACGTCCAGAGATTGCGCCCACAGGAAAGCTGCCAGCACTGAAAGCTGTAGCTGGTTTTCACTGTCCCTTGGAACTGCATTCGCTGCCACACAGACATTCGCGCTCTGCTAAAGCTTTGCTTCGTAATGGGGCAACACTCTGTATCTCTCTCTGGCAGAGCCCGGCTGCCAAATTCGAAACGTCCAGAGATTGCGCCCACAGGAAAGCTGCCAGCACTGAAAGCTGTAGCTGGTTTTCACTGTCCCTTGGAACTGCATTCGCTGCCACACAGACATTCGCGCTCTGCTAAAGCATTGCTTCGTAATGGGGCAACACTCTGTATGACTCTCTCCCAGTGCCCGGCAGTGAAATTCGAAACGTCCAGAGATTGCGCCCACAGGAAAGCTGCCAGCACTGAAAGCTGTAGCTGGTTTTCACTGTCCCTTGGAACTGCATTCGCTGCCACACAGACATTCGTGCTCTGCTAAAGCATTGATTCGTAATGGGGCAACACTCTGTATCTCTCTCTGGCAGAGCCCGGCAGTGAAATTGGAAACGTCCAGAGATTGCGCAGACAGGAAAGCTGCCAGCACTGAAAGCTGTAGCTGGTTTTCACTGTCCCTTGGAACTGCATTCGCTGCCACACAGACATTCGCGCTCTGCTAAAGCATTGCTTCGTAATGGGGCAACACTCTGTATCTCTCTCTGGCAGAGCCCGGCTGCCAAATTGGAAACGTCCAGAGATTGCGCCCACGGGAAAGCTGCCAGCACTGAAAGCTGTAGCTGGTTTTCACTGTCCCTTGGAACTGCATTCGCTGCCACACAGACATTCGCGCTCTGCTAAAGCATTGCTTGGTAATGGGGCAACACTCTGTATCTCTCACTGGCAGAGCCCGGCAGTGAAATTGGAAACGTCCAGAGATTGCGGCCACAGGAAAGCTGCCAGCACTGAAAGCTGTAGCTGGTTTTCACTGTCCCTTGGAACTGCATTCGCTGCCACACAGACATTCGCGCTCTGCTAAAGCATTGCTTCGTAATGGGGCAACACTCTGTATCTCTCTCTGGCAGAGCCCGGCAGTGAAATTGGAAACGTCCAGAGATTGCGCCCACAGGAAAGCTGCCAGCACTGAAAGCTGTAGCTGGTTTTCACTGTCCCTTGGAACTGCATTCGCTGCCACACAGACATTCGCGCTCTGCTAAAGCTTTGCTTCGTAATGGGGCAACACTCTGTATCTCTCTCTGGCAGAGCCCGGCTGCCAAATTGGAAACGTCCAGAGATTGCGCAGACAGGAAAGCTGCCAGCAGTGAAAGCTGTAGCTGGTTTTCACTGTCCCTTGGAACTGCATTCGCTGCCACACAGACATTCGCGCTCTGCTAAAGCATTGCTTCGTAATGGAGCAACACTCTGTATCTCTCTCTGGCAGAGCCCGGCTGCCAAATTGGAAACGTCCAGAGATTGCGGCCACAGGAAAGCTGCCAGCACTGAAAGCTGTAGCTGGTTTTCACTGTCACTTGGAACTGCATGCGCTGCCACACAGACATTCGCGCTCTGCTAAAGCATTGCTTCGTAATGGGGCAACACTCAGTATGACTCTCTCCCAGTGCCCGGCAGTGAAATTGGAAACGTCCAGAGATTGCGGCCACAGGAAAGCTGCCAGCACTGAAAGCTGTAGCTGGTTTTCACTGTCCCTTGGAACTGCATTCGCTGCCACACAGACATTCGCGCTCTGCTAAAGCATTGCTTCGTAATGGGGCAACACTCTGTATCTCTCTCTGGCAGAGCCCGGCAGTGAAATTGGAAACGTCCAGAGATTGCGCAGACAGGAAAGCTGCCAGCACTGAAAGCTGTAGCTGGTTTTCACTGTCCCTTGGAACTGCATTCGCTGCCACACAGACATTCGCGCTCTGCTAAAGCATTGCTTCGTAATGGGGCAACACTCTGTATCTCTCTCTGGCAGAGCCCGGCTGCCAAATTGGAAACGTCCAGAGATTGCGCCCACGGGAAAGCTGCCAGCACTGAAAGCTGTAGCTGGTTTTCACTGTCCCTTGGAACTGCATTCGCTGCCACACAGACATTCGCGCTCTGCTAAAGCATTGCTTCGTAATGGGGCAACACTCTGTATGACTCTCTCCCAGTGCCCGGCAGTGAAATTGGAAATGTCCAGAGATTGCGGCCACAGGAAAGCTGCCAGCACTGAAAGCTGTAGCTGGTTTTCACTGTCCCTTGGAACTGCATTCGCTGCCACACAGACATTCGTGCTCTGCTAAAGCATTGATTCGTAATGGGGCAACACTCTGTATCTCTCTCTGGCAGAGCCCGGCAGTGAAATTGGAAACGTCCAGAGATTGCGCAGACAGGAAAGCTGCCAGCACTGAAAGCTGTAGCTGGTTTTCACTGTCCCTTGGAACTGCATTCGCTGCCACACAGACATTCGCGCTCTGCTAAAGCATTGCTTCGTAATGGGGCAACACTCTGTATCTCTCTCTGGCAGAGCCCGGCTGCCAAATTGGAAACGTCCAGAGATTGCGCCCACGGGAAAGCTGCCAGCACTGAAAGCTGTAGCTGGTTTTCACTGTCCCTTGGAACTGCATTCGCTGCCACACAGACATTCGCGCTCTGCTAAAGCATTGCTTGGTAATGGGGCAACACTCTGTATCTCTCACTGGCAGAGCCCGGCAGTGAAATTGGAAACGTCCAGAGATTGCGGCCACAGGAAAGCTGCCAGCACTGAAAGCTGTAGCTGGTTTTCACTGTCCCTTGGAACTGCATTCGCTGCCACACAGACATTCGCGCTCTGCTAAAGCATTGCTTCGTAATGGGGCAACACTCTGTATCTCTCTCTGGCAGAGCCCGGCAGTGAAATTGGAAACGTCCAGAGATTGCGCCCACAGGAAAGCTGCCAGCACTGAAAGCTGTAGCTGGTTTTCACTGTCCCTTGGAACTGCATTCGCTGCCACACAGACATTCGCGCTCTGCTAAAGCTTTGCTTCGTAATGGGGCAACACTCTGTATCTCTCTCTGGCAGAGCCCGGCTGCCAAATTGGAAACGTCCAGAGATTGCGCAGACAGGAAAGCTGCCAGCAGTGAAAGCTGTAGCTGGTTTTCACTGTCCCTTGGAACTGCATTCGCTGCCACACAGACATTCGCGCTCTGCTAAAGCATTGCTTCGTAATGGAGCAACACTCTGTATCTCTCTCTGGCAGAGCCCGGCTGCCAAATTGGAAACGTCCAGAGATTGCGGCCACAGGAAAGCTGCCACCACTGAAAGCTGTAGCTGGTTTTCACTGTCACTTGGAACTGCATGCGCTGCCACACAGACATTCGCGCTCTGCTAAAGCATTGCTTCGTAATGGGGCAACACTCAGTATGACTCTCTCCCAGTGCCCGGCAGTGAAATTGGAAACGTCCAGAGATTGCGGCCACAGGAAAGCTGCCAGCACTGAAAGCTGTAGCTGGTTTTCACTGTCCCTTGGAACTGCATTCGCTGCCACACAGACATTCGCGCTCTGCTAAAGCATTGCTTCGTAATGGGGCAACACTCTGTATCTCTCTCTGGCAGAGCCCGGCAGTGAAATTGGAAACGTCCAGAGATTGCGCAGACAGGAAAGCTGCCAGCACTGAAAGCTGTAGCTGGTTTTCACTGTCCCTTGGAACTGCATTCGCTGCCACACAGACATTCGCGCTCTGCTAAAGCATTGCTTCGTAATGGGGCAACACTCTGTATCTCTCTCTGGCAGAGCCCGGCTGCCAAATTGGAAACGTCCAGAGATTGCGCCCACGGGAAAGCTGCCAGCACTGAAAGCTGTAGCTGGTTTTCACTGTCCCTTGGAACTGCATTCGCTGCCACACAGACATTCGCGCTCTGCTAAAGCATTGCTTCGTAATGGGGCAACACTCTGTATGACTCTCTCCCAGTGCCCGGCAGTGAAATTGGAAATGTCCAGAGATTGCGGCCACAGGAAAGCTGCCAGCACTGAAAGCTGTAGCTGGTTTTCACTGTCCCTTGGAACTGCATGCGCTGCCACACAGACATTCGCGCTGTGCTAAAGCATTGCTTTGTAATGGGGCAACACTCAGTATGACTCTCTCCCAGTGCCCGGCAGTGAAATTCGAAACGTCCAGAGATTGCGCCCACAGGAAAGCTGCCAGCACTGAAAGCTGTAGCTGGTTTTCACTGTCCCTTGGAACTGCATTCGCTGCCACACAGACATTCGTGCTCTGCTAAAGCATTGATTCGTAATGGGGCAACACTCTGTATCTCTCTCTGGCAGAGCCCGGCAGTGAAATTGGAAACGTCCAGAGATTGCGCAGACAGGAAAGCTGCCAGCACTGAAAGCTGTAGCTGGTTTTCACTGTCCCTTGGAACTGCATTCGCTGCCACACAGACATTCGCGCTCTGCTAAAGCATTGCTTCGTAATGGGGCAACACTCTGTATCTCTCTCTGGCAGAGCCCGGCTGCCAAATTGGAAACGTCCAGA
This sequence comes from Mycteria americana, assembly GCF_035582795.1. NCBI lineage: Eukaryota > Metazoa > Chordata > Aves > Ciconiiformes > Ciconiidae > Mycteria > Mycteria americana. Next base: position 256,359 of record NW_027445649.1, read on the forward strand.
GATTGCGCCCACGGGAAAGCTGCCAGCACTGAAAGCTGTAGCTGGTTTTCACTGTCCCTTGGAACTGCATTCGCTGCCACACAGACATTCGCGCTCTGCTAAAGCATTGCTTGGTAATGGGGCAACACTCTGTATCTCTCACTGGCAGAGCCCGGCAGTGAAATTGGAAACGTCCAGAGATTGCGGCCACAGGAAAGCTGCCAGCACTGAAAGCTGTAGCTGGTTTTCACTGTCCCTTGGAACTGCATTCGCTGCCACACAGACATTCGCGCTCTGCTAAAGCATTGCTTCGTAATGGGGCAACACTCTGTATCTCTCTCTGGCAGAGCCCGGCAGTGAAATTGGAAACGTCCAGAGATTGCGCCCACAGGAAAGCTGCCAGCACTGAAAGCTGTAGCTGGTTTTCACTGTCCCTTGGAACTGCATTCGCTGCCACACAGACATTCGCGCTCTGCTAAAGCATTGCTTCGTAATGGAGCAACACTCTGTATCTCTCTCTGGCAGAGCCCGGCTGCCAAATTGGAAACGTCCAGAGATTGCGGCCACAGGAAAGCTGCCAGCACTGAAAGCTGTAGCTGGTTTTCACTGTCACTTGGAACTGCATGCGCTGCCACACAGACATTCGCGCTCTGCTAAAGCATTGCTTCGTAATGGGGCAACACTCAGTATGACTCTCTCCCAGTGCCCGGCAGTGAAATTGGAAACGTCCAGAGATTGCGGCCACAGGAAAGCTGCCAGCACTGAAAGCTGTAGCTGGTTTTCACTGTCCCTTGGAACTGCATTCGCTGCCACACAGACATTCGCGCTCTGCTAAAGCATTGCTTCGTAATGGGGCAACACTCTGTATCTCTCTCTGGCAGAGCCCGGCAGTGAAATTGGAAACGTCCAGAGATTGCGCAGACAGGAAAGCTGCCAGCACTGAAAGCTGTAGCTGGTTTTCACTGTCCCTTGGAACTGCATTCGCTGCCACACAGACATTCGCGCTCTGCTAAAGCATTGCTTCGTAATGGGGCAACACTCTGTATCTCTCTCTGGCAGAGCCCGGCTGCCAAATTGGAAACGTCCAGAGATTGCGCCCACGGGAAAGCTGCCAGCACTGAAAGCTGTAGCTGGTTTTCACTGTCCCTTGGAACTGCATTCGCTGCCACACAGACATTCGCGCTCTGCTAAAGCATTGCTTGGTAATGGGGCAACACTCTGTATCTCTCACTGGCAGAGCCCGGCAGTGAAATTGGAAACGTCCAGAGATTGCGCCCACAGGAAAGCTGCCAGCACTGAAAGCTGTAGCTGGTTTTCACTGTCCCTTGGAACTGCATTCGCTGCCACACAGACATTCGCGCTCTGCTAAAGCATTGCTTCGTAATGGGGCAACACTCTGTATCTCTCTCTGGCAGAGCCCGGCAGTGAAATTGGAAACGTCCAGAGATTGCGCCCACAGGAAAGCTGCCAGCACTGAAAGCTGTAGCTGGTTTTCACTGTCCCTTGGAACTGCATTCGCTGCCACACAGACATTCGCGCTCTGCTAAAGCTTTGCTTCGTAATGGGGCAACACTCTGTATCTCTCTCTGGCAGAGCCCGGCTGCCAAATTGGAAACGTCCAGAGATTGCGCAGACAGGAAAGCTGCCAGCAGTGAAAGCTGTAGCTGGTTTTCACTGTCCCTTGGAACTGCATTCGCTGCCACACAGACATTCGCGCTCTGCTAAAGCATTGCTTCGTAATGGGGCAACACTCTGTATCTCTCTCTGGCAGAGCCCGGCAGTGAAATTGGAAACGTCCAGAGATTGCGCCCACAGGAAAGCTGCCAGCACTGAAAGCTGTAGCTGGTTTTCACTGTCACTTGGAACTGCATGCGCTGCCACACAGACATTCGCGCTCTGCTAAAGCATTGCTTCGTAATGGGGCAACACTCAGTATGACTCTCTCCCAGTGCCCGGCAGTGAAATTGGAAACGTCCAGAGATTGCGTCCACAGGAAAGCTGCCAGCACTGAAAGCTGTAGCTGGTTTTCACTGTCCCTTGGAACTGCATTCGCTGCCACACAGACATTCGCGCTCTGCTAAAGCATTGCTTCGTAATGGGGCAACACTCTGTATCTCTCTCTGGCAGAGCCCGGCTGCCAAATTGGAAACGTCCAGAGATTGCGCCCACAGGAAAGCTGCCAGCACTGAAAGCTGTAGCTGGTTTTCACTGTCCCTTGGAACTGCATTCGCTGCCACACAGACATTCGCTCTCTGCTAAAGCATTGCTTCGTAATGGGGCAACACTCTGTATGACTCTCTCCCAGTGCCCGGCAGTGAAATTGGAAACGTCCAGAGATTGCGCCCACAGGAAAGCTGCCAGCACTGAAAGCGGTAGCTGGTTTTCACTGTCCCTTGGAACTGCATTCGCTGCCACACAGACATTCGCGCTCTGCTAAAGCATTGCTTCGTAATGGGGCAACACTCTGTATCTCTCTCTGGCAGAGCCCGGCAGTGAAATTGGAAACGTGCAGAGATTGCGCCCACAGGAAAGCTGCCAGCACTGAAAGCTGTAGCTGGTTTTCACTGTCCCTTGGAACTGCATTCGCTGCCACACAGACATTCGCGCTCTGATAAAGCATTCCTTCGTAATGGGGCAACACTCTGTATCTCTCACTGGCAGAGCCCGGCTGCCAAATTGGAAACGTCCAGAGATTGCGTCCACAGGAAAGCTGCCAGCACTGAAAGCTGTAGCTGGTTTTCACTGTCCCTTGGAACTGCATTCGCTGCCACACAGACATTCGCGCTCTGCTAAAGCATTGCTTCGTAATGGGGCAACACTCTATATCTCTCTCTGGCAGAGCCCGGCTGCCAAATTGGAAACGTCCAGAGATTGCGCCCACAGGAAAGCTGCAGCACTGAAAGCTGTAGCTGGTTTACACTGTCCCTTGGAACTGCATTCGCTGCCACAGAGACATTCGCGCTCTGCTAAAGCATTGCTTGGTAATGGGGCAACACTGTGTATCTCTCTCTGGCAGAGCCCGGCAGTGAAATTGGAAATGTCCAGAGATTGCGCCCACAGGAAAGCTGCCAGCACTGAAAGCTGTAGCTGGTTTTCACTGTCCCTTGGAACTGCATTCGCTGCCACACAGACATTCGCGCTCTGCTAAAGCATTGGTTCGTAATGGGGCAACACTTGGTATCTCTCTCTGGCAGAGATCGTCAGTGAAATTGGAAACGTCCAGAGATTGCGCCCACAGGAAAGCTGCCAGCACTGAAAGCTGTAGCTGTTTTTCACTGTCCCTTGGAACTGCATTCGCTGCCACACAGACATTCGCGCTCTGCTAAAGCATTGGTAGGTAATGGGGCAACACTCTGTATGACTCTCTCCCAGTGCCCGGCAGTTAAATTGGAAACGTCCAGAGATTGCGCAGACAGGAAAGCTGCCAGCACTGAAAGCTGTAGCTGGTTTTCACTGTCCCTTGGAACTGCATTCGCTGCCACACAGACATTCGCGCTCTGCTAAAGCATTGCTTCGTAATGGGGCAACACTCTGTATCTCTCTCTGGCAGAGCCCGGCAGTGAAATTGGAAACGTCCAGAGATTGCGCCCACAGGAAAGCGTCCAGCACTGAAAGCTGTAGCTGGTTTTCACTGTCCCTTGGAACTGCATTCGCTGCCACACAGACATTCGCGCTCTGCTAAAGCATTGGTAGGTAATGGGGCAACACTCTGTATCTCTCACTGGCAGAGCCCGGCTGCCAAATTGGAAAGGTCCAGAGATTGCGGCCACAGGAAAGCTGCCAGCACTGAAAGCTGTAGCTGGTTTTCACTGTCCCTTGGAACTGCATTCGCTGCCACACAGACATTCGCGCTCTGCTAAAGCATTGGTAGGTAATGGGGCAACACTCTGTATGACTCTCTCCCAATGCCCGGCAGTGAAATTGGAAACGTCCAGAGATTGCGCCCACAGAAAAGCGTCCAGCACTGAAAGCTGTAGCTGGTTTTCACTGTCCCTTGGAACTGCATTCGCTGCCACACAGACATTCGCGCTCTGCTAAAGCATTGCTTCGTAATGGGGCAACACTCTGTATCTCTCACTGGCAGAGCCCGGCTGCCAAATTGGAAACGTCCAGAGATTGCGCCCACAGGAAAGCTGCAGCACTGAAAGCTGTAGCTGGTTTTCACTGTCCCTTGGAACTGCATTCGCTGCCACACAGACATTCGCGCTCTGCTAAAGCATTGCTTGGTAATGGGGCAACACTTGGTATCTCTCTCTGGCAGAGATCGTCAGTGAAATTGGAAACGTCCAGAGATTGCGCCCACAGGAAAGCTGCCAGCACTGAAAGCTGTAGCTGGTTTTCACTGTCCCTTGGAACTGCATTCGCTGCCACACAGACATTCGCGCTCTGCTAAAGCATTGGAAGGTAATGGGGCAACACTCTGTATGACTCTCTCCCAGTGCCCGGCAGTGAAATTGGAAACGTCCAGAGATTGCGCAGACAGGAAAGCTGCCAGCACTGAAAGCTGTAGCTGGTTTTCACTGTCCCTTGGAACTGCATTCGCTGCCACACAGACATTCGCGCTCTGCTAAAGCATTGCTTCGTAATGGGGCAACACTCTGTATCTCTCTCTGGCAGAGCCCGGCAGTGAAATTGGAAACGTCCAGAGATTGCGCCCACAGGAAAGCTGCCAGCACTGAAAGCTGTAGCTGCTTTTCACTGTCCCTTGGAACTGCATTCGCTGCCACACAGATAATCGCGCTCTGCTAAAGAATTGGTAGGTAATGGGGCAACACTCTGTATGACTCTCTCCCAGTGCCCGGCAGTGAAATTGGAAACGTGCAGAGATTGCGCCCACAGGAAAGCTGCCAGCACTGAAAGCTGTAGCTGGTTTTCACTGTCCCTTGGAACTGCATTCGCTGCCACACAGACATTCGCGCTCTGCTAAAGCATTGCTTCGTAATGGGGCAACACTCTGTATCTCTCTTTGGCAGAGCCCGGCTGCCAAGTTGGAAACGTCCAGAGATTACGCCCACAGGAAAGCTGCCAGCACTGAAAGCTGTAGCTGGTTTTCACTGTCCCTTGGAACTGCATTCGCTGCCACACAGACATTCGCGCTCTGCTAAAGCATTGCTTCGTAATGGGGCAACACTCTGTATGACTCTCTCCCAGTGCCCGGCAGTGAAATTGGAAACGTCCAGAGATTGCGGCCACAGGAAAGCTGCCAGCACTGAAAGCTGTAGCTGGTTTTCACTGTCCCTTGGAACTGCATTCGCTGCCACACAGACATTCGCGCTCTGCTAAAGCATTGCTTGGTAATGGGGCAACACTCTGTATCTCTCTCTGGCAGAGCCCGGCAGTGAAATTGGAAATGTCCAGACATTGCGCCCACAGGAAAGCTGCCAGCACTGAAAGCTGTAGCTGGTTTTCACTGTCCCTTGGAACTGCATTCGCTGCCACACAGACATTCGCGCTCTGCTAAAGCATTGCTTCGTAATGGGGCAACACTCTGTATGACTCTCTCCCAGTGCCCGGCAGTGAAATTGGAAACGTCCAGAGATTGCGCAGACAGGAAAGCTGCCAGCACTGAAAGCTGTAGCTGGTTTTCACTGTCCCTTGGAACTGCATGCGCTGCCACACAGACATTCGCGCTCTGCTAAAGCATTGCTTCGTAATGGGGCAACACTCTGTATCTCTCTCTGGCTGAGCCCGGCAGTGAAATTGGAAACGTCCAGAGATTGCGCCCACAGGAAAGCGTCCAGCACTGAAAGCTGTAGCTGGTTTTCACTGTCCCTTGGAACTGCATTCGCTGCCACACAGACATTCGCGCTCTGCTAAAGCATTGGTAGGTAATGGGGCAACACTCTGTATCTCTCACTGGCAGAGCCCGGCTGCCAAATTGGAAACGTCCAGAGATTGCGGCCACAGGAAAGCTGCCAGCACTGAAAGCTGTAGCTGGTTTTCACTGTCCCTTGGAACTGCATTCGCTGCCACACAGACATTCGCGCTCTGCTAAAGCATTGCTTCGTAATGGGGCAACACTCTGTATCGCTCTCTGGCAGAGCCCGGCAGTGAAATTGGAAACGTCCAGAGATTGCGGCCACAGGAAAGCTGCCAGCACTGAAAGCTGTACCTGGTTTTCACTGTCCCTTGGAACTGCATTCGCTGCCACACAGACATTCGCGCTCTGCTAAAGCATTGCTTGGTAATGGGGCAACACTCTGTATCTCTCTCTGGCAGAGCCCGGCGGCCAAATTGGAAACGTCCAGAGATTGCGCCCACAGGAAAGCGTCCAGCACTGAAAGCTGTAGCTGGTTTTCACTGTCCCTTGGAACTGCATTCGCTGCCACACAGACATTCGCGCTCTGCTAAAGCATTGCTTGGTAATGTGGCAACACTGTGTATCTCTCTCTGACAGAGCCCGGCAGTGAAATTGGAAATGTCCAGAGATTGCGCCCACAGGAAAGCTGCCAGCACTGAAAGCTGTAGCTGGTTTTCACTGTCCCTTGGAACTGCATTCGCTGCCACACAGACATTCGCGCTCTGCTAAAGCATTGCTTCGTAATGGGGCAACACTCTGTATCGCTCTCTGGCAGAACCCGTCAGTGAAATTGGAAACGTCCAGAGATTGCGGCCACAGGAAAGCTGCCAGCACTGAAAGCTGTAGCTGGTTTTCACTGTCCCTTGGAACTGCATTCGCTGCCACACAGACATTCGCGCTCTGCTAAAGCATTGCTTCGTAATGGGGCAACACTCTGTATCTCTCTCTGGCAGAGCCCGGCTGCCAAATTGGAAACGTCCAGAGATTGCGGCCACAGGAAAGCTGCCAGCACTGAAAGCTGTAGCTGGTTTTCACTGTCCCTTGGAACTGCATTCGCTGCCACACAGACATTCGCGCTCTGCTAAAGCATTGCTTCGTAATGGGGCAACACTCTGTATGACTCTCTCCCTTGCCCGGCAGTGAAATTGGAAACGTCCAGAGATTGCGCCCACAGGAAAGCTGCCAGCACTGAAAGCTGTAGCTGGTTTTCACTGTCCCTTGGAACTGCATTCGCTGCCACACAGACATTCGCGCTCTGCTAAAGCATTGGTAGGTAATGGGGCAACACTCTGTATGACTCTCTCCCAGTGCCCGGCAGTGAAATTGGAAACGTCCAGAGATTGCGCCCACAGGACAGCTGCCAGCACTGAAAGCTGTAGCTGGTTTTCACTGTCCCTTGGAACTGCATTCGCTGCCACACAGACATTCGCGCTCTGCTAAAGCATTGCTTCGTAATGGGGTAACACTCTGTATCTCTCTCTGGCAGAGCCCGGCTGCCAAATTGGAAACGTCCAGAGATTGCGCCCACAGGAAAGCTGCCAGCACTGAAAGCTGTAGCTGCTTTTCACTGTCCCTTGGAACTGCATTCGCTGCCACACAGATAATCGCGCTCTGCTAAAGAATTGGTAGGTAATGGGGAAACACTCTGTATGACTCTCTCCCAGTGCCCGGCAGTGAAATTGGAAACGTCCAGAGATTGCGGCCACAGGAAAGCTGCCAGCACTGAAAGCTGTAGCTGGTTTTCACTGTCCCTTGGAACTGCATTCGCTGCCACACAGACATTCGCGCTCTGCTAAAGCATTGCTTGGTAATGGGGCAACACTCTGTATCTCTCTCTGGCAGAGCCCGGCGGCCAAATTGGAAACGTCCAGAGATTGCGCCCAGAGGAAAGCGTCCAGCACTGAAAGCTGTAGCTGGTTTTCACTGTCCCTTGGAACTGCATTCGCTGCCACACAGACATTCGCGCTCTGCTAAAGCATTGCTTCGTAATGGGGCAACACTCTGTATCTCTCTCTGGCAGAGCCCGGCAGTGAAATTGGAAACGTCCAGAGATTGCGCCCACAGGAAAGCGTCCAGCACTGAAAGCTGTAGCTGGTTTTCACTGTCCCTTGGAACTGCATTCGCTGCCACACAGACATTCGCGCTCTGCTAAAGCATTGCTTCGTAATGGGGCAACACTCTGTATGACTCTCTCCCTTGCCCGGCAGTGAAATTGGAAACGTCCAGAGATTGCGCCCACAGGAAAGCTGCCAGCACTGAAAGCTGTAGCTGGTTTTTACTGTCCCTTGGAACTGCATTCGCTGCCACACAGACATTCGCGCTCTGCTAAAGCATTGGTAGGTAATGGGGCAACACTCTGTATGACTCTCTCCCAGTGCCCGGCAGTGAAATTGGAAACGTCCAGAGATTGCGCCCACAGGAAAGCGTCCAGCACTGAAAGCGGTAGCTGGTTTTCACTGTCCCTTGGAACTGCATTCGCTGCCACACAGACATTCGCGCTCTGCTAAAGCATTGCTTCGTAATGGGGCAACACTCTGTATCTCTCTCTGGCAGAGCCCGGCAGTGAAATTGGAAACGTCCAGAGATTGCGCCCACAGGAAAGCGTCCAGCACTGAAAGCTGTAGCTGGTTTTCACTGTCCCTTGGAACTGCATTCGCTGCCACACAGACATTCGCGCTCTGCTAAAGCATTGCTTCGTAATGGGGCAACACTCTATATCTCTCTCTGGCAGAGCCCGGCTGCCAAATTGGAAACGTCCAGAGATTGCGGCCACAGGAAAGCTGCAGCACTGAAAGCTGTAGCTGGTTTACACTGTCCCTTGGAACTGCATTCGCTGCCACACAGACATTCGCGCTCTGCTAAAGCATTGCTTGGTAATGTGGCAACACTGTGTATCTCTCTCTGACAGAGCCCGGCAGTGAAATTGGAAATGTCCAGAGATTGCGCCCACAGGAAAGCTGCCAGCACTGAAAGCTGTAGCTGGTTTTCACTGTCCCTTGGAACTGCATTCGCTGCCACACAGACATTCGCGCTCTGCTAAAGCATTAGTAGGTAATGGGGCAACACTCTGTATGACTCTCTCCCAGTGCCCGGCAGTGAAATTGGAAACGTCCAGAGATTGCGCCCACAGGACAGCTGCCAGCACTGAAAGCTGTAGCTGGTTTTCACTGTCCCTTGGAACTGCATTCGCTGCCACACAGACATTCGCGCTCTGCTAAAGCATTGGTAGGTAATGGGGCAACACTCTGTATGACTCTCTCCCAGTGCCCGGCAGTGAAATTGGAAACGTCCAGAGATTGCGCAGACAGGAAAGCTGCCAGCACTGAAAGCTGTAGCTGGTTTTCACTGTCCCTTGGAACTGCATTCGCTGCCACACAGACATTCGCGCTCTGCTAAAGCATTGCTTCGTAATGGGGCAACACTCTGTATCTCTCTCTGGCAGAGCCCGGCTGCCAAATTGGAAACGTCCAGAGATTGCGCCCACAGGAAAGCTGCCAGCACTGAAAGCTGTAGCTGCTTTTCACTGTCCCTTGGAACTGCATTCGCTGCCACACAGATAATCGCGCTCTGCTAAAGAATTGGTAGGTAATGGGGCAACACTCTGTATGACTCTCTCCCAGTGCCCGGCAGTGAAATTGGAAACGTCCAGAGATTGCGCCCACAGGAAAGCTGCCAGCACTGAAAGCTGTAGCTGGTTTTCACTGTCCCTTGGAACTGCATTCGCTGCCACACAGACATTCGCGCTCTGCTAAAGCATTGCTTCGTAATGGGGCAACACTTGGTATCTCTCTCTGGCAGAGATCGTCAGTGAAATTGGAAACGTCCAGAGATTGCGCCCACAGGAAAGCTGCCAGCACTGAAAGCTGTAGCTGTTTTTCACTGTCCCTTGGAACTGCATTCGCTGCCACACAGACATTCGCGCTCTGCTAAAGAATTGGTAGGTAATGGGGCAACACTCTGTATGACTCTCTCCCAGTGCCCGGCAGTGAAATTGGAAACGTCCAGAGATTGCGCAGACAGGAAAGCTGCCAGCACTGAAAGCTGTAGCTGGTTTTCACTGTCCCTTGGAACTGCATTCGCTGCCACACAGACATTCGCGCTCTGCTAAAGCATTGCTTCGTAATGGGGCAACACTCTGTATCTCTCTCTGGCAGAGCCCGGCAGTGAAATTGGAAACGTCCAGAGATTGCGCCCACAGGAAAGCGTCCAGCACTGAAAGCTGTAGCTGGTTTTCACTGTCCCTTGGAACTGCATTCGCTGCCACACAGACATTCGCGCTCTGCTAAAGCATTGGTAGGTAATGGGGCAACACTCTGTATCTCTCACTGGCAGAGCCCGGCTGCCAAATTGGAAACGTCCAGAGATTGCGGCCACAGGAAAGCTGCCAGCACTGAAAGCTGTAGCTGGTTTTCACTGTCCCTTGGAACTGCATTCGCTGCCACACAGACATTCGCGCTCTGCTAAAGCATTGCTTCGTAATGGGGCAACACTCTGTATCTCTCTCTGGCAGAGCCCGGCTGCCAAATTGGAAACGTCCAGAGATTGCGCCCACAGGAAAGCTGCCAGCACTGAAAGCTGTAGCTGGTTTTCACTGTCCCTTGGAACTGCATTCGCTGCCACACAGACATTCGCGCTCTGCTAAAGCATTGCTTCGTAATGGGGCAACACTCTGTATGACTCTCTCCCTTGCCCGGCAGTGAAATTGGAAACGTCCAGAGATTGCGCCCACAGGAAAGCTGCCAGCACTGAAAGCTGTAGCTGGTTTTCACTGTCCCTTGGAACTGCATTCGCTGCCACACAGACATTCGCGCTCTGCTAAAGCATTGGTAGGTAATGGGGCAACACTCTGTATGACTCTCTCCCAGTGCCCGGCAGTGAAATTGGAAACGTCCAGAGATTGCGCCCACAGGACAGCTGCCAGCACTGAAAGCTGTTGCTGGTTTTCACTGTCCCTTGTAACTGCATTCGCTGCCACACAGACAGTCGCGCTCTGCTAAAGCATTGGTAGGTAATGGGGCAACACTCTGTATGACTCTCTCCCAGTGCCCAGCAGTGAAATTGGAAACGTCCAGAGATTGCGGCCACAGGAAAGCTGCCAGCACTGAAAGCTGTAGCTGGTTTTCACTGTCCCTTGGAACTGCATTCGCTGCCACACAGACATTCGCGCTCTGCTAAAGCATTGCTTCGTAATGGGGTAACACTCTGTATCTCTCTCTGGCAGAGCCCGGCTGCCAAATTGGAAACGTCCAGAGATTGCGCCCACAGGAAAGCTGCCAGCACTGAAAGCTGTAGCTGCTTTTCACTGTCCCTTGGAACTGCATTCGCTGCCACACAGATAATCGCGCTCTGCTAAAGAATTGGTAGGTAATGGGGCAACACTCTGTATGACTCTCTCCCAGTGCCCGGCAGTGAAATTGGAAACGTCCAGAGATTGCGGCCACAGGAAAGCTGCCAGCACTGAAAGCTGTAGCTGGTTTTCACTGTCCCTTGGAACTGCATTCGCTGCCACACAGACATTCGCGCTCTGCTAAAGCATTGCTTGGTAATGGGGCAACACTCTGTATCTCTCTCTGGCAGAGCCCGGCTGCCAAATTGGAAACGTCCAGAGATTGCGCCCACAGGAAAGCGTCCAGCACTGAAAGCTGTAGCTGGTTTTCACTGTCCCTTGGAACTGCATTCGCTGCCACACAGACATTCGCGCTCTGCTAAAGCATTGCTTCGTAATGGGGCAACACTCTGTATCTCTCTCTGGCAGAGCCCGGCTGCCAAATTGGAAACGTCCAGAGATTGCGCCCACAGGAAAGCTGCCAGCACTGAAAGCTGTAGCTGGTTTTCACTGTCCCTTGGAACTGCATTCGCTGCCACACAGACATTCGCGCTCTGCTAAAGCATTGCTTCGTAATGGGGCAACACTCTGTATGACTCTCTCCCAGTGCCCGGCAGTGAAATTGGAAACGTCCAGAGATTGCGGCCACAGGAAAGCTGCCAGCACTGAAAGCTGTACCTGGTTTTCACTGTCCCTTGGAACTGCATTCGCTGCCACACAGACATTCGCGCTCTGCTAAAGCATTGCTTCGTAATGGGGCAACACTCTGTATCTCTCTCTGGCAGAGCCCGGCTGCCAAATTGGAAACGTCCAGAGATTGCGCCCACAGGAAAGCGTCCAGCACTGAAAGCTGTAGCTGGTTTTCACTGTCCCTTGGAACTGCATTCGCTGCCACACAGACATTCGCGCTCTGCTAAAGCATTGCTTCGTAATGGGGCAACACTCTGTATGACTCTCTCCCTTGCCCGGCAGTGAAATTGGAAACGTCCAGAGATTGCGCCCACAGGAAAGCTGCCAGCACTGAAAGCTGTAGCTGGTTTTTACTGTCCCTTGGAACTGCATTCGCTGCCACACAGACATTCGCGCTCTGCTAAAGCATTGGTAGGTAATGGGGCAACACTCTGTATGACTCTCTCCCAGTGCCCGGCAGTGAAATTGGAAACGTCCAGAGATTGCGCCCACAGGAAAGCGTCCAGCACTGAAAGCGGTAGCTGGTTTTCACTGTCCCTTGGAACTGCATTCGCTGCCACACAGACATTCGCGCTCTGCTAAAGCATTGCTTGGTAATGTGGCAACACTGTGTATCTCTCTCTGACAGAGCCCGGCAGTGAAATTGGAAATGTCCAGAGATTGCGCCCACAGGAAAGCTGCCAGCACTGAAAGCTGTAGCTGGTTTTCACTGTCCCTTGGAACTGCATTCGCTGCCACACAGACATTCGCGCTCTGCTAAAGCATTAGTAGGTAATGGGGCAACACTCTGTATGACTCTCTCCCAGTGCCCGGCAGTGAAATTGGAAACGTCCAGAGATTGCGCCCACAGGACAGCTGCCAGCACTGAAAGCTGTAGCTGGTTTTCACTGTCCCTTGGAACTGCATTCGCTGCCACACAGACATTCGCGCTCTGCTAAAGCATTGGTAGGTAATGGGGCAACACTCTGTATGACTCTCTCCCAGTGCCCGGCAGTGAAATTGGAAACGTCCAGAGATTGCGCAGACAGGAAAGCTGCCAGCACTGAAAGCTGTAGCTGGTTTTCACTGTCCCTTGGAACTGCATTCGCTGCCACACAGACATTCGCGCTCTGCTAAAGCATTGCTTCGTAATGGGGCAACACTCTGTATCTCTCTCTGGCAGAGCCCGGCTGCCAAATTGGAAACGTCCAGAGATTGCGCCCACAGGAAAGCTGCCAGCACTGAAAGCTGTAGCTGGTTTTCACTGTCCCTTGGAACTGCATTCGCTGCCACACAGACATTCGCGCTCTGCTAAAGCATTGCTTCGTAATGGGGCAACACTCTGTATCTCTCTCTGGCAGAGCCCGGCTGCCAAATTGGAAACGTGCAGAGATTGCGCCCACAGGAAAGCTGCCAGCACTGAAAGCTGTAGCTGGTTTTCACTGTCCCTTGGAACTGCATTCGCTGCCACACAGACATTCGCGCTCTGCTAAAGCATTGGTAGGTAATGGGGCAACACTCTGTATCTCTCTCTGGCAGAGCCCGGCTGCCAAATTGGAAACGTCCAGAGATTGCGCCCACAGGAAAGCTGCCAGCACTGAAAGCTGTAGCTGGTTTTCACTGTCCCTTGGAACTGCATTCGCTGCCACACAGACATTCGTGCTCTGCTAAAGCATTGGTAGGTAATGGGGCAACACTCTGTATGACTCTCTCCCAGTGCCCGGCAGTGAAATTGGAAATGTCCAGAGATTGCGGCCACAGGAAAGCTGCCAGCACTGAAAGCTGTAGCTGGTTTTCACTGTCCCTTGGAACTGTATGCGCTGCCACACAGACATTCGCGCTCTGCTAAAGCATTGCTTCGTAATGGGGCAACACTCTGTATCTCTCTCTGGCAGAGCCCGGCAGTGAAATTGGAAACGTCCAGAGGTTACGGCCACAGGAAAGCTGCCAGCACTGAAAGCTGTAGCTGGTTTTCACTGTCCCTTGGAACTGCATGCGCTGCCACACAGACATTCGCGCTCTGCTAAAGCATTGCTTGGTAATGGGGCAACACTCTGTATCTCTCTCTGGCAGAGCCCGGCAGTGAAATTGGAAACGTCCAGAGATTGCGGCCACAGGAAAGCTGCCAGCACTGAAAGCTGTAGCTGGTTTTCACTGTCCCTTGGAACTGCATTCGCTGCCACACAGACATTCGCGCTCTGCTAAAGCATTGCTTCGTAATGGGGCAACACTCTGTATCTCTCACTGGCAGAGACCGTTTGCCAAATTGGAAACGTCCAGAGATTGCGGCCACAGGAAAGCTGCCAGCACTGAAAGCTGTAGCTGGTTTTCACTGTCCCTTGGAACTGCATTCGCTGCCACACAGAGATTCGCGCTCTGCTAAAGCATTGCTTCGTAATGGGGCAACACTCTGTATGACTCTCTCCCAGTGCCCGGCAGTGAAATTGGAAACGTCCAGAGATTGCGGCCACAGGAAAGCTGCCAGCACTGAAAGCTGTAGCTGGTTTTCACTGTCCCTTGGAACTGCATTCGCTGCCACACAGACATTCGCGCTCTGCTAAAGCATTGCTTCGTAATGGGGCAACACTCTGTATCGCTCTCTGGCAGAGCCCGGCAGTGAAATTGGAAACGTCCAGAGATTGCGCCCACAGGAAAGCTGCCAGCACTGAAAGCTGTAGCTGGTTTTCACTGTCTCGTGGAACTGCATTCGCTGCCACACAGACATTCGCGCTCTGCTAAAGCATTGCTTCGTAATGGGGCAACACTCTGTATCTCTCTCTGGCAGAGCCCGGCAGTGAAATTGGAAACGTCCAGAGGTTACGGCCACAGGAAAGCTGCCAGCACTGAAAGCTGTAGCTGGTTTTCACTGTCCCTTGGAACTGCATGCGCTGCCACACAGACATTCGCGCTCTGCTAAAGCATTGCTTGGTAATGGGGCAACACTCTGTATCTCTCTCTGGCAGAGCCCGGCAGTGAAATTGGAAACGTCCAGAGATTGCGCCCACAGGAAAGCTGCCAGCACTGAAAGCTGTAGCTGGTTTTCACTGTCCCTTGGAACTGCATTCGCTGCCACACAGACATTCGCGCTCTGCTAAAGCATTGCTTCGTAATGGGGCAACACTCTGTATCTCTCACTGGCAGAGCCCGTTTGCCAAATTGGAAACGTCCAGAGATTGCGCCCACAGGAAAGCTGCCAGCACTGAAAGCTCTAGCTGGTTTTCACTGTCCCTTGGAACTGCATTCGCTGCCACACAGACATTCGCGCTCTGCTAAAGCATTGCTTCGTAATGGGGCAACACTCTGTATGACTCTCTCCCAGTGCCCGGCAGTGAAATTGGAAACGTCCAGAGATTGCGGCCACAGGAAAGCTGCCAGCACTGAAAGCTGTAGCTGGTTTTCACTGTCCCTTGGAACTGCATTCGCTGCCACACAGACATTCGCGCTCTGCTAAAGCATTGCTTCGTAATGGGGCAACACTCTGTATCGCTCTCTGGCAGAGCCCGGCAGTGAAATTGGAAACGTCCAGAGATTGCGCCCACAGGAAAGCTGCCAGCACTGAAAGCTCTAGCTGGTTTTCACTGTCCCTTGGAACTGCATTCGCTGCCACACAGACATTCGCGCTCTGCTAAAGCATTGCTTCGTAATGGGGCAACACTCTGTATCTCTCTCTGGCAGAGCCCGGCTGCCAAATTGGAAACGTCCAGAGATTGCGCCCACAGGAAAGCTGCCAGCACTGAAAGCTGTAGCTGGTTTTCACTGTCCCTTGGAACTGCATTCGCTGCCACACAGACATTCGCGCTCTGCTAAAGCATTGGTAGGTAATGGGGCAACACTCTGTATCTCTCTCTGGCAGAGCCCGGCTGCCAAATTGGAAACGTCCAGAGATTGCGCCCACAGGAAAGCTGCCAGCACTGAAAGCTGTAGCTGGTTTTCACTGTCCCTTGGAACTGCATTCGCTGCCACACAGACATTCGTGCTCTGCTAAAGCATTGGTAGGTAATGGGGCAACACTCTGTATGACTCTCTCCCAGTGCCCGGCAGTGAAATTGGAAATGTCCAGAGATTGCGGCCACAGGAAAGCTGCCAGCACTGAAAGCTGTAGCTGGTTTTCACTGTCCCTTGGAACTGCATGCGCTGCCACACAGACATTCGCGCTCTGCTAAAGCATTGCTTCGTAATGGGGCAACACTCTGTATCTCTCTCTGGCAGAGCCCGGCAGTGAAATTGGAAACGTCCAGAGGTTACGGCCACAGGAAAGCTGCCAGCACTGAAAGCTCTAGCTGGTTTTCACTGTCCCTTGGAACTGCATTCGCTGCCACACAGACATTCGCGCTCTGCTAAAGCATTGCTTGGTAATGGGGCAACACTCTGTATCTCTCTCTGGCAGAGCCCGGCAGTGAAATTGGAAACGTCCAGAGATTGCGCCCACAGGAAAGCTGCCAGCACTGAAAGCTGTAGCTGGTTTTCACTGTCCCTTGGAACTGCATGCGCTGCCACACAGACATTCGCGCTCTGCTAAAGCATTGCTTCGTAATGGGGCAACACTCTGTATGACTCTCTCCCAGTGCCCGGCAGTGAAATTGGAAACGTCCAGAGATTGCGGCCACAGGAAAGCTGCCAGCACTGAAAGCTGTAGCTGGTTTTCACTGTCCCTTGGAACTGCATTCGCTGCCACACAGAGATTCGCGCTCTGCTAAAGCATTGCTTGGTAATGGGGCAACACTCTGTATCTCTCTCTGGCAGAGCCCGGCAGTGAAATTGGAAACGTCCAGAGATTGCGCCCACAGGAAAGCTGCCAGCACTGAAAGCTGTAGCTGGTTTTCACTGTCTCTTGGAACTGCATTCGCTGCCACACAGACATTCGCGCTCTGCTAAAGCATTGCTTCGTAATGGGGCAACACTCTGTATCTCTCTCTGGCTGAGCCCGGTTGCCAAATTGGAAACGTCCAGAGATTGCACCCACAGGAAAGCTGCCAGCACTGAAAGCTCTAGCTGGTTTTCACTGTCCCTTGGAACTGCATTCGCTGCCACACAGACATTCGCGCTCTGCTAAAGCATTGCTTCGTAATGGGGCAACACTCTGTATCGCTCTCTGGCAGAGCCCGGCAGTGAAATTGGAAACGTCCAGAGATTGCGCCCACAGGAAAGCTGCCAGCACTGAAAGCTGTAGCTGGTTTTCACTGTCTCTTGGAACTGCATTCGCTGCCACACAGACATTCGCGCTCTGCTAAAGCATTGCTTCGTAATGGGGCAACACTCTGTATCACTCTCTGGCTGAGCCCGGCTGCCAAATTGGAAACGTCCAGAGATTGCACCCACAGGAAAGCTGCCAGCACTGAAAGCTGTAGCTGGTTTTCACTGTCCCTTGGAACTGCATTCGCTGCCACACAGACATTCGCGCTCTGCTAAAGCATTGCTTCGTAATGGGGCAACACTCTGTATGG
The DNA here is from genome assembly GCF_035582795.1 of Mycteria americana. NCBI lineage: Eukaryota > Metazoa > Chordata > Aves > Ciconiiformes > Ciconiidae > Mycteria > Mycteria americana. The sequence goes on from NW_027445649.1 coordinate 273,577, forward strand.
CTCACTCCCATGCCCGGCAGTGAAATTGGAAACGTCCAGAGATTGCGCCCACAGGAAAGCTGCCAGCACTGAAAGCTGTAGCTGGTTTTCACTGTCCCTTGGAACTGCATTCGCTGCCACACAGACATTCGCGCTCTGCTAAAGCATTGCTTCGTAATGGGGCAACACTCTGTATCTCTCTCTGGCAGAGCCCGGCAGTGAAATTGGAAACGTCCAGAGATTGCGCAGACAGGAAAGCTGCCAGCACTGAAAGCTGTAGCTGGTTTTCACTGTCCCTTGGAACTGCATTCGCTGCCACACAGACATTCGCGCTCTGCTAAAGCATTGCTTCGTAATGGGGCAACACTCTGTATCTCTCTCTGGCAGAGCCCGGCAGTGAAATTCGAAACGTCCAGAGATTGCGCCCACAGGAAAGCTACCAGCACTGAAAGCTGTAGCTGGTTTTCACTGTCCCTTGGAACTGCATTCGCTGCCACACAGACATTCGCGCTCTGCTAAAGCATTGCTTCGTAATGGGGCAACACTCTGTATGACTCACTCCCAGTGCCCGGCAGTGAAATTGGAAACGTCCAGAGATTGCGCCCACAGGAAAGCTGCCAGCACTGAAAGCTCTAGCTGGTTTTCACTGTCCCTTGGAACTGCATTCGCTGCCACACAGACATTCGCGCTTTGCTAAAGCATTGATTCGTAATGGGGCAACACTCTGTATCTCTCTCTGGCAGAGCCCGGCAGTGAAATTGGAAACGTCCAGAGATTGCGGCCACAGGAAAGCTGCCAGCACTGAAAGCTGTAGCTGGTTTTCACTGTCCCTTGGAACTGCATTCGCTGCCACACATTCATTCGCGCTCTGCTAAGGCATTGCTTCGTAATGGGGCAACACTCTGTATCTCTCACTGGCAGAGCCAGGCTGCCAAATTGGAAACGTCCAGAGATTGCGCCCACAGGAAAGCTGCCAGCACTGAAAGCTCTAGCTGGTTTTCACTGTCCCTTGGAACTGCATTCGCTGCCACACAGATATTCGCGCTCTGCTAAAGCATTGCTTCGTAATGGGGCAACACTCTGTATCTCTCTCTGGCAGAGCCCGGCTGCCAAATTGGAAACGTCCAGAGATTGCGCCCACAGGAAAGCTGCCAGCACTGAAAGCTCTAGCTGGTTTTCACTGTCCCTTGGAACTGCATTCGCTGCCACACAGACATTCGCGCTCTGCTAAAGCATTGCTTGGTAATATGGCAACACTCTGTATCTCTCACTGGCAGAGCCCGGCAGTGAAATTGGAAACGTCCAGAGATTGCGCCCACAGGAAAGCTGCCAGCACTGAAAGCTGTAGCTGGTTTTCACTGTCCCTTGGAACTGCATGCGCTGCCACACAGACATTCGCGCTCTGCTAAAGCATTGCTTCGTAATGGGGCAACACTCAGTATGACTCTCTCCCAGTGCCCGGCAGTGAAATTGGAAACGTCCAGAGATTGCGCCCACAGGAAAGCTGCCAGCACTGAAAGCTGTAGCTGGTTTTCACTGTCCCTTGGAACTGCATTCGCTGCCACACAGACATTCGTGCTCTGCTAAAGCATTGCTTCGTAATGGGGCAACACTCAGTATGAGTCTCTCCCAGTGCCCGGCAGTGAAATTGGAAACGTCCAGAGATTGCGCCCACAGGAAAGCTGCCAGCACTGAAAGCTGTAGCTGGTTTTCACTGTCCCTTGGAACTGCATTCGCTGCCACACAGACATTCGTGCTCTGCTAAAGCATTGCTTCGTAATGGGGCAACACTCTGTATCTCTCTCTGGCAGAGCCCGGCAGTGAAATTGGAAACGTCCAGAGATTGCGCCCACAGGAAAGCTGCCAGCAATGAAAGCTGTAGCTGGTTTTCACTGTCCCTTGGAACTGCATTCGCTGCCACACAGACATTCGCGCTCTGCTAAAGCATTGCTTCGTAATGGGGCAACACTCTGTATCTCTCTCTGGCAGAGCCCGGCAGTGAAATTGGAAATGTCCAGAGATTGCGCCCACAGGAAAGCTGCCAGCACTGAAAGCTGTAGCTGGTTTTCACTGTCCCTTGGAACTGCATTCGCTGCCACACAGACATTCGCGCTCTGCTAAAGCATTGCTTCGTAATGGGGCAACACTCTGTATCTCTCTCTGGCAGAGCCCGGCAGTGAAATTGGAAACGTCCAGAGATTGCGCCCACAGGAAAGCTGCCAGCACTGAAAGCTGTAGCTGGTTTTCACTGTCCCTAGGAACTGCATTCGCTGCCACACAGACATTCGCGCTTGCTAAAGCATTGCTTCGTAATGGGGCAACACTCTGTATCTCTCTCTGGCAGAGCCCGGCTGCCAAATTGGAAACGTCCAGAGATTGCGCCCACAGGAAAGCTGCCAGCACTGAAAGCTGTAGCTGGTTTTCACTGTCCCTTGGAACTGCATTCGCTGCCACACAGACATTCGCGCTCTGCTAAAGCATTGCTTCGTAGTGGGGCAACACTCTGTATCTCTCACTGGCAGAGCCCGGCAGTGAAATTCGAAACGTCCAGAGATTGCGCCCACAGGAAAGCTGCCAGCACTGAAAGCTGTAGCTGGTTTTCACTGTCCCTTGGAACTGCATTCGCTGCCACACAGACATTCGCGCTCTGCTAAAGCATTGGTAGGTAATGGGGCAACACTCTGTATGACTCTCTCCCAGTGCCCGGCAGTGAAATTGGAAATGTCCAGAGATTGCCCCCACAGGAAAGCTGCCAGCACTGAAAGCTCTAGCTGGTTTTCACTGTCCCTTGGAACTGCATGCGCTGCCACACAGACATTCGCGCTCTGCTAAAGCATTGCTTGGTAATGGGGCAACACTCTGTATCTCTCTCTGGCAGAACCCGGCAGTGAAATTGGAAACGTCCAGAGATTGCGCCCACAGGAAAGCTGCCAGCACTGAAAGCTGTAGCTGGTTTTCACTGTCCCTTGGAACTGCATGCGCTGCCACACAGACATTCGCGCTCTGCTAAAGCATTGCTTCGTAATGGGGCAACACTCAGTATGACTCTCTCCCAGTGCCCGGCAGTGAAATTGGAAACGTCCAGAGATTGCGCCCACAGGAAAGCGTCCAGCACTGAAAGCTGTAGCTGGTTTTCACTGTCCCTTGGAACTGCATTCGCTGCCACACAGACATTCGCGCTCTGCTAAAGCATTGCTTCGTAATGGGGCAACACTCTGTATCTCTCTCTGGCAGAGCCCGGCTGCCAAATTGGAAACGTCCAGAGATTGCGCCCACAGGAAAGCTGCCAGCACTGAAAGCTGTAGCTGGTTTTCACTGTCCCTAGGAACTGCATTCGCTGCCACACAGACATTCGCGCTCTGCTAAAGCATTGCTTCGTAATGGGGCAACACTCTGTATCTCTCACTGGCAGAGCCCGGCAGTGAAATTCGAAACGTCCAGAGATTGCGCCCACAGGAAAGCTGCCAGCACTGAAAGCTGTAGCTGGTTTTCACTGTCCCTTGGAACTGCATTCGCTGCCACACAGACATTCGCGCTCTGCTAAAGCATTGCTTCGTAATGGGGCAACACTCTGTATGACTCTCTCCCAGTGCCCGGCAGTGAAAGTGGAAATGTCCAGAGATTGCGCCCACAGGAAAGCTGCCAGCACTGAAAGCTCTAGCTGGTTTTCACTGTCCCTTGGAACTGCATTCGCTGCCACACAGACATTCGCGCTCTGCTAAAGCATTGCTTCGTAATGGGGCAACACTCTGTATCTCTCTCTGGCTGAGCCCGGCAGTGAAATTGGAAACGTCCAGAGATTGCGCCCACAGGAAAGCTGCCAGCACTGAAAGCTGTAGCTGGTTTTCACTGTCCCTTGGAACTGCATTCGCTGCCACACAGACATTCGCGCTCTGCTAAAGCATTGCTTCGTAATGGGGCAACACTCTGTATCTCTCTCTGGCAGAGCCCGTCAGTGAAATTGGAAACGTCCAGAGATTGCGCCCACAGGAAAGCTGCTAGCACTTAAAGCTGTAGCTGGTTTTCACTGTCCCTTGGAACTGCATTCGCTGCCACACAGACATTCGCGCTCTGCTAAAGCATTGCTTCGTAATGGGGCAACACTCTGTATCTCTCACTGGCAGAGCCCGTTTGCCAAATTGGAAACGTCCAGAGATTGCGCCCACAGGAAAGCGTCCAGCACTGAAAGCTGTAGCTGGTTTTCACTGTCCCTTGGAACTGCATTCGCTGCCACACAGAGATTCGCGCTCTGCTAAAGCATTGCTTCGTAATGGGGCAACACTCTGTATGACTCTCTCCCAGTGCCCGGCAGTGAAATTGGAAACGTCCAGAGATTGCGGCCACAGGAAAGCTGCCAGCACTGAAAGCTGTAGCTGGTTTTCACTGTCCCTTGGAACTGCATTCGCTGCCACACAGACATTCGCGCTCTGCTAAAGCATTGCTTCGTAATGGGGCAACACTCAGTATGACTCTCTCCCAGTGCCCGGCAGTGAAATTGGAAACGTCCAGAGATTGCGCCCACAGGAAAGCTGCCAGCACTGAAAGCTGTAGCTAGTTTTCACTGTCCCTTGGAACTGCATTCGCTGCCACACAGACATTCGTGCTCTGCTAAAGCATTGCTTCGTAATGGGGCAACACTCTGTATCTCTCTCTGGCAGAGCCCGGCAGTGAAATTGGAAACGTCCAGAGATTGCGCCCACAGGAAAGCTGCCAGCAATGAAAGCTGTAGCTGGTTTTCACTGTCCCTTGGAACTGCATTCGCTGCCACACAGACATTCGCGCTCTGCTGAAGCATTGCTTCGTAATGGGGCAACACTCTGTATCTCTCTCTGGCAGAGCCCGGCAGTGAAATTGGAAATGTCCAGAGATTGCGCCCACAGGAAAGCTGCCAGCACTGAAAGCTGTAGCTGGTTTTCACTGTCCCTTGGAACTGCATTCGCTGCCACACAGACATTCGCGCTCTGCTAAAGCATTGCTTCGTAATGGGGCAACACTCTGTATCTCTCACTGGCAGAGCCCGGCAGTGAAATTGGAAACGTCCAGAGATTGCGCCCACAGGAAAGCTGCCAGCACTGAAAGCTGTAGCTGGTTTTCACTGTCCCTTGGAACTGCATTCGCTGCCACACAGACATTCGCGCTCTGCTAAAGCATTGGTAGGTAATGGGGCAACACTCTGTATGACTCTCTCCCAGTGCCCGGCAGTGAAATTGGAAACGTCCAGAGATTGCGCAGACAGGAAAGCTGCCAGCACTGAAAGCTGTAGCTGGTTTTCACTGTCCCTTGGAACTGCATTCGCTGCCACACAGACATTCGCGCTCTGCTAAAGCATTGCTTCGTAATGGGGCAACACTCTGTATCTCTCTCTGGCAGAGCCCGGCTGCCAAATTGGAAACGTCCAGAGATTGCGCCCACAGGAAAGCTGCCAGCACTGAAAGCTCTAGCTGGTTTTCACTGTCCCTTGGAACTGCATTCGCTGCCACACAGACATTCGCGCTCTGCTAAAGCATTGCTTCGTAATGGGGCAACACTCTGTATCTCTCTCTGGCTGAGCCCGGCAGTGAAATTGGAAACGTCCAGAGATTGCGCCCACAGGAAAGCTGCCAGCACTGAAAGCTGTAGCTGGTTTTCACTGTCCCTTGGAACTGCATTCGCTGCCACACAGACATTCGCGCTCTGCTAAAGCATTGCTTCGTAATGGGGCAACACTCTGTATCTCTCTCTGGCAGAGCCCGTCAGTGAAATTGGAAACGTCCAGAGATTGCGCCCACAGGAAAGCTGCCAGCACTGAAAGCTGTAGCTGGTTTTCACTGTCCCTTGGAACTGCATTCGCTGCCACACAGACATTCGCGCTCTGCTAAAGCATTGCTTGGTAATGGGGCAACACTCTGTATCTCTCACTGGCAGAGCCCGTTTGCCAAATTGGAAACGTCCAGAGATTGCGCCCACAGGAAAGCTGCCAGCACTGAAAGCTGTAGCTGGTTTTCACTGTCCCTTGGAACTGCATTCGCTGCCACACAGAGATTCGCGCTCTGCTAAAGCATTGCTTCGTAATGGGGCAACACTCTGTATGACTCTCTCCCAGTGCCCGGCAGTGAAATTGGAAACGTCCAGAGATTGCGGCCACAGGAAAGCTGCCAGCACTGAAAGCTGTAGCTGGTTTTCACTGTCCCTTGGAACTGCATTCGCTGCCACACAGACATTCGCGCTCTGCTAAAGCATTGCTTCGTAATGGGGCAACACTCTGTATCGCTCTCTGGCAGAGCCCGGCAGTGAAATTGGAAACGTCCAGAGATTGCGCCCACAGGAAAGCTGCCAGCACTGAAAGCTGTAGCTGGTTTTCACTGTCTCTTGGAACTGCATTCGCTGCCACACAGACATTCGCGCTCTGCTAAAGCATTGCTTCGTAATGGGGCAACACTCTGTATCTCTCTCTGGCTGAGCCCGGCTGCCAAATTGGAAACGTCCAGAGATTGCACCCACAGGAAAGCTGCCAGCACTGAAAGCTGTAGCTGGTTTTCACTGTCCCTTGGAACTGCATGCGCTGCCACACAGACATTCGCGCTCTGCTAAAGCATTGCTTCGTAATGGGGCAACACTCTGTATGGCTCACTCCCAGTGCCCGGCAGTGAAATTGGAAACGTCCAGAGATTGCGCCCACAGGAAAGCTGCCAGCACTGAAAGCTGTAGCTGGTTTTCACTGTCCCTTGGAACTGCATTCGCTGCCACACAGACATTCGCGCTCTGCTAAAGCATTGATTCGTAATGGGGCAACACTCTGTATCTCTCTCTGGCAGAGCCCGGCAGTGAAATTGGAAACGTCCAGAGATTGCGCAGACAGGAAAGCTGCCAGCACTGAAAGCTGTAGCTGGTTTTCACTGTCCCTTGGAACTGCATTCGCTGCCACACAGACATTCGCGCTCTGCTAAAGCATTGCTTCGTAATGGGGCAACACTCTGTATCTCTCTCTGGCAGAGCCCGGCTGCCAAATTGGAAACGTCCAGAGATTGCGCCCACAGGAAAGCTGCCAGCACTGAAAGCTGTAACTGGTTTTCACTGTCCCTTGGAACTGCATGCGCTGCCACACAGACATTCGCGCTCTGCTAAAGCATTGGTAGGTAATGGGGCAACACTCTGTATGACTCTCTCCCAGTGCCCGGCATTGAAATTGGAAATGTCCAGAGATTGCGGCCACAGGAAAGCTGCCAGCACTGAAAGCTGTAGCTGGTTTTCACTGTCCCTTGGAACTGCATGCGCTGCCACACAGACATTCGCGCTCTGCTAAAGCATTGCTTCGTAATGGGGCAACACTCTGTATCTCTCTCTGGCAGAGCCCGGCAGTGAAATTCGAAACGTCCAGAGATTGCGCCCACAGGAAAGCTGCCAGCACTGAAAGCTGTAGCTGGTTTTCACTGTCCCTTGGAACTGCATTCGCTGCCACACAGACATTCGCGCTCTGCTAAAGCATTGCTTCGTAATGGGGCAACACTCTGTATGACTCACTCCCAGTGCCCGGCAGTGAAATTGGAAACGTCCAGAGATTGCGCCCACAGGAAAGCTGCCAGCACTGAAAGCTCTAGCTGGTTTTCACTGTCCCTTGGAACTGCATTCGCTGCCACACAGACATTCGCGCTCTGCTAAAGCATTGATTCGTAATGGGGCAACACTCTGTATCTCTCTCTGGCAGAGCCCGGCAGTGAAATTGGAAACGTCCAGAGATTGCGGCCACAGGAAAGCTGCCAGCACTGAAAGCTGTAGCTGGTTTTCACTGTCCCTTGGAACTGCATTCGCTGCCACACATTCATTCGCGCTCTGCTAAGGCATTGCTTCGTAATGGGGCAACACTCTGTATCTCTCACTGGCAGAGCCAGGCTGCCAAATTGGAAACGTCCAGAGATTGCGCCCACAGGAAAGCTGCCAGCACTGAAAGCTCTAGCTGGTTTTCACTGTCCCTTGGAACTGCATTCGCTGCCACACAGACATTCGCGCTCTGCTAAAGCATTGCTTCGTAATGGGGCAACACTCTGTATCTCTCTCTGGCAGAGCCCGGCTGCCAAATTGGAAACGTCCAGAGATTGCGCCCACAGGAAAGCTGCCAGCACTGAAAGCTCTAGCTGGTTTTCACTGTCCCTTGGAACTGCATTCGCTGCCACACAGACATTCGCGCTCTGCTAAAGCATTGCTTGGTAATGTGGCAACACTCTGTATCTCTCACTGGCAGAGCCCGGCAGTGAAATTGGAAACGTCCAGAGATTGCGCCCACAGGAAAGCTGCCAGCACTGAAAGCTGTAGCTGGTTTTCACTGTCCCTTGGAACTGCATGCGCTGCCACACAGACATTCGCGCTCTGCTAAAGCATTGCTTCGTAATGGGGCAACACTCAGTATGACTCTCTCCCAGTGCCTGGCAGTGAAATTGGAAACGTCCAGAGATTGCGCCCACAGGAAAGCTGCCAGCACTGAAAGCTGTAGCTGGTTTTCACTGTCCCTTGGAACTGCATTCGCTGCCACACAGACATTCGTGCTCTGCTAAAGCATTGCTTCGTAATGGGGCAACACTCAGTATGACTCTCTCCCAGTGCCCGGCAGTGAAATTGGAAACGTCCAGAGATTGCGCCCACAGGAAAGCTGCCAGCACTGAAAGCTGTAGCTGGTTTTCACTGTCCCTTGGAACTGCATTCGCTGCCACACAGACATTCGTGCTCTGCTAAAGCATTGCTTCGTAATGGGGCAACACTCTGTATCTCTCTCTGGCAGAGCCCGGCAGTGAAATTGGAAACGTCCAGAGATTGCGCCCACAGGAAAGCTGCCAGCAATGAAAGCTGTAGCTGGTTTTCACTGTCCCTTGGAACTGCATTCGCTGCCACACAGACATTCGCGCTCTGCTAAAGCATTGCTTCGTAATGGGGCAACACTCTGTATCTCTCTCTGGCAGAGCCCGGCAGTGAAATTGGAAATGTCCAGAGATTGCGCCCACAGGAAAGCTGCCAGCACTGAAAGCTGTAGCTGGTTTTCACTGTCCCTTGGAACTGCATTCGCTGCCACACAGACATTCGCGCTCTGCTAAAGCATTGCTTCGTAATGGGGCAACACTCTGTATCTCTCTCTGGCAGAGCCCGGCAGTGAAATTGGAAACGTCCAGAGATTGCGCCCACAGGAAAGCTGCCAGCACTGAAAGCTGTAGCTGGTTTTCACTGTCCCTAGGAACTGCATTCGCTGCCACACAGACATTCGCGCTTGCTAAAGCATTGCTTCGTAATGGGGCAACACTCTGTATCTCTCTCTGGCAGAGCCCGGCTGCCAAATTGGAAACGTCCAGAGATTGCGCCCACAGGAAAGCTGCCAGCACTGAAAGCTCTAGCTGGTTTTCACTGTCCCTTGGAACTGCATTCGCTGCCACACAGACATTCGCGCTCTGCTAAAGCATTGCTTCGTAATGGGGCAACACTCTGTATCTCTCTCTGGCAGAGCCCCGCAGTGAAATTCGAAACGTCCAGAGATTGCGCCCACAGGAAAGCTGCCAGCACTGAAAGCTGTAGCTGGTTTTCACTGTCCCTTGGAACTGCATTCGCTGCCACACAGACATTCGCGCTCTGCTAAAGCATTGCTTCGTAATGGGGCAACACTCTTTATGACTCTCTCCCAGTGCCCGGCAGTGAAATTGGAAATGTCCAGAGATTGCCCCCACAGGAAAGCTGCCAGCACTGAAAGCTCTAGCTGGTTTTCACTGTCCCTTGGAACTGCATGCGCTGCCACACAGACATTCGCGCTCTGCTAAAGCATTGCTTGGTAAAGGGGCAACACTCTGTATCTCTCTCTGGCAGAACCCGGCAGTGAAATTGGAAACGTCCAGAGATTGCGCCCACAGGAAAGCTGCCAGCACTGAAAGCTGTAGCTGGTTTTCACTGTCCCTTGGAACTGCATGCGCTGCCACACAGACATTCGCGCTCTGCTAAAGCATTGCTTCGTAATGGGGCAACACTCAGTATGACTCTCTCCCAGTGCCCGGCAGTGAAATTGGAAACGTCCAGAGATTGCGCCCACAGGAAAGCGTCCAGCACTGAAAGCTGTAGCTGGTTTTCACTGTCCCTTGGAACTGCATTCGCTGCCACACAGACATTCGCGCTCTGCTAAAGCATTGCTTCGTAATGGGGCAACACTCTGTATCTCTCTCTGGCAGAGCCCGGCAGTGAAATTGGAAACGTCCAGAGATTGCGCCCACAGGAAAGCTGCCAGCACTGAAAGCTGTAGCTGGTTTTCACTGTCCCTTGGAACTGCATTCGCTGCCACACAGACATTCGCGCTCTGCTAAAGCATTGCTTCGTAATGGGGCAACACTCTGTATCTCTCACTGGCAGAGCCCGGCAGTGAAATTCGAAACGTCCAGAGATTGCGCCCACAGGAAAGCTGCCAGCACTGAAAGCTGTAGCTGGTTTTCACTGTCCCTTGGAACTGCATTCGCTGCCACACAGACATTCGCGCTCTGCTAAAGCATTGCTTCGTAATGGGGCAACACTCTGTATGACTCTCTGCCAGTGCCCGGCAGTGAAAGTGGAAATGTCCAGAGATTGCGCCCACAGGAAAGCTGCCAGCACTGAAAGCTCTAGCTGGTTTTCACTGTCCCTTGGAACTGCATTCGCTGCCACACAGACATTCGCGCTCTGCTAAAGCATTGCTTCGTAATGGGGCAACACTCTGTATCTCTCTCTGGCTGAGCCCGGCAGTGAAATTGGAAACGTCCAGAGATTGCGCCCACAGGAAAGCTGCCAGCACTGAAAGCTGTAGCTGGTTTTCACTGTCCCTTGGAACTGCATTCGCTGCCACACAGACATTCGCGCTCTGCTAAAGCATTGCTTCGTAATGGGGCAACACTCTGTATCTCTCTCTGGCAGAGCCCGTCAGTGAAATTGGAAACGTCCAGAGATTGCGCCCACAGGAAAGCTGCCAGCACTTAAAGCTGTAGCTGGTTTTCACTGTCCCTTGGAACTGCATTCGCTGCCACACAGACATTCGCGCTCTGCTAAAGCATTGCTTCGTAATGGGGCAACACTCTGTATCTCTCTCTGGCAGAGCCCGGCAGTGAAATTGGAAATGTCCAGAGATTGCGCCCACAGGAAAGCTGCCAGCACTGAAAGCTGTAGCTGGTTTTCACTGTCCCTTGGAACTGCATTCGCTGCCACACAGACATTCGCGCTCTGCTAAAGCATTGCTTCGTAATGGGGCAACACTCTGTATCTCTCTCTGGCAGAGCCCGGCAGTGAAATTGGAAACGTCCAGAGATTGCGCCCACAGGAAAGCTGCCAGCACTGAAAGCTGTAGCTGGTTTTCACTGTCCCTAGGAACTGCATTCGCTGCCACACAGACATTCGCGCTTGCTAAAGCATTGCTTCGTAATGGGGCAACACTCTGTATCTCTCTCTGGCAGAGCCCGGCTGCCAAATTGGAAACGTCCAGAGATTGCGCCCACAGGAAAGCTGCCAGCACTGAAAGCTGTAGCTGGTTTTCACTGTCCCTTGGAACTGCATTCGCTGCCACACAGACATTCGCGCTCTGCTAAAGCATTGCTTCGTAATGGGGCAACACTCTGTATCTCTCACTGGCAGAGCCCGGCAGTGAAATTCGAAACGTCCAGAGATTGCGCCCACAGGAAAGCTGCCAGCACTGAAAGCTGTAGCTGGTTTTCACTGTCCCTTGGAACTGCATTCGCTGCCACACAGACATTCGCGCTCTGCTAAAGCATTGGTAGGTAATGGGGCAACACTCTGTATGACTCTCTCCCAGTGCCCGGCAGTGAAATTGGAAATGTCCAGAGATTGCCCCCACAGGAAAGCTGCCAGCACTGAAAGCTCTAGCTGGTTTTCACTGTCCCTTGGAACTGCATGCGCTGCCACACAGACATTCGCGCTCTGCTAAAGCATTGCTTGGTAATGGGGCAACACTCTGTATCTCTCTCTGGCAGAACCCGGCAGTGAAATTGGAAACGTCCAGAGATTGCGCCCACAGGAAAGCTGCCAGCACTGAAAGCTGTAGCTGGTTTTCACTGTCCCTTGGAACTGCATGCGCTGCCACACAGACATTCGCGCTCTGCTAAAGCATTGCTTCGTAATGGGGCAACACTCAGTATGACTCTCTCCCAGTGCCCGGCAGTGAAATTGGAAACGTCCAGAGATTGCGCCCACAGGAAAGCGTCCAGCACTGAAAGCTGTAGCTGGTTTTCACTGTCCCTTGGAACTGCATTCGCTGCCACACAGACATTCGCGCTCTGCTAAAGCATTGCTTCGTAACGGGGCAACACTCTGTATCTCTCTCTGGCAGAGCCCGGCAGTGAAATTGGAAACGTCCAGAGATTGCGCAGACAGGAAAGCTGCCAGCACTGAAAGCTGTAGCTGGTTTTCACTGTCCCTTGGAACTGCATTCGCTGCCACACAGACATTCGCGCTCTGCTAAAGCATTGCTTCGTAATGGGGCAACACTCTGTATCTCTCTCTGGCAGAGCCCGGCTGCCAAATTGGAAACGTCCAGAGATTGCGCCCACAGGAAAGCTGCCAGCACTGAAAGCTGTAGCTGGTTTTCACTGTCCCTAGGAACTGCATTCGCTGCCACACAGACATTCGCGCTCTGCTAAAGCATTGCTTCGTAATGGGGCAACACTCTGTATCTCTCACTGGCAGAGCCCGGCAGTGAAATTCGAAACGTCCAGAGATTGCGCCCACAGGAAAGCTGCCAGCACTGAAAGCTGTAGCTGGTTTTCACTGTCCCTTGGAACTGCATTCGCTGCCACACAGACATTCGCGCTCTGCTAAAGCATTGCTTCGTAATGGGGCAACACTCTGTATGACTCTCTCCCAGTGCCCGGCAGTGAAAGTGGAAATGTCCAGAGATTGCGCCCACAGGAAAGCTGCCAGCACTGAAAGCTGTAGCTGGTTTTCACTGTCCCTTGGAACTGCATTCGCTGCCACACAGACATTCGCGCTCTGCTAAAGCATTGCTTCGTAATGGGGCAACACTCTGTATCTCTCTCTGGCTGAGCCCGGCAGTGAAATTGGAAACGTCCAGAGATTGCGCCCACAGGAAAGCTGCCAGCACTGAAAGCTGTAGCTGGTTTTCACTGTCCCTTGGAACTGCATTCGCTGCCACACAGACATTCGCGCTCTGCTAAAGCATTGCTTCGTAATGGGGCAACACTCTGTATCTCTCTCTGGCAGAGCCCGTCAGTGAAATTGGAAACGTCCAGAGATTGCGCCCACAGGAAAGCTGCTAGCACTTAAAGCTGTAGCTGGTTTTCACTGTCCCTTGGAACTGCATTCGCTGCCACACAGACATTCGCGCTCTGCTAAAGCATTGCTTCGTAATGGGGCAACACTCTGTATCTCTCACTGGCAGAGCCCGTTTGCCAAATTGGAAACGTCCAGAGATTGCGCCCACAGGAAAGCTGCCAGCACTGAAAGCTGTAGCTGGTTTTCACTGTCCCTTGGAACTGTATTCGCTGCCACACAGAGATTCGCGCTCTGCTAAAGCATTGCTTCGTAATGGGGCAACACTCTGTATGACTCTCTCCCAGTGCCCGGCAGTGAAATTGGAAACGTCCAGAGATTGCGGCCACAGGAAAGCTGCCAGCACTGAAAGCTGTAGCTGGTTTTCACTGTCCCTTGGAACTGCATTCGCTGCCACACAGACATTCGCGCTCTGCTAAAGCATTGCTTCGTAATGGGGCAACACTCAGTATGACTCTCTCCCAGTGCCCGGCAGTGAAATTGGAAATGTCCAGAGATTGCGCCCACAGGAAAGCTGCCAGCACTGAAATCTGTAGCTAGTTTTCACTGTCCCTTGGAACTGCATTCGCTGCCACACAGACATTCGTGCTCTGCTAAAGCATTGCTTCGTAATGGGGCAACACTCTGTATCTCTCTCTGGCAGAGCCCGGCAGTGAAATTGGAAACGTCCAGAGATTGCGCCCACAGGAAAGCTGCCAGCAATGAAAGCTGTAGCTGGTTTTCACTGTCCCTTGGAACTGCATTCGCTGCCACACAGACATTCGCGCTCTGCTGAAGCATTGCTTCGTAATGGGGCAACACTCTGTATCTCTCTCTGGCAGAGCCCGGCAGTGAAATTGGAAATGTCCAGAGATTGCGCCCACAGGAAAGCTGCCAGCACTGAAAGCTGTAGCTGGTTTTCACTGTCCCTTGGAACTGCATTCGCTGCCACACAGACATTCGCGCTCTGCTAAAGCATTGGTAGGTAATGGGGCAACACTCTGTATGACTCTCTCCCAGTGCCCGGCAGTGAAATTGGAAACGTCCAGAGATTGCGCAGACAGGAAAGCTGCCAGCACTGAAAGCTGTAGCTGGTTTTCACTGTCCCTTGGAACTGCATTCGCTGCCACACAGACATTCGCGCTCTGCTAAAGCATTGCTTCGTAATGGGGCAACACTCTGTATCTCTCTCTGGCAGAGCCCGGCTGCCAAATTGGAAACGTCCAGAGATTGCGCCCACAGGAAAGCTGCCAGCACTGAAAGCTGTAGCTGGTTTTCACTGTCCCTAGGAACTGCATTCGCTGCCACACAGACATTCGCGCTCTGCTAAAGCATTGCTTCGTAATGGGGCAACACTCTGTATGACTCTCTCCCAGTGCCCGGCAGTGAAAGTGGAAATGTCCAGAGATTGCGCCCACAGGAAAGCTGCCAGCACTGAAAGCTCTAGCTGGTTTTCACTGTCCCTTGGAACTGCATTCGCTGCCACACAGACATTCGCGCTCTGCTAAAGCATTGCTTCGTAATGGGGCAACACTCTGTATCTCTCTCTGGCTGAGCCCGGCAGTGAAATTGGAAACGTCCAGAGATTGCGCCCACAGGAAAGCTGCCAGCACTGAAAGCTGTAGCTGGTTTTCACTGTCCCTTGGAACTGCATTCGCTGCCACACAGACATTCGCGCTCTGCTAAAGCATTGCTTCGTAATGGGGCAACACTCTGTATCTCTCTCTGGCAGAGCCCGTCAGTGAAATTGGAAACGTCCAGAGATTGCGGCCACAGGAAAGCTGCCAGCACTGAAAGCTGTAGCTGGTTTTCACTGTCCCTTGGAACTGCATGCGCTGCCACACAGACATTCGCGCTCTGCTAAAGCATTGCTTGGTAATGGGGCAACACTCTGTATCTCTCACTGGCAGAGCCCGTTTGCCAAATTGGAAACGTCCAGAGATTGCGCCCACAGGAAAGCTGCCAGCACTGAAAGCTGTAGCTGGTTTTCACTGTCCCTTGGAACTGCATTCGCTGCCACACAGAGATTCGCGCTCTGCTAAAGCATTGCTTCGTAATGGGGCAACACTCTGTATGACTCTCTCCCAGTGCCCGGCAGTGAAATTGGAAACGTCCAGAGATTGCGGCCACAGGAAAGCTGCCAGCACTGAAAGCTGTAGCTGGTTTTCACTGTCCCTTGGAACTGCATTCGCTGCCACACAGACATTCGCGCTCTGCTAAAGCATTGCTTCGTAATGGGGCAACACTCTGTATCTCTCTCTGGCTGAGCCCGGCAGTGAAATTGGAAACGTCCAGAGATTGCGCCCACAGGAAAGCTGCCAGCACTGAAAGCTGTAGCTGGTTTTCACTGTCCCTTGGAACTGCATTCGCTGCCACACAGACATTCGCGCTCTGCTAAAGCATTGCTTCGTAATGGGGCAACACTCTGTATGGCTCACTCCCAGTGCCCGGCAGTGAAATTGGAAACGTCCAGAGATTGCGCCCACAGGAAAGCTGCCAGCACTGAAAGCTGTAGCTGGTTTTCACTGTCCCTTGGAACTGCATTCGCTGCCACACAGACATTCGCGCTCTGCTAAAGCATTGATTCGTAATGGGGCAACACTCTGTATCTCTCTCTGGCAGAGCCCGGCAGTGAAATTGGAAACGTCCAGAGATTGCGCAGACAGGAAAGCTGCCAGCACTGAAAGCTGTAGCTGGTTTTCACTGTCCCTTGGAACTGCATTCGCTGCCACACAGACATTCGCGCTCTGCTAAAGCATTGCTTCGTAATGGGGCAACACTCTGTATCTCTCTCTGGCAGAGCCCGGCAGTGAAATTGGAAACGTCCAGAGATTGCGCCCACAGGAAAGCTGCCAGCACTGAAAGCTGTAACTGGTTTTCACTGTCCCTTGGAACTGCATTCGCTGCCACACAGACATTCGCGCTCTGCTAAAGCATTGGTAGGTAATGGGGCAACACTCTGTATGACTCTCTCCCAGTGCCCGGCATTGAAATTGGAAATGTCCAGAGATTGCGGCCACAGGAAAGCTGCCAGCACTGAAAGCTGTAGCTGGTTTTCACTGTCCCTTGGAACTGCATGCGCTGCCACACAGACATTCGCGCTCTGCTAAAGCATTGCTTCGTAATGGGGCAACACTCTGTATCTCTCTCTGGCAGAGCCCGGCAGTGAAATTCGAAACGTCCAGAGATTGCGCCCACAGGAAAGCTGCCAGCACTGAAAGCTGTAGCTGGTTTTCACTGTCCCTTGGAACTGCATTCGCTGCCACACAGACATTCGCGCTCTGCTAAAGCATTGCTTCGTAATGGGGCAATACTCTGTATGACTCACTCCCAGTGCCCGGCAGTGAAATTGGAAACGTCCAGAGATTGCGCCCACAGGAAAGCTGCCAGCACTGAAAGCTCTAGCTGGTTTTCACTGTCCCTTGGAACTGCATTCGCTGCCACACAGACATTCGCGCTCTGCTAAAGCATTGATTCGTAATGGGGCAACACTCTGTATCTCTCTCTGGCAGAGCCCGGCAGTGAAATTGGAAACGTCCAGAGATTGCGGCCACAGGAAAGCTGCCAGCACTGAAAGCTGTAGCTGGTTTTCACTGTCCCTTGGAACTGCATTCGCTGCCACACATTCATTCGCGCTCTGCTAAGGCATTGCTTCGTAATGGGGCAACACTCTGTATCTCTCACTGGCAGAGCCAGGCTGCCAAATTGGAAACGTCCAGAGATTGCGCCCACAGGAAAGCTGCCAGCACTGAAAGCTCTAGCTGGTTTTCACTGTCCCTTGGAACTGCATTCGCTGCCACACAGACATTCGCGCTCTGCTAAAGCATTGCTTCGTAATGGGGCAACACTCTGTATCTCTCTCTGGCAGAGCCCGGCTGCCAAATTGGAAACGTCCAGAGATTGCGCCCACAGGAAAGCTGCCAGCACTGAAAGCTCTAGCTGGTTTTCACTGTCCCTTGGAACTGCATTCGCTGCCACACAGACATTCGCGCTCTGCTAAAGCATTGCTTGGTAATGTGGCAACACTCTGTATCTCTCACTGGCAGAGCCCGGCAGTGAAATTGGAAACGTCCAGAGATTGCGCCCACAGGAAAGCTGCCAGCACTGAAAGCTGTAGCTGGTTTTCACTGTCCCTTGGAACTGCATGCGCTGCCACACAGACATTCGCGCTCTGCTAAAGCATTGCTTCGTAATGGGGCAACACTCAGTATGACTCTCTCCCAGTGCCTGGCAGTGAAATTGGAAACGTCCAGAGATTGCGCCCACAGGAAAGCTGCCAGCACTGAAAGCTGTAGCTGGTTTTCACTGTCCCTTGGAACTGCATTCGCTGCCACACAGACATTCGTGCTCTGCTAAAGCATTGCTTCGTAATGGGGCAACACTCAGTATGACTCTCTCCCAGTGCCCGGCAGTGAAATTGGAAACGTCCAGAGATTGCGCCCACAGGAAAGCTGCCAGCACTGAAAGCTGTAGCTGGTTTTCACTGTCCCTTGGAACTGCATTCGCTGCCACACAGACATTCGTGCTCTGCTAAAGCATTGCTTCGTAATGGGGCAACACTCTGTATCTCTCTCTGGCAGAGCCCGGCAGTGAAATTGGAAACGTCCAGAGATTGCGCCCACAGGAAAGCTGCCAGCAATGAAAGCTGTAGCTGGTTTTCACTGTCCCTTGGAACTGCATTCGCTGCCACACAGACATTCGCGCTCTGCTAAAGCATTGCTTCGTAATGGGGCAACACTCTGTATCTCTCTCTGGCAGAGCCCGGCAGTGAAATTGGAAATGTCCAGAGATTGCGCCCACAGGAAAGCTGCCAGCACTGAAAGCTGTAGCTGGTTTTCACTGTCCCTTGGAACTGCATTCGCTGCCACACAGACATTCGCGCTCTGCTAAAGCATTGCTTCGTAATGGGGCAACACTCTGTATCTCTCTCTGGCAGAGCCCGGCAGTGAAATTGGAAACGTCCAGAGATTGCGCCCACAGGAAAGCTGCCAGCACTGAAAGCTGTAGCTGGTTTTCACTGTCCCTAGGAACTGCATTCGCTGCCACACAGACATTCGCGCTTGCTAAAGCATTGCTTCGTAATGGGGCAACACTCTGTATCTCTCTCTGGCAGAGCCCGTTTGCCAAATTGGAAACGTCCAGAGATTGCGCCCACAGGAAAGCTGCCAGCACTGAAAGCTGTAGCTGGTTTTCACTGTCCCTTGGAACTGCATTCGCTGCCACACAGACATTCGCGCTCTGCTAAAGCATTGCTTCGTAATGGGGCAACACTCTGTATCTCTCACTGGCAGAGCCCGGCAGTGAAATTCGAAACGTCCAGAGATTGCGCCCACAGGAAAGCTGCCAGCACTGAAAGCTCTAGCTGGTTTTCACTGTCCCTTGGAACTGCATTCGCTGCCACACAGACATTCGCGCTCTGCTAAAGCATTGGTAGGTAATGGGGCAACACTCTGTATGACTCTCTCCCAGTGCCCGGCAGTGAAATTGGAAATGTCCAGAGATTGCCCCCACAGGAAAGCTGCCAGCACTGAAAGCTCTAGCTGGTTTTCACTGTCCCTTGGAACTGCATGCGCTGCCACACAGACATTCGCGCTCTGCTAAAGCATTGCTTGGTAAAGGGGCAACACTCTGTATCTCTCTCTGGCAGAACCCGGCAGTGAAATTGGAAACGTCCAGAGATTGCGCCCACAGGAAAGCTGCCAGCACTGAAAGCTGTAGCTGGTTTTCACTGTCCCTTGGAACTGCATGCGCTGCCACACAGACATTCGCGCTCTGCTAAAGCATTGCTTCGTAATGGGGCAACACTCAGTATGACTCTCTCCCAGTGCCCGGCAGTGAAATTGGAAACGTCCAGAGATTGCGCCCACAGGAAAGCGTCCAGCACTGAAAGCTGTAGCTGGTTTTCACTGTCCCTTGGAACTGCATTCGCTGCCACACAGACATTCGCGCTCTGCTAAAGCATTGCTTCGTAATGGGGCAACACTCTGTATCTCTCTCTGGCAGAGCCCGGCAGTGAAATTGGAAACGTCCAGAGATTGCGCCCACAGGAAAGCTGCCAGCACTGAAAGCTGTAGCTGGTTTTCACTGTCCCTTGGAACTGCATTCGCTGCCACACAGACATTCGCGCTCTGCTAAAGCATTGCTTCGTAATGGGGCAACACTCTGTATCTCTCACTGGCAGAGCCCGGCAGTGAAATTCGAAACGTCCAGAGATTGCGCCCACAGGAAAGCTGCCAGCACTGAAAGCTGTAGCTGGTTTTCACTGTCCCTTGGAACTGCATTCGCTGCCACACAGACATTCGCGCTCTGCTAAAGCATTGCTTCGTAATGGGGCAACACTCTGTATCTCTCTCTGGCTGAGCCCGGCAGTGAAATTGGAAACGTCCAGAGATTGCGCCCACAGGAAAGCTGCCAGCACTGAAAGCTGTAGCTGGTTTTCACTGTCCCTTGGAACTGCATTCGCTGCCACACAGACATTCGCGCTCTGCTAAAGCATTGCTTCGTAATGGGGCAACACTCTGTATCTCTCTCTGGCAGAGCCCGTCAGTGAAATTGGAAACGTCCAGAGATTGCGCCCACAGGAAAGCTGCCAGCACTTAAAGCTGTAGCTGGTTTTCACTGTCCCTTGGAACTGCATTCGCTGCCACACAGACATTCGCGCTCTGCTAAAGCATTGCTTCGTAATGGGGCAACACTCTGTATCTCTCTCTGGCAGAGCCCGGCTGCCAAATTGGAAACGTCCAGAGATTGCGCCCACAGGAAAGCTGCCAGCACTGAAAGCTGTAGCTGGTTTTCACTGTCCCTAGGAACTGCATTCGCTGTCACACAGACATTTGCGCTCTGCTAAAGCATTGCTTCGTAATGGGGCAACACTCTGTATCTCTCACTGGCAGAGCCCGGCAGTGAAATTCGAAACGTCCAGAGATTGCGCCCACAGGAAAGCTGCCAGCACTGAAAGCTGTAGCTGGTTTTCACTGTCCCTTGGAACTGCATTCGCTGCCACACAGACATTCGCGCTCTGCTAAAGCATTGGTAGGTAATGGGGCAACACTCTGTATCTCTCACTGGCAGAGCCCGGCAGTGAAATTGGAAACGTCCAGAGATTGCGCCCACAGGAAAGCTGCCAGCACTGAAAGCTGTAGCTGGTTTTCACTGTCCCTTGGAACTGCATTCGCTGCCACACAGACATTCGCGCTCTGCTAAAGCATTGCTTCATAATGGGGCAACACTCTGTATGACTCTCTCCCAGTGCCCGGCAGTGAAATTGGAAACGTGCAGAGATTGCGCCCACAGGAAAGCTGCCAGCACTGAAAGCTGTAGCTGGTTTTCACTGTCCCTTGGAACTGCATTCGCTGCCACACAGACATTCGCGCTCTGCTAAAGCATTGGTAGGTAATGGGGCAACACTCTGTATGACTCTCTCCCAGTGCCCGGCAGTGAAATTGGATATGTCCAGAGATTGCGGCCACAGGAAAGCTGCCAGCACTGAAAGCTGTAGCTGGTTTTCACTGTCCCTTGGAACTGCATTCGCTGCCACACAGACATTCGCGCTCTGCTAAAGCATTGCTTCGTAATGGGGCAACACTCTATATCTCTCTCTGGCAGAGCCCGGCTGCCAAATTGGAAACGTCCAGAGATTGCGCCCACAGGAAAGCTGCCAGCACTGAAAGCTGTAGCTGGTTTACACTGTCCCTTGGAACTGCATTCGCTGCCACACAGACGTTCGCGCTCTGCTAAAGCATTGGTAGGTAATGGGGCAACACTCTGTATGACTCTCTCCCAGTGCCCGGCAGTGAAATTGGAAACGTCCAGAGATTGCGCCCACAGGAAAGCTGCCAGCACTGAAAGCTGTAGCTGGTTTTCACTGTCCCTTGGAACTGCATTCGCTGCCACACAGACATTCGCGCTCTGCTAAAGCATTGCTTCGTAATGGGGCAACACTCTGTATCTCTCTCTGGCAGAGCCCGGCTGCCAAATTGGAAACGTCCAGAGATTGCGCCCACAGGAAAGCTGCCAGCACTGAAAGCTGTAGCTGGTTTTCACTGTCCCTTGGAACTGCATTCGCTGCCACACAGACATTCGCGCTCTGCTAAAGCATTGCTTCGTAATGGGGCAACACTCTGTATGACTCTCTCCCAGTGCCCGGCAGTGAAATTGGAAACGTCCAGAGATTGCGCCCACAGGAAAGCTGCCAGCACTGAAAGCTGTAGCTGGTTTTCACTGTCCCTTGGAACTGCATTCGCTGCCACACAGACATTCGCGCTCTGCTAAAGCATTGCTTCGTAATGGGGCAACACTCTGTATCTCTCTCTGGCAGAGCCCGGCAGTGAAATTGGAAATGTCCAGAGATTGCGCCCACAGGAAAGCGTCCAGCACTGAAAGCTGTAGCTGGTTTTCACTGTCCCTTGGAACTGCATTCGCTGCCACACAGACATTCGCGCTCTGCTAAAGCATTGGTAGGTAATGGGGCAACACTCTGTATGACTCTCTCCCAGTGCCCGGCAGTGAAATTGGAAACGTCCAGAGATTGCGGCCACAGGAAAGCTGCCAGCACTGAAAGCTGTAGCTGGTTTTCACTGTCCCTTGGAACTGCATTCGCTGCCACACAGACATTCGCGCTCTGTTAAAGCATTGCTTCGTAATGGGGCAACACTCAGTATGACTCTCTCCCAGTGCCCGGCAGTGAAATTGGAAACATCCAGAGATTGCGCCCACAGGAAAGCTGCCAGCACTGAAAGCTGTAGCTGGTTTTCACTGTCCCTTGGAACTGCATTCGCTGCCACACAGACATTCGCGCTCTGCTAAAGCATTGCTTCGTAATGGGGCAACACTCTGTATCTCTCTCTGGCAGAGCCCGTCAGTGAAATTGGAAACGTCCAGAGATTGCGCCCACAGGAAAGCTGCCAGCACTTAAAGCTGTAGCTGGTTTTCACTGTCCCTTGGAACTGCATTCGCTGCCACACAGACATTCGCGCTCTGCTAAAGCATTGCTTCGTAATGGGGCAACACTCTGTATCTCTCTCTGGCAGAGCCCGGCTGCCAAATTGGAAACGTCCAGAGATTGCGCCCACAGGAAAGCTGCCAGCACTGAAAGCTGTAGCTGGTTTTCACTGTCCCTAGGAACTGCATTCGCTGTCACACAGACATTTGCGCTCTGCTAAAGCATTGCTTCGTAATGGGGCAACACTCTGTATCTCTCACTGGCAGAGCCCGGCAGTGAAATTCGAAACGTCCAGAGATTGCGCCCACAGGAAAGCTGCCAGCACTGAAAGCTGTAGCTGGTTTTCACTGTCCCTTGGAACTGCATTCGCTGCCACACAGACATTCGCGCTCTGCTAAAGCATTGGTAGGTAATGGGGCAACACTCTGTATCTCTCACTGGCAGAGCCCGGCAGTGAAATTGGAAACGTCCAGAGATTGCGCCCACAGGAAAGCTGCCAGCACTGAAAGCTGTAGCTGGTTTTCACTGTCCCTTGGAACTGCATTCGCTGCCACACAGACATTCGCGCTCTGCTAAAGCATTGCTTCATAATGGGGCAACACTCTGTATGACTCTCTCCCAGTGCCCGGCAGTGAAATTGGAAACGTGCAGAGATTGCGCCCACAGGAAAGCTGCCAGCACTGAAAGCTGTAGCTGGTTTTCACTGTCCCTTGGAACTGCATTCGCTGCCACACAGACATTCGCGCTCTGCTAAAGCATTGGTAGGTAATGGGGCAACACTCTGTATGACTCTCTCCCAGTGCCCGGCAGTGAAATTGGATATGTCCAGAGATTGCGGCCACAGGAAAGCTGCCAGCACTGAAAGCTGTAGCTGGTTTTCACTGTCCCTTGGAACTGCATTCGCTGCCACACAGACATTCGCGCTCTGCTAAAGCATTGCTTCGTAATGGGGCAACACTCTATATCTCTCTCTGGCAGAGCCCGGCTGCCAAATTGGAAACGTCCAGAGATTGCGCCCACAGGAAAGCTGCCAGCACTGAAAGCTGTAGCTGGTTTACACTGTCCCTTGGAACTGCATTCGCTGCCACACAGACGTTCGCGCTCTGCTAAAGCATTGGTAGGTAATGGGGCAACACTCTGTATGACTCTCTCCCAGTGCCCGGCAGTGAAATTGGAAACGTCCAGAGATTGCGCCCACAGGAAAGCTGCCAGCACTGAAAGCTGTAGCTGGTTTTCACTGTCCCTTGGAACTGCATTCGCTGCCACACAGACATTCGCGCTCTGCTAAAGCATTGCTTCGTAATGGGGCAACACTCTGTATCTCTCTCTGGCAGAGCCCGGCTGCCAAATTGGAAACGTCCAGAGATTGCGCCCACAGGAAAGCTGCCAGCACTGAAAGCTGTAGCTGGTTTTCACTGTCCCTTGGAACTGCATTCGCTGCCACACAGACATTCGCGCTCTGCTAAAGCATTGCTTCGTAATGGGGCAACACTCTGTATGACTCTCTCCCAGTGCCCGGCAGTGAAATTGGAAACGTCCAGAGATTGCGCCCACAGGAAAGCTGCCAGCACTGAAAGCTGTAGCTGGTTTTCACTGTCCCTTGGAACTGCATTCGCTGCCACACAGACATTCGCGCTCTGCTAAAGCATTGCTTCGTAATGGGGCAACACTCTGTATCTCTCTCTGGCAGAGCCCGGCAGTGAAATTGGAAATGTCCAGAGATTGCGCCCACAGGAAAGCGTCCAGCACTGAAAGCTGTAGCTGGTTTTCACTGTCCCTTGGAACTGCATTCGCTGCCACACAGACATTCGCGCTCTGCTAAAGCATTGGTAGGTAATGGGGCAACACTCTGTATGACTCTCTCCCAGTGCCCGGCAGTGAAATTGGAAACGTCCAGAGATTGCGGCCACAGGAAAGCTGCCAGCACTGAAAGCTGTAGCTGGTTTTCACTGTCCCTTGGAACTGCATTCGCTGCCACACAGACATTCGCGCTCTGTTAAAGCATTGCTTCGTAATGGGGCAACACTCAGTATGACTCTCTCCCAGTGCCCGGCAGTGAAATTGGAAACATCCAGAGATTGCGCCCACAGGAAAGCTGCCAGCACTGAAAGCTGTAGCTGGTTTTCACTGTCCCTTGGAACTGCATTCGCTGCCACACAGACATTCGCGCTCTGCTAAAGCATTGCTTCGTAATGGGGCAACACTCTGTATCTCTCTCTGGCAGAGCCCGGCAGTGAAATTGGAAATGTCCAGAGATTGCGCCCACAGGAAAGCGTCCAGCACTGAAAGCTGTAGCTGGTTTTCACTGTCCCTTGGAACTGCATTCGCTGCCACACAGACATTCGCGCTCTGCTAAAGCATTGGTAGGTAATGGGGCAACACTCTGTATGACTCTCTCCCAGTGCCCGGCAGTGAAATTGGAAACGTGCAGAGATTGCGCCCACAGGAAAGCTGCCAGCACTGAAAGCTGTAGCTGGTTTTCACTGTCCCTTGGAACTGCATTCGCTGCCACACAGACATTCGCGCTCTGGTAAAGCATTGCTTCGTAATGGGGCAACACTCAGTATGACTCTCTCCCAGTGCCCGGCAGTGAAATTGGAAACGTCCAGAGATTGCGCCCACAGGAAAGCTGCCAGCACTGAAAGCTGTAGCTGGTTTTCACTGTCCCTTGGAACTGCATTCGCTGCCACACAGACATTCGCGCTCTGCTAAAGCATTGCTTCGTAATGGGGCAACACTCTGTATCTCTCTCTGGCAGAGCCCGGCAGTGAAATTGGAAACGTCCAGAGATTGCGCCCACAGGAAAGCTGCCAGCACTGAAAGCTGTAGCTGGTTTTCACTGTCCCTTGGAACTGCATTTGCTGCCACACAGACATTCGCGCTCTGCTAAAGCATTGCTTCGTAATGGGGCAACACTCTGTATGACTCTCTCCCAGTGCCCGGCAGTGAAATTGGAAACGTCCAGAGATTGCGCCCACAGGAAAGCTGCCAGCACTGAAAGCTGTAGCTGGTTTTCACTGTCCCTTGGAACTGCATTCGCTGCCACACAGACATTCGCGCTCTGCTAAAGCATTGCTTCGTAATGGGGCAACACTCTGTATGACTCTCTCCCAGTGCCCGGCAGTGAAATTGGAAACGTGCAGAGATTGCGCCCACAGGAAAGCTGCCAGCACTGAAAGCTGTAGCTGGTTTTCACTGTCCCTTGGAACTGCATTCGCTGCCACACAGACATTCGCGCTCTGCTAAAGCATTGGTAGGTAATGGGGCAACACTCTGTATGACTCTCTCCCAGTGCCCGGCAGTGAAATTGGATATGTCCAGAGATTGCGCCCACAGGAAAGCGTCCAGCACTGAAAGCTGTAGCTGGTTTTCACTGTCCCTTGGAACGGCATTCGCTGCCACACAGACATTCGCGCTCTGCTAAAGCATTGCTTGGTAATGGGGCAACACTCTGTATCTCTCTCTGGCAGAGCCCGGCGGCCAAATTGGAAACGTCCAGAGATTGCGCCCACAGGAAAGCGTCCAGCACTGAAAGCTGTAGCTGGTTTTCACTGTCCCTTGGAACTGCATTCGCTGCCACACAGACATTCGCGCTCTGCTAAAGCATTGCTTCGTAATGGGAAAACACTCTGTATCTCTCTCTGGCAGAGCCCGGCTGCCAAATTGGAAACGTCCAGAGATTGCGCCCAGAGGAAAGCTGCCAGCACTGAAAGCTGTAGCTGGTTTTCACTGTCCCTTGGAACTGCATTCGCTGCCACACAGATATTCGCGCTCTGCTAAAGCATTGGTAGGTAATGGGGCAACACTCTGTATGACTCTCTCCCAGTGCCCGGCAGTGAAATTGGAAACGTGCAGAGATTGCGCCCACAGGAAAGCTGCCAGCACTGAAAGCTGTAGCTGGTTTTCACTGTCTCTTGGAACTGCATTCGCTGCCACACAGACATTCGCGCTCTGCTAAAGCATTGCTTCGTAATGGGGCAACACTCTGTATCTCTCTCAGGCAGTACCGGCTGCCAAATTGGAAACGTCCAGAGATTGCGCCCACACGAAAGCGTCCAGCACTGAAAGCGGTAGCTGGTTTTCACTGTCCCTTGGAACTGCATTCGCTGCCACACAGACATTCGCGCTCTGCTAAAGCATTGCTTCGTAATGGGGCAACACTCTGTATCTCTCTCTGGCAGAGCCCGGCAGTGAAATTGGAAAAGTCCAGAGATTGCGCCCACAGGAAAGCGTCCAGCACTGAAAGCTGTAGCTGG